>NC_035434.2:72767618-73096744 GCF_002127325.2 Helianthus annuus | reverse complement strand
CATATTCCAGGTAAGTCCTCCTCTATCATTGGGCAGATTGGATTCAACCACTGTGTCAGCGCGTTCCCGCACGGACACAGGTAGGTTGTTAGCTAGTGGGGGTTTTGATAAGGGTAATGGTCACTCGCGGTCGATGCTGACGCAAGATCTGGGACCATACCCCTTCAAGTCCCCCCAGTCTAGTGTTGCTGCCATATGCAAGTTGCGTGTGGGAGGAGTACTGGACTATGGTGTCTAGAAGGTAGTTTGGAGTCTGGAGAAGATCCTAGGCCATGTAGATGGGCTTTGTTCTTCGTAAATCAAGCTGGAGATCTGGAAGGGTCATCTGACGCCTCTTCCGTACCCGCGAGAACGTTTCGTCTGATGCGAAATTCTCAGCCTTGGGTTGGGTGCCACCTGTTGGTGTGTCGAACCAACCTTTGAGATCTTGCTAGGGGTGTGCACAAACTTCAAACCAACCTCTGGGATGGTGGTTGAAGATGTGCACAAACTTCGAACCAACCTTTGAGGTGGTGAATGAAGAAGAGAGTGGTCTTCCGCAATAATTGGACATCTAATGATGATCCCTTTTGTGGGGTGTTCATGTTCTTCCAATTAGCTCTCAAGTAACCGTACGTCATTTGCGGTTACCTCGTTGCTTGACATTGTTGGCCACGGTTGGGTGAACAATGTTGGATACTTGCGTCATTGTTGGCCATGTTTGGTCGAACAATGTGAATCTGGATAATGGTCAAATAAACATGGTCATAGGCATGGTAATGCCCACCATTGTTTATTCTATCCGTCTTACAAGTAGGGTAACAAAGTCATAAGCAGACTTGTTACCGCTGTTCGGCCGCTTGTTGTTCGACGAGATCTCTTATGATCATTGGGGATCTCGTCCGCATCCCTTCCTTAGCCACTTTCCTTCACGCTCCAATACCGAGGAGTTTTCCTTGAAGTAGCTTCGTTCATCTATGTGATGACTTAGTTGTGGCTCTTCCGTAGCAACCATTTGCGGAGCTATGGGTGTGTCCGCAACGACTCATGAGTGTCTGCGGTTTTGTCACCCCATACTCCCTTGAAACGAGTGTGTTGCTCGGATGTGGCTCTTGAAGGATCAGGAGTCAGGGTTGCTGATGTGCGTGCACGTACATTCCCCTCCTTCTTTTTGTTGGAGAAGTTGTTTATGCACCCTCTGTGGTTGTGAACCGGACAGGAGGGATTTGAAGCTTGAAGAGAATGAAGGCAATGCGGTTTACCTGTTTCTGAGATGCGGTTCAGTCCAAAGAACAACGCTGGTTCTGAGTATCTGACACACCTGTACGGGCTCGTGTGTGTCATTTCTGCATATTCCACGTGTGCTCGTGGGTATGTGCGGACATGTTTATACCCCCTTAACCATGGAAGGATATAATTTTTAGCTATTTTGAGGGGTTTGTAAAAAAAACGACATGCGGTATGGGTTATGGTGCGGTATACCAGAGAAACCGCATGCCGCTTGTGTTTGGATAATGTTGTCGCTTTTTGTTGTATACGTGGCTGAGCGCACGTGTGAGTTGGTGGAAGTTGGTGAGATTTTCTGGCATGTGCTGAAATGGAAGGACATTTGCACTGCCCAAGGTCATTAAATGCACTGTAGCAGGAGTGTAAACGTCTCCTATGTCAGGCGCGTGTGCGGCCACGCGCGCGTGGTAACCGTCAGCAGAAGCGTCGCTTGACACGTGGTGCCGCATAATTCGCTCTTTTTGAACGTGATGATTCAGTTTCCATGCTGCATTAATTCCGATCAGTATATAAGGGGAAACCGTTCGTGGTTTCCCCTCACTTGTTCAAAATTTCAAAAAATTCCGTGGAGAGAAAAAAGATTCCTCTGTCTTCTCCGATACGGTGTTCTGAAATTCCGGTGAGGTGGTTTGAGTTTTTAGTACTCATTTCCTTTTCTTCTACATTTCTTACGGCTGAACCATCAAATCCACACAATGTGGAGGGTGAAAACCCTGAATAGCCGGTGGCAGCGGCTGATGAAGATGAAGACGATGATGGTGGTGCTCCCGGTGGTGGGTTACCGGTACTGAAGTGGTCCAAGGGTCATTTTAAGATCCTAATGACCACCATACTAATGGCGTCGGAGTGGGGTGCCACCTACCCACAAGAGGGTGACACCGGTGCCGATGCTCCGGCCGGATATATCACCTTGTGGGCCGACTTTTTTAACGATGGCAACCTCCGATTGCCGGTGACGGTGTTTGTTGCCGAGGTGTTAGAATACTATCACCTTCACATTTCCCAACTGAGTCCATTTGGGATGTTCCGGATCAGGAACTTCGAGTACACTTTCCGTGCTCATGGTTTGGACGTCACCGTTGAGAATTTCCGGCGGTTTTACCAGTTAACGGTAAACACCGGATTTTTTTTTCTTTTAATCAACGACATGGGAGCCTGAAGTTGATGACACCTCCCAAGGGTCTGACCCAGTGGAAGAGGAAATTCTTTTACGTTAAAGCCTGTGCGGTGTATGCCAACATGACTTTTCGGGACGTTAATGTAGGTGTTACTGGGGAAGATATTCCTGTTGCCACCGCAAAGACTGTGGATTGGTTCTCTAGGTCGCGGCCTATTAAACTTAAGAAATTTGATAACAATCAGTTGTGGGTGTTGCGAATGATGCTCACCAGGCCGGATAGGAAGGCAAGGCCTGTTGTGCGGGAAAAAAGCGGTGGTAAGCATTATCACCCTTGTGCGGTTTCTTTGTTCCCTTTACTCGTTCTTACTGACTTTGCATGTGTTTTATCAGCTGATGCTCCTTTATGGAGGATGTTTGAGCCGGACTTTGAAGGGAAGGTTGAGTTGATTGCGTGTGGGGAACGGGAAGGTTTTAATTTGGAAATTGTTGGCAATTTCCGCGTTCCTACGCGTGAGATATTGAATGCACCCGTGCCAGAAGGCGAAGGTATCTTCTAAGATTCTCTTGTTTTTAAAGTTCACCCTTGTAATATGCTTGCTTAATTGTTTAAATGCAGGTACCCTTGGGGATCTGGGGAAGTTTGAAAAACCTGTCCCTAAGAAACATGTGGAGAAGAAGCAGTTGAAGAAACCCGCACGTGGTCGTGGTAAGGAGAAAACTGAGGGTTCTGCCGCCCCTCCTTTGGTGTCGCAGGCCGCATGTATCTCTCGTTCTTGTTACCGCAGATATACCAATTACGTGGTAGTATCTGACACCCTTGAGGGTTTGGGTGTTCCAGGTGGTGGTGCGGCTGCAGGTGGGACTGTGCGGGTTCCACCCTTGCGGGTGAGAAGAGGAAACCTGAGCAGAAACCTGCTGGTGAGGTGAAATGTCGGAAGCTTCAGTCCAAAAGGGCTGGTCCGACACAAAAGAAGTCTGCGGTTGCTGCTGGTAAGTGTATAACTTTTGCAAGTGTTTTGTATGCACACTTGTTTTCTGATAAGTTTGTGTTTTCTCTATTTTGCAGAACCGCAAGATAAAGATTTTTCTATTTTTGATGCCCCTTCGTCTCCCCCGCGTACCTCGGCTGCGGAAGCGAGGGTACTGAAGGAATCTGCAGCACCTTTTGTCAAGGTGGTGCCTGATCCAACCGTGCAGGCGGAGAAGACTGTGGAGAATGTTGCGGCTCAGATTTTTGATACCGTTGATTCTTCCAACAACTTGATCTCTCCAAATGATGCTGATAATTTGGATCTACGGTTTTCTGATGCTGGGAAGCAAAAATCTGGTACTGAGCCGCAGAAGTCTCCTGCTGGTGAGAAGGTTACTGGTTCTTCTTCTGGTGGTGCGGGTTATGATGGGCCTCCGATTCAGCCTGGGGAGTCTGAATTGGAGTATTATTACCGCACTTACACGCAGGATCGAAGTACGAGTTATCACCGACCCCCCCTGGACTACTATGCAGGGGGATGATATTTCCAACGATCCTTCCGCTTGTAGAGAAATTTTGGGTGGCCTGGGCACCCCGTTTGAAGTTGACCGCGCTCGTGCCGCATCTCATGAACTTCGCATCAACCAACTTTTGCTTGTGGGAAGTTCCATAGTGGCGAACGCCATTATGGAGGACTATAAGTTGTTGAGTCGGAGGGAGGAAGAAGCTGCACGAATGCGAGATGAGGCGGAGAAGTTGGTTAGAGTTGTTCGCGTAGGTGCGGAGCAGCTTGAAAGAGATAAGGCTGCTTTTGAGAAGCATAAGCAGACTGAGGAGTGGTCTGCAACCGCCGAGCTTAAACAAGTGCGTACTCTTGCCAAGTTACTTTCTGAGGAGCGTAAGAATTGGAAAGAAACACTTTCCAATTAGCGCAAGACATTGAAAGAATTTTGGGCTAAACAGAATGAAAATCTGTTTCGTGCTCGCCAGGAGTTGGCCAATCTGAAGGCAGCAAATGCTGCTTTGGCCAAAGAGAAGGTTGCGGCCGAGGCAGCTGCAGGTAGGGTGAAGGAGGATGAGGCCCGGACCGCGAAGGCTCTTGAAGAGGCCAAGAAGGCGGGGGCTCGTTTTGCCAATGCCCTTGATGAAGCGAATGCTGACCGCACTCGCTTAAACCAGACCGTTGTGAGCCTCCAGGTATGGTTTGCTTTTCCTGTTTTATTCTTCCTTCTGCCTTTCGAGAATGTTTACTAATTTTGTGAAAACTGCTTCTTGCTTTTGAAAGGCTGAGGTTCAGACTCGCGAGGCTAAGCTTGCAGACATTACTGCCCGCGTGACTGTAGCGGAAGAGCGGGCAAATGAGGCTGTCGAGGCTAGAGATGCCCTGACCTCTTCGTTTAACCAGCTTGAGGCTGACCGTGAGTGGATACGGAGTCACGGTATTGCACATGTAAGTATCTCGTGCCTTTGTATTTACTTGAATTAGCACGTGATGATCTTATTGTTCTTTTGTTGCAGATTGTTCAAGCTATCATGGATGCGCCTGAGACCGCAAGTGGTATAGACTTGATCAAGCAGCGTGCCCGTGATGCTGGTTTTAAAGCTGGTTATAATCGCTGCATCGGCCATATAAACATTTTGTCTAAAGGCGGCTATACTGATGAGCAGTTCGGGTTTCGTGACGTGGACACCGAAGCGCTTCTTGAGGCGGCCGTTGCATCATTTTATGACATGTCACTCTCTTCTGTTGAGAAGCTTGACGAATGCTTAGATGCAGCGGATTATGTAGACCGGTTGCGAATGCTTTATGCCGATGCGGAAGAGGAAGATACTGCTGGTGACGGCCAAGATGGCGCGGGTACCAGTGGTACAAAATAGGACTAGGTTGGCCTGCGTGCCTTTTTTTGTTTTCCTCTTTGTACATGTTGGAACTTTATGTAAATCCATTGTGCACCGCGTGGGGTGAATTTTTTGAATATAAAGTTTAACTGTTGCTCAATTTGTACAAGTGTTTTTACTTCTTGCATGTTTGAACGTGTGTATGCGGAACTCTACCCATTGTGAATGGGGTTGAGTATACTCTATACCTTTGTCGTATGAGTATGCATCAATTCCATTGTTTGCCTTGTTAGGGTTTAGGAATTGTGTAAGTTTTGTAAAAACTTATGTATCCGGAACTCTACCCATTGTGAATGGGGTTGAGTATACTCGATACCTTTGTCGTATGAGTATGAGTCGATTCCATCGTTTGCCCTGTTAGGGTTTAGGAATTGTGTAAGTTTTGTAAAAACTTGTGTATCCGGAACTCTACCCATTGTGAATGGGGTTGAGTATGCTTGATACCTTTGTCGTATGAGTATGAGTCAATTCCATCGTTTGCCCTGTTACGGTCTAGGAATTGTGTAAGTTTTGTAAAAACTTGTGCATCCGGTCGGATGGACACTTAATGTTTTGCCTTTGCTGGCCTATTACAATATTTGTGTGTGGTTAGCACTTTTTGTGGGTATCGCGAATGAAGATTTTGCCAATCTGTTTTTGCGGATACCGCAAAGTGGAACACGCATTTGTAATAGTAGTAACAAACAATATTGTATTGAATCGCTCGTTTATTTATTTGCAAATGGCCTGCGACCCGATAGGTTACATGATAATAAAAAACATGGCTTACATGTAGCAGCGTCTAAGGTGTTGTGCATTCCATGTGCGTGCGATAGTTTCGCCTTTTAACGTTTGTAATTTATACGCGCCTTTACCCAAGACCTCTTTGATGAGGTAGGGTCCTTCCCACTTGGGGGCAAGTTTTTCTGGGCGCTCAACGTTAGATGCTTCGTTATCGCGAAGGACGTAGTCTCCCGGGTTAAATGTACAAACCCGCACGCGTGAATTGTAGTATTTTTCAAACTTGGTTTTGTACTTCGCCTCATTGATGGCAGCGTTTTCGCGCCTTTCTTCTAGGAGGTCTAAGTCAAGTCTGCGTGCTTCGTCGTTGGCTATTCTGTTGATAGCCAACATTCGAGGTGAAGGAAGCCCTACTTCCGCGGGGATTACCGCTTCTGAGCCATAGGCCAGGCTGAAGGGTGTCTCCTCGTTGCTTGTTTTTGGGCTTGTTCGGTGAGCCCATAAGATGCTTGGGAGTTTATCGACCCAGCCACGCTTGGCTGTTCCCAACCTTGTTTTGATGCCTTCGACTAAACTTTTGTTGATACTCTCAACTTGGCTATTTCCTTGCGGGTGTGCCACGGAGGAGAATATGTGTTCAATATGTAGTTCTTCTAGCCATTTTTGAAATTCGTCGGCGGCAAAGTTGGTGCCGTTATCGGTAACGATGCACATTGGTAGACCGAAATGGCAGATGATGTGTTCCCAAATGAATTTCCTCGTTATCATAGCAGTGGTTGAGGCAAGTGGTTTTGCCTCTACCCATTTTGTGAAATAATCAACAGCTACTATGATAAATTTGACCGCGCCTGGTGCGTCTGGGAATGGTCCGACCACGTCGATTGCCCATTTCTGAAAGGGCCATGCGGTGGTGACCGGGATCAAGTTGTTCTTGGGGCGCAAGGTCTTGAGGGCATGCCGTTGGCAATTAACACACTTGCGCAATTCTTTGACGGCATCCAGGTGCATGTCGGGCCAGTAATACCCAGCATTCATGATTTTAGCCACTACCATGCGTGGTCCTGCGTGTATGCCGCACATTCCCTCGTGTATCTCTCTGATGAGATATGTGGCATCTTGGGGGTCGACGTAGCATAGGAGTGGGCCCATGTATGATTTACGGTATAGGATACCGTCTCCCATTTGATAATGGCACGCTTTGTATTGCAACTTGCGTGCCTCTGACTTGCTTTCGGGAGTCACACCTGATTGCAAGTATGCAATGAATGGTGTCATCCAGGATGTTGTACCGTATTGGATGACATTGACTTGGCGCAGGGGTACTGAGGGATTCTGCAGAATTTCAATGCGTATTTCTTTTGCCAAGTGTTGGAAGCTGGTGGACGCGAGTTTTGACAGTGCGTCTGCGGATTTGTTTTCACTTCTGTTGATATGGCGGATATTGAAGGAAGTGAATTTTGATTTTAGTTGCAAGGCTTGTTCGAGGTAGAGGATCATGATATCCCCTTTTGCGGTATAGTCCAACTAACAAGGAGTCGACGTGTGCTTCCAGATGTTGTACGCGGAGCTTAACTGCTAGACGTAGCCCTGCCAATAGAGCCTCATACTCTGCCTCGTTATTTGTGCTTTTGAAATCAAGGCGGATTGCATAGGTAAGCTCCTTGCCGTCGGGGCTGACGAGTCGCAGACCTGCGCATGCACCTTCTTCGTTGGACGCACCATCGGTAAAAAGTGCTCATATTTCTGAAGAAGGTGGCCGTGGTGCAGGGTTTTGTTCTTATTCGCATTCTTGGATGTGATTTGCCGGTACCTCGGCGACGAAATCTGCAAGGACCTAGCCTTTGATTGCGGGGCGCGGCTTGTAGTTTAGTGTGAGTGCGCCCAGCTCAATTGCCCATTTTGCTAACCTCCCAGAGATGTCAGGTTTGGAGAGGATCGGGCCGATCCTGTAGTTGGTTAACACCGTTATGACGTGATTTGCGAAGTAGCGTCGCAACCGTCTTGATGCGTGTACTAGTGCTAGTACCAACTTTTCCATTATTGAATATCTTGTTTCTGGGTCGTTGAGCATTTTGCTGAACTCCCTCCCGCTCCACTATCAGTACCGCACCCACCGCATTGTCTGCGGCGGATGGGTATAATATAAGTGGTTCGTCTTTGCGTGGCATGGCGCGGTTAGGGTTGGGAGTTGTATCAAACACTCCTTCATTTCCCGGAAGGCATTTTCAGCCTCTGCGGTCCATTGGAATTGTTCTTTCTTAAGACAGTTCCGCAGGGTCTTGATGAAAGGATAAGATTTAGCTGCATGGTTGGCTAAGAATCTATTTAGTGCGGCTAGCCTGCCGGCAAGTCGTTGCATCTCTTTCATCGTTGAAGGCGATGGCATGCGGTCGATCGCCTGAACTTTTTCCGGGTTTACCTTGAATCCGTCTTTGGTTACGATGAATCCAAGGAATTTGCCTTCTTCCATTCCAAACGAGCATTTCCTTGGATTGAGCTTCATATTGACGCTTCGCAGAGTTTGGAATGTTCTTTCGATATCAGCGAGCATGGTATCTTCTTCCATGCTCATGACGACCAGGTCGTCCATGTAGATTTCGACACTTTTGCTGATTTGCCCGCGGAAAGTGTCGTTCATCAGTTTTTGATAGGTTAAGCCCGCGTTGCGCAACCCGAACGACATTTTTGTATAGCAGTAATTTCCGGTAGGGGTGCGGAATGCCGTTTTGTCTTCGTCCTCGATTGCCATCTGTACCCGGTGGTAGCCTTTGTAACAATCGAGGAAGCACTTCCATCGAAATGGTGCGAGGTTATCGAACTTTTCGTCGATTTCCGGAAGTGCGTAACAATCCTTGGGACAGACTTTGTTGAGGTCTTTGTAATCGACACACATGCGCCAGCCCCCGGATGGTTTTTCTACCACGACCGGGTTGGACAACCAAGTCTGGTACTTGACTTCCAGCAGGATGCCTGCGGAGAGCAGTCATATTTGGAAGTATGAGGTAAAACCATGAAGTTTACCTCTTCTGTTCGTGTGTGCCTTCCGCTGGTCAGGCGCACAGAAACGTAATTTGGCCAAGGGGAAAGACAGTTTTCCCTGCAAACCCGGCCAACGGGTAATCCACTGCTTGCAACCGATCTTTGTCTTCCTGATCGAACTGGTTGAAGCACTGCTCGTATATGATATCAGAAGTACTGCCCGGGTCGATGAACAATCGCTCGGTGCAGTAATGAGCTAGTTGGCCGGTGATAGCGACAGCGCGCCTGTCGCGCGGACCGCCTCGGACTTTTGGGAAGACGACTTGTCCGGTCTTCTCGCCGCCTTGCGCGGCCTTCCTTTGCCTCTATTGATCATATGGGTCGAGGCCACATACATGGTCCTCTTCCCGGAGGAGGTGCCCTCGCCATGGGGGGTGATGCGTTTGGTGGCTTTTTCTCCACCTGGCAACAAGTGTTGCAGCTTTCCCTCCTTTAGGGCTCGCTGAATCTCCAGCCGGAGACTGATGCAGTTATTTGTTGTATGGCCCGAGTCCTTATGATACTCACAGTAGAGAGTGAGATCTTGATTTTTCTTGGACTTCATTGGTTGGGCCGGTCGCAGGGTCTACGCGTCCGTAAGGAGGACTTCGCTCGGCGACTTGGTGATCTCGGTCCAGTTGCGGTCCCGAGACTCTTTCTTTGACGCCCGGTTATCCCGTTGGGCGTTAATTGTTGCCCTTGCGTCAAACTGGTTGGTACGCGAGCAGTACGGTTTGGAATCGCTGCCGCGATTCCCTACGTCCCGGTTGCGCTTATTGTTGCGTTTGGGTTCGTAGCGGGAGGTCTGACCTTACGCTTGGGGCGGTGCCTTTGTGAGGTGCGGTTTAAGTGACCGCTGAGTCTGGGCGTATGTCTTGACCGCGGTCATGACATCCTCCCATTTTTTCGGTAGGCCGTCTTTACCGGAGATAGTCATAACCATCTGTTCATCTCTGACGGCTTTGATGAAGTGGTTACGTGCCATTTGGTCGGCAACGTCGCCTATCTCCAGGCATTCTTTATTGTATCGGACGACGAATGCTTCGAGAGATTCGTCGTCCCTTCGCCAGATATTCATGACGTCCATCGTATCACATACGTGACGTCGCTGCTGGCTGAAATGTGCGAGGAACTTTGCATGTAGTTCCTCAAAGGAGGCCAGTGATCCCACTGGCAAATTATCGAACCAAGCCCTAGCCAGACCCGTCAGGGTCTGGGGAAAAAATGACATCAGGTGGGCTCGTCCCACCCGCCGTTGCACCCTGCGCCCATGAAAATGTTCATGTGATCGTCCGGGTCGGACGAACCGTTGTATTTCCCAATGTTGAATGGGAATTTTGTGGTGGTGACATGGGCGTGTGCGATTTTTCGGGCGAATTTAGAGTTTTCGGCCGCGGCTCTTGGCCTGTAGGGTTGGTTCTCGGGGCGCTTTGCAGCGCGGATATATGTGTTGCGGGGGTGAGTGGGAGGAGAATAGTTGCGTCCTCCCGGTCGGCTGGAAGTGTCATGAGAATCCTCGCAATATGTATGGTCGTCCGGGTCGGTGCGGCCATACCCTTCGTGTTGGGGCAGCGGTCCTAGCCGGCTTTGAATGCCGAAACTGCGGTGGACTGTGGATTGCCGCCTGTTATTGCCTTGGGGGCTCAGGCGGCTTTGTGTCACACCCCAACAGATTGTTCAGAAGTTTCCACAACAACTATTATTACAAATTTAGTTAAGTGATACGTCCCATACCGTATCCCAAATAAATAAACAAGTTATCATAGAATACAACTAAACAAATAGTACTCTTTTGGTTCGCATGCCTTGAACTGCTTGAAGCTGAAAGCAGCCTTTCTTGAATCCTTGGAGATCTCAGTTCGGGATTCTTCTGACGACTGCTAGCGTTCTCATACACCTCACTCACAGCTTTCACCACGGTTTTGGAGATGATAGCAGCGAGGCGTCGGTCCCTCTTTTCTTGGCGGGTCAGACGTTGACGTGATCCAGACGACGACATGGTCTGCAACGGACATCGTCACAGGACTCAACACAACGAAATCGAATCTCACCTCACACGTCTAGACTACTAAAGCTTAGAATCACGTCGAATCACATATTACGTAACATATGGGCACGTAATCACAGATACATATATTCACAGAGCACAGAAGTATACAGAATCACAGATGTACAAAATCACATAGAGCACAGAAGCACAGAGGCACATAGACATTTAATCACAGATGTAGTCAGAAAACATAAACCTATCCTTACAAGTCGAGTGTCGTCATACAACGATCCCGTCTAGCAGATAGCCTAACTTAGTCGTATGGCATAACATAGTATGATATCGTCTATATTTGCAGTAGCTGGGTGTCGATTAGGGGTAGAATAACAATACAAGTTGTGTGTTGTTTAGATAGAGGAATCGAATAATATCCCAAAACATAAGCATAAAACAGAGAAAGCAAACATAAACACTAAACAGAGAAGCACACATAAATACATAAAATCAACGAGTCATCAGAGTAGGCGGTTGCGGTTCTCAGAATCGTACACATAAAAATCGAGAGATAGATTGTCTGCGGCTACTAGACATCGACTAACCAAGGCAACTCGACTATTCACAGTAAACTTGTCATCACTTTCGACTCTAGAGGTCGTGTTTCTGCTTCGATTCTCGGGCATTCCACACGCGTTCCCTAGGTCATACTTGTGAGTTCAGGTCGTTGGAGTCCGTCGAAGCCTTGGTGGGATAGATAAAATTTAGAACAACTGCTAAGGTTAGGGTTTCACCCCTTGGCTTAGCAATTTCATCCTTGTTTTTAGTAAGTTTAAGAAGAATTTCCATCAAAATGAGGGTTTCACTCCTGATTTGGTATAATTCTCCTTATATGAAAGTGAAAATAATAGGATAAGCATGAATAACTGAATAAAATCAACATAAGTCAGCCAATTTAGTCGGGAGTTTGCGGTTTTCACACCTATTCCTGACTGAATCGTCTGACGTTAGTTAAAAATTCGGGTGCAGTGATCGTAAAGGATTACAGAGTAAAGCACATAAACTGGGTCTGATGGTTCCTAACTATAGTCTAGGTCTCTAAGACAGCGACCCAGACTAGGTCGTGTCCGCCTAATTCCCTATAGTTATGGCTCTGATACCAATCTGTCACACCCCAACCGATGGCGGAATCTTCAGGGCGCGGCACTGAGCGAAACAGATTGTCCAGAAGTTTCCACAACAACTATTATTACAAATTCAGTTAAGTGATACGTCCCATATCGTATCCCAAATAAATAAACAAGTTATCGTAGAATACAACTAAACAAATAGTACTGTTTCGACAACTCAGATTCAATTTATTACAAACCAAATGTTTAAAAGTACTGCCCAGAGTCATTAAGACTCGTCCGGACAAGATCTACAGACAACTAATGCCATAGATGCTTGATCGAACAACTCCAACGGCTCCATGGCTATAGTTTATTCGCTTCTAGAGACCCCTAGGTAGGCTACGACCTACAACTGCTAGATGGGCTCTAAAGCTTTATTATTGCCCCGCTTTCCTAGCAAGTAAGCATCCTAATTACCTGTCACATACATTAAAATAAAGTCAATACATGAAATGTAAAGCTGAGCACACAAGTTTGATAATAGCATATAGAGTTCGAATAGTTTACGCATAACCAGGCACGTACACAGAGGAAAACGATGCATGTTAATTATCGACATGGGACCATCGGTACCAACGACTGCGGGTTGACCGTTCGAGACGGTTCGCAATACATGATTACCACCGTAATCCATGCAAGTATTTGTCCTTAACAACCCCCGTGTGAACGGGTGCTGAGTCCAAACTATAGTACTATGTTGCTAAGGCAGGTAGATAGCACTCCACGTGTAAACATAATAAACAGCATTCATTTAGTCAAATAGCACATGCATTCGGTTAGCGTTCAAATAGTTTGTGTTTGATTGTGATTTGATAGGTAACGTATGTAACACCCAAAAGTGCTAAAAGCAAAAAGGGATCGAGTATACTCACAGTGATTGATTGTGGATTGAAGGGAGCGCTGAGAGTAGGGTTAGCCTGAATAGTTCGATAGCATAACGATAAGTAACGCAGAAAAGTAAACAAGTATGGATGGATCGAATGGGCTGGTCGACCGAACGGCAGGTTCGATCGGACGGCCTGTTCGATCGGCTAATATATCCGGTTGGACAGTCCTGTTCGATCGGCCGGTTGGCTCGATCGGCTGGACCATTCGAGTAGATTGTTTCTTCCTCTGGTGTGTTTATGTTAGAGGATTTGAACTTTTGAAGTTCTTGTTGCAGTATTTGAGAACACTGAAGTGTTCCTACCTTTTCAAGTCGTTCGATCGAACGGTTCGTTCGATCGTCTAGCTCACTCGATCGGCTAGCTCACTCGATCGGCTAGGAGCTTCAGAGTTAGCCCTCAACTGAATGTCACTCGATCGAGCAGTCTGTTCGATCGGCTGACATTCTCTACTACGAACGAGTTGCGAAAATGGTCAAGTGTTGAAGCATAGTATCTCATGATCCAAACAGTAATGTTTACCAATCAGGCGACCCATTTGGTTGAACATTACTTCATCAATACTATACTTCGAAAGTTTGGAAATATGGGACCATGTGCTAGCCGATCGGCTGGCCCGGTCGATCGGCTGGTATGTCCGATCGGCTGGGCTGTTCGAACAGCCTAGCCGTTCGGCCAGCATTTCTGACCTGGTCGGCCTTTCGTCTAACACTTGGTTGTTTGTTTATTTGTCATTCTTTTAAGGCATCTTGACAACGTGTTGAACTATGATAACCTTCGTTCCTACCTGTTCCCTTGGCTCGAACAGGAATCACCCAAGTCCGGCCGGTTGAACGGTTCGGAATGTTGGTTTAGAGTTTAACCGATATCGGGTTAACCTTGTATATAGAACCCGAATCTTGAACCCCTTAACTGTTAGAAGGATTGGTTAGCCGGTTCAAGCTCCGTTTCTATTGATTTGAAAGCATTGAGTGTAAAAGAGTTGAAAGAAAGTTGGAAATCCTTCTTTCAATCCTTCACATCATGAAAATGTTTAGATCTATGATGGATCTTAAGTTGTTTATGTGGAAATCAGTTAGATCTAAGCTAATCATAGTGGAATGAGGCCAAAACATGATGTTCTTCAAGAACACCATGATGACATCAGCCAAGAACACTTAGATCTTGGTGATTTCACGGTTAGAATCCAAGTTTTGAAAGATAGAAAGGTGTAGAATCAAGTAATGATCAAGAACGTACAAGAATTAGAGTGAAAACTTACCGGGATTGTGAGAAATCTGAGAAAAGGTGAAGAAGATGGCTGGTTCGGTCAGAGCTTTCCAAAAATGGAAAGTATGACAATGACAGCCCTATTTATAGGCTTCCAAAAGAGGAAAGTGGCAGTCGATCGGCTGGGAACTCCGATCGAGTGGGCTGCTCGATCGGCTGGCAAGGTGCTAGCCGATCGGCTGGCCTGTTCGAGCAGGATGCTTCCTGTTCGAACCGCCACGCACTTCGGGTGTTTTTGCGACGATTTTCGACGTTTCGATTTCGATGAACGATGATACGGATACGATAGAGTTCCTAGTCAAATTACTTTTAATCCCAACCACTATATCTTACATACAATCTTCTGTAAGTCACGTTTCGATGTCGGTTTCGATTGAGTTCGATTGCTTTTCGAGTTCCAATTCGATTTTCGATTGATTTGCTTGAATACCACACCACACATAAAGTAAGCACACACAAGTAACACATAAGGCACACACACACGTATAATAATACCAAACTTTGCACGATTCGAGCCTTGAGTTCGATTGATTGTTAGATCGGTTGATTACTGATTGGTTAACTTTATCGCATTGTTACTTCCTATCATTCACAGTCGTACATCGGTTCGCATTAAAACACGTTCGATTACTTCGATTCTTGCTGATTACAACACTTACTCCACATAATACAACTAAAACACAAAATCGACTATCTACAGTCAAAGAAAGTCAAAGTTGACTTGGACTTTGACTTTGACTTTGACATTCGAAAACACGGGGTGTTACAGCCTCCCCTTGTTTAGGGAATTCCGTCCCGAAATTAGGCTCGAAGGCTACACGACACCGTGATTTACCAATTTGATGCTTCAGATCTATTTATTTAAACAACTGCGGGTACTTGGCCTTCATGTCGCTTTCGAGTTCCCAAGTGAACTCCGCGCCTCGTTTGCCTTCCCATCGGACCTTCACGATCGGAATGCGAGAGCGCCTGAGCTGCTTGGTTTGGCGATCCATGATTTCGAAAGGCTTTTCCATGAAGTGTAATGTTTCGTTGACCTGAAGATCGTCGAGTGGTACGATTAGATCATGATCAGCAAGGCATTTTCGGAGGTTAGAGACATGGAAAGTCGGGTGGACGTTACTGAGTTCCTCCGGTAATTCGATTCTGTAGGCGACTTTTCCGATTCTTTCCAGAATCCTAAAAGGTCCAACATATCGAGGCGCGAGTTTCCTTTTCTTGCCGAATCGGACTACACCCTTCCAAGGTGATACCTTTAGGAGTACGTAGTCACCAACTTCGAATTCAAGGGGCTTGCGTCTTTTATCGGCGTAACTTTTCTGTCTGTTCCGAGCTTTTACCAAGTTGTCTCTTATCTGGTGGATTTTGTCAGTCGTTTCTTGTAGAATCTCGGGACCGGTTAGTTGCGAGTGACCGATCTCGTGCCACACAATAGGCGATCGACATCTTCTACCATACAAAGCCTCGAAAGGTGCCATCTGGATGCTGGCATGATAGCTGTTATTGTACGAGAACTCCACCAATGGCAGGTGTTTGTTCCAACTACCACCAAAATCTATAACACACGCTCGGAGCATGTCTTCAAGAGTACGGATCGTTCTTTCAGTCTGTCCGTCGGTTTGAGGGTGGAATGCGGTACTTAGATTAAGCGTCGTACCAAGGGCCGCTTGAAACGTTTCCCACAATCGCGAAGTGAACCGAGCGTCGCGATCTGAAATGATATCACGAGGCGTACCATGATTACGGATGATCTCGTCGGTGTAGATTTGGGCTAGTCGTTCCACCTTGTAGTCTTCTCGTATCGGCAAAAAGTGGGCTGACTTCGTGAGACGATCCACTATGACCCAAATACTGTCGTGACCTGATGGCGTGGGCGGGAGCTTCGTTATGAAATCCATAGCTATACTCTCCCACTTCCATATAGGTATCGACGGTTGTTCGAGTAAACCAAAAGGTCTTTGATGTTCAGCCTTGACTATTGCACAAGTTAAACAGCTTCCAACGTACAGAGCGATATCCCTTTTCATCCCCGGCCACCAGTACTTATAACGCAGGTCCTGGTACATCTTATCTGCACCGGGATGAATAGAATATCGGGACTTGTGGGCTTCGTTCATGATAATCTTTCGCAAATCGGTCTGCTTATGGATCCAAATTCGGTCCAGATAGTAGAATATCCCATCTGATTTGCTTACTAACTGAGCTCCATCGTGGTAGATCCTTTCTTTCTTCAATGTACGCTCGTTAAAGCAAGCATGTTGGGCTTCGCGGATAAGGGTTTCGAGGTTGTGCTGTGCTTGGATGTTTCGAGTACTGAGCACGTAACTCTTTCTGCTGAGAGCATCAGCAACCACATTTGCTTTGCCTGGGTGATAACGAATCTCACAGTCTTAATCGTTGAGAAGTTCTACCCATCGGCGTTGACGCATATTAAGCTCTCTCTGATTAAAGATGTGTTGTAAACTCCTGTGATCAGTGTAGATTGTACACTTAGTGCCATACAGGTAGTGTCGCCAAATCTTCAATGCAAAGACAACCGCGCCTAGCTCGAGGTCATGGGTTGTATAGTTCTTCTCGTGGATCTTGAGCTGACGAGATACGTAAGCTATAACCTTGTCTCGCTGCATGAGAACACAACCGAGACCAAGGTTAGAGGCATCACAGTAGACAATGAAGTTGTCGCTTCCGTCGGGCAGTGTAAGAATCGGCGCGTTGCACAGCATATGCTTGAGGGTTTGAAAGGCAGTCTCTTGTGCGTTTCCCCACACAAAAGGCTTGTCCTTATGGGTAAGAGCGGTAAGCGGCACAGCGATCCTGGAGAATCCTTTGATGAATCGTCGATAATAGCCCGCTAGTCCGGGAAAAGAACGAACTTCAGACGGGTTCTTAGGCGTAATCCAGCTTTTGACGGCTTCAATCTTCGCAGGCTCGACATGGATACCCCGACTATTCACTATGTGACCCAGAAACTGAACCTCCTCCAACCAGAATTCGCACTTGGAGAACTTGGCATAGAGTTGGTTCCCCTGGAGTAACTCGAGAACCAAACGTAGATGTTGCGCGTGTTCGGCCTTCGATTTGGAATAAATCAAGACATCGTCGATGAACACGATGACGAAACGGTCAAGGTATGGCTTACACACGCGATTCATGAGGTCCATAAAAACCGCGGGTGTGTTGGTTAGACCAAAGGGCATAACAACAAATTCGTAATGGCCATAACGGGTTCGAAAAGCAGTTTTAGGAATGTCTTCCTCTTGAATCCGCAACTGATGGTATCCTGAACGTAGATCGATCTTAGAGAAGCATGCTGCACCTTGTAGCTGATCAAACAAATCGTCAATTCGAGGCAAAGGGTATCGGTTCTTGATGGTTAGCTTATTCAATTCCCGATAGTCGATGCACATCCGGAACGAACCGTCCTTCTTTTTGACGAAAAGGACTGGCGCGCCCCAAGGAGAGGTGCTTGGGCGAATAAAGCCTTTTTCGAGTAATTCCTGGAGTTGATTCGAGAGTTCCCGCATTTCGGATGGAGCGAGTCGATAAGGGGCTTTGGCAACGGGGTTAGCTCCAGGAATGAGATCGATACGAAAGTCGATATCACGACTTGGTGGTAGTCCGGGAAGATCGTCAGGGAACACCTGAGGAAATTCACGAACCACTGGAACATCTTTGACTTCAATTTTCATTTTCTTTCCCTTCTCCGCTACTACGATGTTGGCCAAGAAGGCTCGGTATTCCTTGCGGAGATACTTGCTGGCTTGAATACACGACATAAGCTTAAGACCTTTCGACGTTGTTTCACCGTATACACATAGGAGATCACCATTCGCGAGTGAGAATCGAATCATCTTTTCAAAGTACACAACTTCAGCATGGTTTTCACGAAGAAAGTCCATGCCGATTATGACATCAAAACTTCCAAGTTGCATCGGAATAAGGTCGATCGGAAAGATGTGATCATTGAGTTTGAGAGTACAATCACGGAGTACTGAGTTAACGGCAATGGTTCTCCCTGTAGCAACTTCGACTTCGAATGACGAGGATAGATAAGAGCGCTTACAACTAAGGAGCTTCTCGAATTCAAATGACACAAAGCAGTTATCGGCTCTAGTATCAAACAAACATGATGCATAAATACCATTCACAAGGAACGTACCATTAACCACGTTGTTATCCGCCTGAGCCTGACGGGCATTGATGTTGAAGGTTCGGGCATGGGCTGCTTGCTGCTGTTGCTGAGGCTGCTGTTGCTGCTGCGTTTGTTGCTGCTGGGGCTCTTGTTTAACCACCCTGTTTGGGCACCTGTTCGCAAAGTGGTTAGGGTCACCACATGCAAAGCAAACTCGAGCATTGACTGCTGGTGCTGGAGCTGCTTGTTGGCCTTGAGGGGCAGGGAGTAGAGCTTGGTTGACAGTAGCTTGAGCTGGGGCTTGACGGGGACCATAGCGACAGTTCGCAGTGAAATGACCGTAAAGGTTACAGTGAGCGCAAAAACGACAAGCTAGACCCACTGGATGATGATACGAACATGTCGGGCAGAGTGGGTGAGGGCCTGTGTATGCACGCTTTGCGGCCGTGCATTAATCACTGGAGCTGAACGCCGGTGCTGCTGTTGAGCTGGTACAGACTGTAGGGGAGTAGCGGTGGTTGCGGCAGCACAGCTCTTGTTGTTGGAGTTGTTGTTGTTGTTCTTCTTCTTCCTTCTTGAGGACTTAGAGGATTGAGCAGATGCGTCGGTGGCTGTTGCGGTGGATTGATGCAGAGACTTGGTTTGCTTATCCCAGAAACCTGACTTGACTCGCTTATCGTTGATCTCAGCGGCGAGTAGGTAGGTTTCCTCGATCGTTGTTGGCTTGGCTGTGTGAACAAAATCGGCTACACAGTCGGGTAGGGCTCGGATATACTTCTTGATGGCTTGATCTGAGGTCTTGACTTGATCAGGACTATAATGCTAAGCTGCTTGAAGCGAGCAGTGAGAGCAGCGTTGTCTCCATCCTTCTGCTTGATTTCCCAGAACTCGTCCTCCAGCTTTTGGCGCTCATGAGGAGGGCAGAATTCTTCGATCATGATAGCCTTCAACTCCGCCTCGGACTTTTGGGAAGACGACTTGCTCGTCTTTCCAGTCAATGTCCGGTCTTCTTGTCGCCTTGCGCGGCCTACCTTTGCCTCTATTGATCATATGGGTCGAGGCCACATACATGGTCCTCTTCCTGGAGGAGGTGCCCTCGCCATGGGGGGTGATGCGTTTGGTGGCTTTTTCTCCACCTGGCAACAAGTGTTGCAGCTTTCCCTCCTTTAGGGCTCGCTGAATCTCCAGCCGGAGACTGATGCAGTTATTTGTTGTATGGCCCGAGTCCTTATGATACTCACAGTAGAGAGTGAGATCTTGATTTTTCTTGGACTTCATTGGTTGGGCCGGTCGCAGGGTCTGCGCGTCCGTAAGGAGGACTTCGCTCGGCGACTTGGTGATCTCGGTCCAGTTGCGGTCCCGAGACTCTTTCTTTGACGCCCGGTTATCCCGTTGGGCGTTAATTGTTGCCCTTGCGTCAAACTGGTTGGTATGCGAGCAGTACGGTTTGGAATCGCTGCCGCGATTCCCTACGTCCCGGTTGCGCTTATTGTTGCGCTTGGGTTCGTAGCGGGAGGTCTGACCTTACGCTTGGGGCGGTGCCTTTGTGAGGTGCGGTTTTAGTGACCGCTGAGTCTGGGCGTATGTCTTGACCGCGGTCATGACATCCTCCCATTTTTTCGATAGGCCGTCTTTGCCGGAGATAGTCATAACCATCTGTTCATCTCTGACGGCTTTGATGAAGTGGTTACGTGTCATTTGGTCGGCAACGTCGCCTATCTCCAGGCATTCTTTATTGTATCGGACGACGAATGCTTCGAGAGATTCGTCGTCCCTTCGCCAGATATTCATGACGTCCATCGTATCACATACGTGACGTCGCTGCTGGCTGAAATGTGCGAGGAACTTTGCATGTAGTTCCTCAAAGGAGGCCAGTGATCCCACTGGCAAAGAATCGAACCAAGCCCTGGCCAGACCCGTTAGGGTCTGGGTGAAAAAATGACACCAGGTGGGCTCGTCCTACCCGCCGTTGCACCCTGCACCCATGAAAATGTTCATGTGATCGTCCGGGTCGGACGAACCGTTGTATTTCCCAATGTTGAATGGGAATTTTGTGGTGGTGACATGGGCGTGTGCGATTTTTCGGGCGAATTTAGAGTTTTCGGCCGCGGCTTTTGGCCTGTAGGGTTGGTTCTCGGGGCGCTTTGCAGCGCGGATATATGTGTTGTGGGGGTGAGTGGGAGGAGAATAGTTGCGTCCTCCCGGTCAGCTGGAAGTGTCATGAGAATCCCCGCAATATGTATGGTCGTCCGGGTCGGTGCGGCCATACCCTTCGTGTTGGGGCAGCGGTCCCAGCCGGCTTTGAATGCCGAAACTGCGGTGGACTGTGGATTGCCGCCTGTTATTGCCTTGGGGGCTCAGGCGGCTTTGTATCACACCCCAACCGATGGCGGAATCATTGGGGCGCGGCACTGAGCGAAACAGATTGTCCAGAAGTTTCCACAACAACTATTATTACA
Source organism: Helianthus annuus (assembly GCF_002127325.2). Taxonomy (NCBI): domain Eukaryota; kingdom Viridiplantae; phylum Streptophyta; class Magnoliopsida; order Asterales; family Asteraceae; genus Helianthus; species Helianthus annuus. The sequence goes on along the minus strand of NC_035434.2, from coordinate 73,075,851 downwards.
AATTCAGTTAAGTGATACGTCCCATACCGTATCCCAAATAAATAAACAAGTTATCATAGAATACAACTAAACAAATAGTACTCTTTTGGTCCGCATGCCTTGAACTGCTTGAAGCTGAAAGCAGCCTTTCTTGAATCCTTGGAGATCTCAGTTCGGGATTCTTCTGACGACTTGCTAGCGTTCTCATACACCTCACTCACAGCTTTCGCCACGGTTTTGGAGATGATAGCAGCGAGGCGTCGGTCCCTCTTTTCTTGGCGGGTCAGACGTTGACGTGATCCATACGACGACATGGTCTGCAACGGACATCGTCACAGGACTCAACACAACGAAATCGAATCTCACCTCACACGTCTAGACTACTAAAGCTTAGAATCACGTCGAATCACATATTACGTAACATATGGGCACGTAATCACAGATACATATAATCACAGAGCACAGAAGTATACTGAATCACAGATGTACAAAATCACATAGAGCACAGAAGCACAGAGGCACATAGACATTTAATCACAGATGTAGTCAGAAAACAGAAACCTATCCTTTCAAGTCGAGTGTCGTCATACAGCGATCCCGTCTAGCAGATAGCCTAACTTAGTCTTATGGCATAACATAGTATGATATCGTCTATATTTGCAGTAGCTGGGTGTCGATTAGGGATAGAATAACAATACAAGTTGTGTGTTGTTTAGATAGAGGAATCGAATAATATCCCAAAACATAAGCATAAAACAGAGAAAGCAAACATAAACACTAAACAGAGAAGCACACATAAATACATAAAATCAACGAGTCATCAGAGTAGGCGGTTGCGGTTCTCAGAATCGTACACATAAAAATCGAGAGATAGATTGTCTGCGGCTACTAGACATCGACTAACCAAGGCAACTCGACTATTCACAGTAAACTTGTCATCACTTTCGACTCTAGAGGTCGTGTTTCTGCCTCGATTCTCGGGCATTCCACACGCGTTCCCTAGGTCATACTTGTGAGTTCAGGTCGTTGGAGTCCGTCGAAGCCTTGGTGGGATAGATAAAATTTAGAACAACTGCTAAGGTTAGGGTTTCACCCCTTGGCTTAGCAATTTCTTCCTTGTTTTTAGTAAGTTTAAGAAGAATTTCCATCAAAATGAGGGTTTCACTCTTGATTTGGTATAATTCTCCTTATATGAAAGTGAAAATAATAGGATAAGCATGAACAACTGAATAAAATCAACATAAGTCAGCCAATTTAGTCGGGAGTTTGCGGTTTTCACACCTATTCCTGACTGAATCGTTTGACGTTAGTTAAAAATTCGGGTGCAGTGATCGTAAAGGATTACAGAGTAAAGCACATAAACTGGGTCTGATGGTTCCTAACTATAGTCTAGGTCTCTAAGACAGCGACCCGGACTAGGTCGTGTCCGCCTAATTCCCTATAGTTATGGCTCTGATACCAATCTGTCACACCCCAACCGATGGCGGAATCATCGGGGCGTGGCACTGAGCGAAACAGATTATCCAGAAGTTTCCACAACAACTATTATTACAAATTCAGTTAAGTGATACGTCCCATACCGTATCCCAAATAAATAAACAAGTTATCATAGAATACAACTAAACAAATAGTACTGTTTCGATAACTCAGATTCAATTTATTACAAACCAAATGTTTAAAAGTACTGCCCAGAGTCATTAAGACTCGTCCGGACAAGATCTACAGACAACTAATGCCATAGATGCTTGATCGAACAACTCCAACGGCTCCATGGCTACAGTTTATTCGCTTCTAGAGACCCCTAGGTAGGCTACGACCTACAACTGCTAGATGGGCTCTAAAGCTTTATTATTGCCCCGCTTTCCTAGCAAGTAAGCATCCTAATTACCTGTCACATACGTTATAATAAAGTCAATACATGAAATGTAGAGGTGAGCACACAAGTTTGATAATAGCATATAGAGTTCGAATAGTTTACGCATAACCAGGCACGTACACAGAGGAAAACGATGCATGTTAATTATCGACATGGGACCATCGGTACCAACGACTGCGGGTTGACCGTCCGAGACGGTTCGCAATACATGATTACCACCGTAATCCATGCAAGTATTTGTCCTTAACAACCCCCGTGTGAACGGGTGCTGAGTCTAAACTATAGTACTATGTTGCTAAGGCAGGTCGATAGCACTCCACGTGTAAACATAATAAACAGCATTCATTTAGTCAAATAGCACATGCATTCGGTTAGTGTTCAAATAGTTTGTGTTTGATTGTCATTTGATAGGTAACGTATGTAACACCCAAAAGTGCTAAAAGCAAAAAGGGATCAAGTATACTCACTGTGATTGATTGTGGATTGAAGGGAGCGCTGAGAGTAGGGTTAGCCTGAATAGTTCGATAGCATAACGATAAGTAACGCGGAAAAGTAAACAAGTATGGATGGATCGAATGGGCTGGTCGATCGAACGGCAGGTTCGATCGGACGGCCTGTTCGATCGGCTAATATATCCGGTTGGACAGTCCTGTTCGATCGGCCGGTTGGCTCGATCGGCTGGACCATTCGAGTAGATTGTTTCTTCCTCTGGTGTGTTTGTGTTAGAGGATTTGAACTTTTGAAGTTCTTGTTGCAGTATTTGAGAACACTAAAGTGTTCCTACCTTTTCAAGTCGTTCGATCGAACGGTTCGTTCGATCGGCTAGCTCACTCGATCGGCTAGCTCACTCGATCGGCTAGGAGCTTCAGAGTTAGCCCTCAACTAAATGTCACTCGATCGAGCAGTCTGTTCGATCGACTGACATTCTCTACTACGAACGAGTTGTGAAAATGGTCAAGTGTTGAAGCATAGTATCTCATGACCCGAACAGTAATGTTTACCAATCAGGCGACCCATTTGGTTGAACATTACTTCGTCAATACTATACTTCGAAAGTTTGGAAATATGGGACCATGTGCTAGCTGTTCCCTTGGCTCGAACAGGAATCACCCAAGTCCGGCCGGTTGAACGGTTCGGAATGTTGGTTTAGAGTTTAACCGATATCGGGTTAACCTTGTATATAGAATCTGAATCTTGAACCCCTTAACTGTTAGAAGGATTGGTTAGCCGGTTCAAGCTCCGTTTCTATTGATTTGAAAGCATTGAGTGTAAAAGAGTTGAAAGAAAGTTGGAAATCCTTCTTTCAATCCTTCACATCATGAAAATGTTTAGATCTATGATGGATCTTAACTTGTTTATGTGGAAATCGGTTAGATCTAATTCGATTTTCGATTGATTTGCTTGAATACCACACCACACATAAAGTAAGCACACACAAGTAACACATAAGGCACACACACGTATAATAATACCAAAATTTGCATGATTCGAGCCTTGAGTTCGATTGATTGTTAGATCGGTTGATTACTGATTGGTTAACTTTATCGCATTGTTACTTCCTATCATTCACAGTCGTACATCGGTTCGCATTAAAACACGTTCGATTACTTCGATTCTTGCTGATTACAACACTTACTCCACATAATACAACTAAAACACAAAATCGACTATCTACAGTCAAAGAAAGTCAAAGTTGACTTGGACTTTGACTTTGACTTTGACATTCGAAAACACGGGGTGTTATACTTTGTATTGGGCCTCTGGTGCGAGACCCATACGAGGAATCGTCCTCATTTATTGTGCGGACCTCACAGTAAGAGGATCCGCGGTCTTCATGCCTGCTTCTGGAGGCTGGACGTGAGGGTGCCCTTCCGTCATATTGTAAAATACGAACCGCAGGTGTATGTGGTGCCGGGGTAGGCCTGGCTTGTATTTGCGCTTCAGCGCAAGCTCGGTTGTATGTTGCGGCCAGCAGGGCTGCCTGCTGGTCATACCAGGTGTGAGGGTCCATGTCCGGAGGGATCACAGATGCGTACTGTGATAGGTCGTGTCCGAACGTTAGAGATGGACCCCTTTGCGTTGATGTGCCAATGTGGCCAGGATTTAGGTCTGGGGGAGCGGTCCCCGCATTTCCTGGGTTGATGGGGTTTAGGTTATCCCGGGTAGTGTTATGTATGCGATCTGACATGATCTTTTAAGAGGGAGAGGGATGGTACAAAAAAGTGCTTAAGAGTAGCGGTGGGTGCCAATGATGAAACAATGGTTAACCGGGCAGGGTTAACACATTGGTCTCGTCAAGAAGGGTTAATCCCTTCCTCTCGAGGATCGCTGGCTGGATCGCCTGCCGGTTGATCTCCTGCACAAGGAAACAAAACGTGAGTCGTAACAAGGAGGGTGGGGTGGGGGGTGCTCCTTGTTACCACTCTCCGGCGTGAGAATCAGTAGTCTGCTTGGGAAGCAAAGTATGATAGTAGTAGTAGTAGTGAGAGAGTTGTCAAGAGATACCTCAAACCTGGTTTGGGGTTGGTATTTATAGCCGAGGAGTGAAGGAGGAGGTGGATGGATAGACTGACGGCATGCTGCACCTTTGCAGGTGTGTCAGGCATGTCGGCTGTGGAGGTGACGCCACGTCAGTCTGTCGCTTACGTAGACCTGACAGGCGGCTGCTATTGGTGCTACTTGCTCTGTGGTGTCAGTCCCACTTGCTGAGTGCACAGGATGCGGTGCGGGCCGCATCGCTGTTTGCGGTAACTGTAGACGTTCCGGCGTCTCACTCTTTGATCAAGAAATACGCGAGATGCGGTTCCAAGCCGCATCATCGTCCTTGGTGACTGTTGTTGTTATCTAGCTCCCTTGTATTGATAGAAGTGTTCACTGGATGCGGTGCCATGCCGCACCACTATACCGTTCTCATATTCCAGGTAAGTCCTCCTCCATCATTGGGCAGATTAGATTCAACCACTGTGTCGGCGCGTTCCCGCACGGACACAGGTAGGTTGTTAGCTAGTGGGGGTTTTGATAAGGGTAATGGTCACTCACGGTCGATGTTGACGCGAGATCTGGGACCATACCCCTTCAGTGTTGTTTGTTTTTTCAGAGGTAAAATGTCTGCAGTCTGCGGACCACATCTGCAGACATCTGTAACAGAAGAGGTGGACCAAACATCTGCAATCTGCAAGAAGAAGACTGTTTGTTCGGGGTTTAATCTGAAAACAAACTTCAAATAATCATAAAACATACCATAGCAGAATTGTGAAAACAAATTATCTGAAAACCAACAACAAATAATCTGAAAACAAACTTCAAATAATCATAAAACATACTAGAATTGTGTCGATTTTTGGCTTTGAAGGTCGGATTTGAAGGGGGTGGCTGGTTGTGAAGGATGGTGGCTGAGGAGGGTGGCGGCTGGGGGAAGATGGTGGTGATACTGTCGGCGGGGATGATAACGTCGGCGGCGGTCAAGAGGGTGTCGGCTGAGGGAAGATGGTCGTCGGTGGGGAAGAAGGTGGACGTTGGGGAAGAAGACAACGGTGAAGGGGGTGGCCGGTGGGGAGGGTGGCGGCTGGGAGGAGGAGAGTGGTGGAGGAGAGGTGCTAGGGTTTTGATAAGAGATGTCTGTGTTTTGAGATTAGGAAAGAAGAAGAGGTTAGAAGTGTTGGAGAGAGGGTTGGAAGAGGTGGGAAGACATTGGACCATGTCTGCGTAGGGAAGAGGACGCGTAGAGATTTGAAGACATTTTTTAATGAAATGTCTTCTAAAAAACAAACGGTCTGCAGAGCTAAACGTCTGCGCGTGGTTTACGCGACGCAGACATAAGAGGTCAGAAGAGGTTTTTCTAAAAAAACAAACACCACGTAAAGTATCACCTCACCTCTTGACCGATGAAAAGAAAAAAAATAAATATTACAGTACAAATAATGTACTTTTGGAATATATATATATATATATATATATATATATATATATATATTTATTTATTTATTATGGAATGATTTACTTTTGGATTTTTTTTGAGTTAAAATTATATTCTATGAATTTATAGAGTTAATTAGTCAACACGGTTGAACCGTCCGATACAACCCTGTTTAACTGGTTAAACCATTTCCGAGTCTAACCCGGTATGATTAAAATACTGGTTTTTAAAACATTGGGAGAAATTGTCATATGGCATTTTATAGAATCTTTTATTAGAATTAGAATTAGATTCATAATACAATATTATATATCAGAATTTGAGAAACTATGCATACACACGTGTATAATATGGTGGATGTTAATTCAATGGTATTGGAACAACATAAAGTGGGTTGGCTTTTTGTATGGTGATTCCAAACCTCTCAGTCAAGTCCAAACTTTTTGGTTGAATCTTCGTGTCAAGATTCCAATCAAAATTATGAAGTAATGAGCTTAATACTAAGGGGATCATACGTAGTGCAAGTGGCATTCCGGGGCATATTCTTCGTCCACCTCCAAATGGGATTGACTCAAAGTCTTGTCCTTGAACATCAACGAGAGATGATAAGAATCTTTCTGGTCTGAACTCTTGTGAGTCTTTCCAAATGGATGGGTCTCGTCCTATAGCCCAAGCATTTACAAGCACCTGAGTTCCTTTTGGAATGGTGTATTCGTTGAGTTTAACTTCGTTCCCAATCTTGCGAGGAAGCAAAAATGGGACTGGTGGGTGAAGTCGTAATGTCTCTTTTACAATGCATGATAAGTATGGTAACCTCAAAACATCATCCTCTTTTACCATGTTTCCTTTGCCAAAAACATTTGCAAGTTCCTTTTTGGCTTTGACCATGATGTGTGGGTTTCGTAATAGTTCTGTCATTGCCCATTCTATTGTGTTTGAAGTCGTATCACTACCGGCAACAAACGTATCCTACATCACCATGCATAATTTCTTGTAAAAGATTAAACTTGGAAGTTACCTAATAAAATAAATCAAATAATGATTGAACACATTTAATAATTGACATTTCATTTTCATCATGATTGAAATTAAAAATGTAAAAGACCTAGGTCTATAGAAAATAAAATACTGAAATTAAATTATTTGAATATTTTAGGAGCTTGTTGGCGTGGTTGGATCTAATAGTTATTTTGACCAAATAAGTATTACACCTGAAAAAAAATCGTTTGTTCGAAATAGTATTTTTCACCTAATCGATAAACTCATTTTAATCTTACAATCTTTCTTGTATTCTAGTTTTTCATGATAACATCTTTAGTTGGGTTAAAAGTAAAAAATAAATGGTCTAAATTATAAAATTAAAGTTATTTATTAATTTTAGATAAGGATAAAAATAAGTGCTATTTATATATTGGTTATTAATTAATATTAATATTAAAAGAAATTTATTAAATAAATATAAATAAAATTTATAAGGTTGAAGGGGAGAATGCCATGTGGCATTATTTTGGAGTCTTTTATTATAAGTTAGATTAGATTTTAATGTTAAATCTCACGAAACATGAAAAAATATACGATTTCAAAATAGTGGTGCTTATTATTCGGTTTGAAATCAATTAAACTGAAAACCAAACCGAACGAACCAAAAACCAAACCTGACTGAACGAAAACTATCTGAAGCCAAACCAAATTACAAAATTGGTATTCGGTTTAGTTTAAACCAGATAATAATCCAGATAAACTAAATAACAAATAATAGTTATTTAAGTTTTGTTATTTGATCCAGTTATTATCATTGCCAACACAATTTAATAACTAATAATAAAAATAAACTGAAGGATTTTTTGAATTATTAAGAAAAATAGGTATTATGTTATTTGTTGAAACTGAAACACCCCGTACCAAATTCAAATTCAGTATTTGGTATGTTGAAATAAATTAACAAACCGAATAACCTGAAAACCAAACAAATAGAACACCCAAGGGCGGATCTATCATAGGGGAAGGGTAGTTCGCACTACCTCTCAAGTTAGTTGGCAAGTAACATTTTTAGTGCAATTTTTCTTCTTTTATGTATGGACTACTCTGAACACTTTTTGTTAGCCTGAACTATCTGTTAACTTTTTTTCTAGATCCGCCACTCTGAACACCCATAGTTAAAAAGGTATCTTTATAAAATATTATGGTTAAATGGTGTCAAATAACACAAAACTTGAAACAATTTACTCACCAAAAACAACATCTTTATTTGTAATCGACTGAGCTCGTGTGGGTTATCTTTGTTGATTTTCAAACACATGTCCAATACATCATCTTTCTTGAATCTGCTTTCACTCCCTAATCTCTCATTAATCAACTCCTCAAATACACCAAGAATCTTCTTAAAATGCCTATTCATCCTCCTCCTAACCCCTTGCGGATCGATCATCCTCAACCCCGGAAAAAAGTCCACAAGATTCGGCCTCCCGGCCTCCAGCATAATGTTTCCAACCAGCTCCTTAAACTCTTTACCCGAATCCTCATTCGGGTCTGTTAAATCCTTGGAGAAAACGATGTTGGATATGAGATTGAGTGATGTTTTGAAAGTTACACGTCCTATGTCGACATAATCATTGGACAACCCCGCTTTTTGACATAATGCTACGAGCTCTTTCACTTTCTCACTTCGTAGGTACTCACTGGAATCAAGGGACCGCCCGGATGAGATGTTGGAGTTCAGGATCTTGCGGAGGATACGCCACTGGGTGCTGATTGGCATAAAACTAATGGAATACTCGTAATGGTGTTGCGCATGCAGCGCGTTGGGGATGCTGCGCTGCGAGCTAAAGGCGAGGTCTTGCTTTTGGAGTACTTCTTTGGCCGCGCTAGCCGAAGAGATAACAAGAGTTGTGATTTGACCAAGTTTTAAGGACATTATGGGGCCATGAGTTTTGGCTAGTTTTGCTAGAGATTGGTGCGGTTGGTGGCCGAGCAAGTGGAGGCTGCCGATAATCGGCAATGGTTTTGGGCCTGGAGGTAGAAAATTGGGGTGGCCTAACACAAAATATGAGAAAGTGGCTCGGATAATGGTGAAAGATAGGAGTAGAGTAACAATGAGTAGAGGAAACTCCATTGATGAGGCTTGTTGAGTGTGAAGTAGAAAGCCGAGTGACTGATTCTTATAAAATTATGAGTAAATTAAAAAAATCGTGATTTATGTATATTACTTATTGCAACTGTGTCCTTTATTTTTAATAATTACAGGAAACGTACTCGATGTTTGTAAACCCTTGCAAGTTATGTTCTTTAGCCCTAACTCAGATAATTTTTGTGGTTAAATCTGACCAAATGGACCTCACATGAAGGTATTTTGGTCATTTTACTCTCACGTGAGGTTCATTTTTTCAGATTTAACCACAAAAAATACCCTCATGTGGGGTCCATTTGGTCAGATTTAACCACAAAAATTAACTAAGTTAGGGCTAAAGAACATAATTTGCAAGGGTTTGCAAACATTAAGTACGTTTTCTATAATTATTGAAGACAAAGGACACAGTTTGGTAACATACATAAAAGACGATTTTTGTCTCTAAATTATTGATCGTGACGTAGGCATTGCAACAAATTGTAATATAGAATTCATATTGGGAATAAAAAATATTAAAATTGATTAGCTAGTTTTGTTGGATACGTGTTTAGCATGAATTATTAACCAAAGCAAGGAAAACAAAATTTTAAGTATTTTATACGACATTATATTCCTCGAATCATTATATTCCTTGAATCAAATAAATAGAATGAGAGAATTAAAAGATAAGTTGGAGGGTATCCACAACTTAGTAACTTAGAATGGGAGAGATGTTACACGTTTAACGCATATATAATCTTCTAAAGTCGTTTTGTTTGGTTTTACAGCTTCTTGTTGGTCTGGGTTAGTCAAATCTTTCGCCTTTTAAAAATAAACATATAGTGTGGATATATTTTTTTCATTCATAACTCAATTGTAATTGTAAGTAATTAATTAAAGATACAACTATTATAACAAAAAAAATGCAACATGTAATTCTTAATCGTAAATAATTAAACAAATATAAATAATATTTATCTTTTAATGGTGACATGACTCTCGTGATTGTTTTTTATGTGTATATCTTCAAATCAACAATAACTTGATATACAAGTCATAATCAATCAATTCTGGAGTATATCTTAAAATCAACAATAACTTAATATATGAGTCATAATCAATGCGATTGAGGTTGGCAACCATGATCTATATTTGAATTTACGTCGATTTGAACAACGACGGATTTGGGTTGGGGTGTTTGTATGTATCTTCAACAAGAGAGTAGAGATAATTGATAGAATATATCCGTAAAAGATTAGAGTTTAAAGTCATATTTATACAGGGTGGAAATAATTACTTTTTGAAGACTAAATTACAAATTGTGTTCTTTATATATTTCCAAGAGTATGAAACACGCAATTAAATGTAGAGTTAAGTTCACGTGAAAATAAAATAAACGTACGAAACGTACGAAGTGAAAGAAAAGTCAAAAAAGTGGCGGTGTCATTTTGGTAATTATCATCAACTTCAAATTATTAACCAAAGCAAGGAAACAAAATTAAGTACGTTTTCTATAATTATTGAAGACAAAGGACACAGTTTGCAATAAGTAACATACATAAAAAACGATTTTTGTCTCTAAATTATTGATCGTGACGTAGGCATTGCAACAAATTGTAATATAGAATTCATATTGGGAATAAAAAATATTAAAATTGATTAGTTAGTTTTGTTGGATACGTGTTTAGCATGAATTATTAACCAAAGCAAGGAAAACAAAATTTTAAGTATTTTATACGACATTATATTCCTTGAATCATTATATTCCTTGAATCAAATAAATAGAATGAGAGAATTAAAAGATAAGTTGGAGGGTATCCACAACTTAGTAACTTAGAATGGGAGAGATGTTACACGTTTAACGCATATATAATCTTTTAAAGTCGTTTTGTTTGGTTTTACAGCTTCTTGTTGGTCTGGGTTAGTCAAATCTTTCGCCTTTTAAAAATAAACATATAGTGTGGATATCTTTTTTTCATTCATAACTCAATTGTAATTGTAAGTAATTAATTAAAGATACAACTATTATAACAAAAAAATGCAACATGTAATTCTTAATCGTAAATAATTAAACAAATATAAATAATATTTATCTTTTAATGGTGACATGACTCTCGTGATTGCTTTTCATATGTATATCTTCAAATCAACAATAACTTGATATACAAGTCATAATCAATCAATTCTGGAGTATATCTTCAAATCAACAATAACTTAATATATGAGTCATAATCAATGCGATTGAGGTTGGCAACCATGATCTATATTTGAATTTACGTCGATTTGAACAACGACGGATTTGGGTTGGGGTGTTTGTATGTATCTTCAACAAGAGAGTATAGATAATTGATAGAATATATCCGTAAAAGATTAGAGTTTAAAGTCATATTTATACAGGGTGGAAATAATTACTTTTTGAAGACTAAATTACAAATTGTGTTCTTTATATATTTCCAAGAGTATGAAACACGCAATTAAATGTAGAGTTAAGTTCACGTGAAAATAAAATAAAGGTACGAAACGTACGAAGTGAAAGAAAAGTCAAAAAAGTGGCGGTGTCATTTTGGTAATTATCATCAACTTCAAAATTATTAACCAAAGCAAGGAAAACAAAATTAAGTACGTTTTCTATAATTATTGAAGACAAAGGACACAGTTTGCAATAAGTAACATACATCAAAGACGATTTTTGTCTCTAAATTATTGATCGTGACGTAGGCATTGCAACAAATTGTAATATAGAATTCATATTGGGAAAAAAAATATTAAAATTGATTAGTTAGTTTTGTTGGATACGTGTTTAGCATGAATTATTAACCAAAGCAAGGAAAACAAAATTTTAAGTATTTTATACGACATTATATTCCTCGAATCAATATATTCCTTGAATCAAATAAATAGAATGAGAGAATTAAAAGATAAGTTGGAGGGTATCCACAACTTAGTAACTTAGAATGGGAGAGATGTTACACGTTTAACGCATATATAATCTTTTAAAGTCGTTTTGTTTGGTTTTACAGCTTCTTGTTGGTCTGGGTTAGTCAAATCTTTCGCCTTTTAAAAATAAACATATAGTGTGGATATCTTTTTTTCATTCATAACTCAATTGTAATTGTAAGTAATTAATTAAAGATACAACTATTATAACAAAAAAATGCAACATGTAATTCTTAATCGTAAATAATTAAACAAATATAAATAATATTTATCTTTTAATGGTGACATGACTCTCGTGATTGCTTTTCATATGTATATCTTCAAATCAACAATAACTTGATATACAAGTCATAATCAATCAATTCTGGAGTATATCTTCAAATCAACAATAACTTAATATATGAGTCATAATCAATGCGATTGAGGTTGGCAACCATGATCTATATTTGAATTTACGTCGATTTGAACAACGACGGATTTGGGTTGGGGTGTTTGTATGTATCTTCAACAAGAGAGTATAGATAATTGATAGAATATATCCGTAAAAGATTAGAGTTTAAAGTCATATTTATACAGGGTGGAAATAATTACTTTTTGAAGACTAAATTACAAATTGTGTTCTTTATATATTTCCAAGAGTATGAAACACGCAATTAAATGTAGAGTTAAGTTCACGTGAAAATAAAATAAAGGTACGAAACGTACGAAGTGAAAGAAAAGTCAAAAAAGTGGCGGTGTCATTTTGGTAATTATCATCAACTTCAAAATTATTAACCAAAGCAAGGAAAACAAAATTAAGTACGTTTTCTATAATTATTGAAGACAAAGGACACAGTTTGCAATAAGTAACATACATAAAAGACGATTTTTGTCTCTAAATTATTGATCGTGACGTAGGCATTGCAACAAATTGTAATATAGAATTCATATTGGGAAAAAAAATATTAAAATTGATTAGTTAGTTTTGTAGGATACGTGTTTAGTATGAATTATTAACCAAAGCAAGGAAAACAAAATTTTAAGTATTTTATACGACATTATATTCCTCGAATCATTATATTCCTTGAATCAAATAAATAGAATGAGAGAATTAAAAGATAAGTTGGAGGGTATCCACAACTTAGTAACTTAGAATGGGAGAGATGTTACACGTTTAACGCATATATAATCTTTTAAAGTCGTTTTGTTTGGTTTTACAGCTTCTTGTTGGTCTGGGTTAGTCAAATCTTTCGCCTTTTAAAAATAAACATATAGTGTGGATATCTTTTTTTTCATTCATAACTCAATTGTAATTGTAAGTAATTAATTAAAGATACAACTATTATAACAAAAAAAATGCAACATGTAATTCTTAATCGTAAATAATTAAACAAATATAAATAATATTTATCTTTTAATGGTGACATGACTCTCGTGATTGTTTTTTATGTGTATATCTTCAAATCAACAATAACTTGATATACAAGTCATAATCAATCAATTCTGGAGTATATCTTCAAATCAACAATAACTTAATATATGAGTCATAATCAACGCGATTGAGGTTGGCAACCATGATCTATATTTGAATTTACGTCGATTTGAACAACGACGGATTTGGGTTGGGGTGTTTGTATGTATCTTCAACAAGAGAGTAGAGATAATTGATAGAATATATCCGTAAAAGATTAGAGTTTAAAGTCATATTTATACAGGGTGGAAATAATTACTTTTTGAAGACTAAATTACAAATTGTGTTCTTTATATATTTCCAAGAGTATGAAACACGCAATTAAATGTAGAGTTAAGTTCACGTGAAAATAAAATAAACGTACGAAACGTACGAAGTGAAAGAAAAGTCAAAAAAGTGGCGGTGTCATTTTGGTAATTATCATCAACTTCAAAATTACTCTAGTAGAGTAATTTTGAGCTTCTGTAGAGTAATTTCGTAAATGTTCAGGTAGAGTAATTTTGGTCGTGTAGGGTAATTATCAAAATTACACTAACCCCCCCCCACCCCTACCCCCCAAAAACCTAAAAAAACCTAAACCATTGTAAATGTTCAGGTAGAGTAATTTTGGTCGTGTAGGATAATTATCAAAATCGTAGGGTAGTGATCAAAATTACACTAACCCCCCCCCCACCACCCACCAAAAACCTATAAAAAACCTAACCCCCCCCCCAACTAAAAGCTAAAAACGAAACCATAAAGCTAAACCCCATAACTAAATGCTAACAAAATTACTCTACAAGACATTTTCCAAAATTACTCTACAGAAGTCAAAATTACTCTACTAGAGTAATTTGATAATTACCCTACATTTCTCAAAATTACTCTACAGATGCTCAAAATTACTCTACTATAGTTATTTGATAATTACCCTGCATTTCCCAAAATTACTCTAAAAGACACTTTTTGCTTTTTCCCCGGTTATTTTGAAGTTGCTCATAATTACCAAAATGACACCGCCACTTTTTGCTTTTTCCCTCAATGCGTACGTTTCGTACGTTAATATTATTTTTATTTGATCCTTTACCATTAAATGTATCGTCCATTTTTTTCTAAAACTAGTGGAATTCCCGCGCTTCGCAGCGGGCTACCGGTCTGTATCAGTTCGGTTTGTTATAGTATTAAGTACGATAACGACACTCGGTATAGCAACCAAAAGATATATGCCCAAGAGGATATCGACACGTGTTATATATTGACCAAAAACCATAAAACGAAAACCGAATTGATGTTGTTTGGTCTGTATCAGTTCGATTCGTCACGCTACTATTATCGTACCGACGCTTGCTATAACTTTATATATATCGTCACGCCGAGAGAATCCCAAAAGAGTATATGGTACCGGTAATGGTGTTGTTTGGATGGTATTGGTTCGGTTCATTATGCTTAAAAAAAAGTTTGGGGGGTCAGCCGCCCCCTCCCGCCCTACTTAAGCTGTGCCCCTGATAATATATAACTGATATATTTTCTTTTTATTTCTTTTAATTGCAATATAAGTGATATATTTATATCATGAATTGTGTTTTTTAGGTGAAACTCTAGGGTCTAAACCATAATGATGCATGCAAAAATAATTTATAAAAACAAAAAGAACCCAACCAATGTAGCTCTATATAAAAAAAAAACACAAAAAACCATAAAGAAAAAGCCACCATAACACTAACCAATAACATTAATTATGTTACTGTACATCCTCTTTGAATTTGTATGTATATATAATATAATATAATATAATATAATATAATATAATATAATATAATATAATATAATATAATATAATATAATATAATATAATATAATATAATATAATATAATATAATATAATATAATATAATATAATATAATATAATATAATATAATATAATATAATATAATATAATATAATATAATATAATATAATATAATATAATATAATATAATATAATATAATATAATATAATATAATATAATATAATATAATATAATATAATATAATATAATATAATATAATATAATATAATATAATATAATATAATATAATATAATATAATTGATTGCAGGATATACCCTTTTGACTAATTGTCATCCGAATTTCCAGTTAAGTCTTGAAACGCTCCTCCTACGTGAACGTATATTTGTCCTTTTACCCATTTGACACCCAACTATCTCTCTCATTTCATTGTGTTTTACCCTATGTCCCTATCTTAGACTACTAAACATGGCTCGTTGTTTTGTGACTAAACCTTGATGATTTTTACGGTAAGTTGTTTTAATCATCGATTTTGACTAATATTTCATTTTTAACATTTATACTTGTGTGAAATTTTAACTTTTCAAGAAGATAGTGTGTTAATGTAGTAGCTTTTCCTAATCTATTCTTTATTTAGCTGCGTCATGGTTTCAAAAAGTCGTCCTCAGTCCAGTTTTAGAATGGCCAGTTACCCTTGGTCCATACCCGAACCCAAAATATATCAAAAATAATAACCGAAGATGGACCTGATTATAGGATGTCAATACAGTTTTGGTTTTCAGGTATTTTCAGGTAAACCCGATGTATGCTCACCCCGACTTTTTAGGGTTACTTATTTATATTGATATAAATTTAATCGCTAATGATTTAAAAGAAACGAATAATGTTGAAAGCCTATTTTAATAAAACATATATATCATACAAAAAAAAAAAAAAAAAAAAAAAAAATCTAACTCTATAGAAGTCCATACACCAATTGCTGAGACTTGACTGCAAACAAAACTAATCAGCTACAATGAAAACCTAGTTTATCAAGAAGATGCTAAGATCAAGAACATTAGTTCCTTTGATTTGATCACATCAAGTTCTTATTTTGTTCCCCTTTTGGCCTCCGCCGGAGGGTGTACAAGGGCATATTAGTAAATGAAGATGTGTGATGCTTGAAACTGTAGAGCGAATTGGTTGGAGCATATAAAGAAGCCTAGAAATTGCGCATTGTTGTTCAAAGTTAAGAACAAATAGTGCAACATCCGAAGCAGTTTGTCCAAGTTGTAGCTGGTGGATCTGCTGCCTTGGGTGGTTCGGTCTGTTTGTCTGATTCAGGCTGTGGTTCTGAGTGTGGCGTTGTATCTAACTGCGGTTCTGACTTTTCGCTAGCTGAAGGACTTTTATTTGTCTCTGCAGTTAAACTTCATGTTTGAAAAAAGAAAAAAGAACAAAAAAATATTTCAGTTTTTAGTATGTGTTGGGGTCATTTGCAAAAATAATGAATCCATCATAAAAAATAATGCACAAAAACTGGCTGGTCCAGCTGACATGGAGACCTTGCTGCTGTACATGTTTGTGTGTGTATACACATGAGGTGCCAATTTTGATCCATTTACTTACAAATGGGTTAGGTCAGATTATGTTTCTTTCATCTCTAAAAAGGTCGGCTGGTTTACAAAAAATTCGCCCAAGTTGTATTTTTAATGCATAAAAACTATAAAAACATTTTTAGCAAAAAACAAGTTAATTATTACCGATATAATAACTTTTGTAATCATATATGACAATGTATTTATAAAAACTTTGGACAAAATGTGTTACGGGCCAACCAAACCCGACCTGTACCAAAAGTTACCCGTTTAAATTTTATACACATAAAATTATGCATGCACGATTTCTTCATACAATCAGTGGCGGACCCAGAAATTATTTGCTAGGGGTGCGGATGAGGTGGTCAACATATTTTCAAGGGGTGCGGCCGCCCACCCTGGCTAAAGGGTAGGTCCGCCCCTGCTGCATACAATATGTAAACGGTGTATTGATAGTCTATACTAGATAGAGAAACAACTTACATTGGAAATGCAAAAGAACTTCTACTTCCAACATTTTCTGCAGAAAAATGAGAATTAGGCTCTTCAACAACAGCTTTACCGCCTTGATCTTCTTGATCTGCAATACGCGATCCATGAGTATTACCTATCTCACTCAAACTCTGAATCTTATCCTCCTCACCCAACTTGTGATGTCTCCCTCCTTCATCCTGCTCAAGATTCTTTTCTGATCCATCTGACTCGGAGGTTTCATCCAACTCGGGAATCATTCCCACCATCATTCGTTTGTCAGATGGAGACGGTTCTATACCGAACCCTAAATCTAGCTCACCAGATCTCCAACTGATGCTATCTTGGTTTCGAAGATTTATACTTCCCATGTTAATGCTGAATAAAGATTCATTTGAAGGCATTCCCCAACCGTCAATACCAGATTCTTTTCTAGAAAAAATCGATGATGGTATTTTATATTTTGGGGGCGTTGAACTTAAACGCTCCATCGTTTGGATAGGAGGGCTCTCAATAGTACCCTTATTCTTCGTTTCACCATGCGAAAGATCTGATTGTTGAAACGGGTCTTCTAACAAAAAATCACTTGATGATGTAGAGGAAGAGGATGAGGCTATTTCTTCATTTAAAGCAGGAGAATAGATCATTGATTCGCTATCGCTTGCACTTGTGTGCTCTGATATCAGTTCTAATAGATCATCATTTTCATCCGAAGTGGTTGGAGAATCCACCATTGATTCGCCCTCGTTGTTTGCGACTTCACGCTCTTGTTCTGAGACTTTTTCGTCTGATTTGACATCTAAAGATCCCATATCCAATTACTAAAATATCTGTATTACAAGTAGACAGTGTCAATCAAAGACTTCAGGGATTATAATGAATATTCACATTGTAAACGACATGATACATTGATATAACATCCAGAAAAAAATTCAAAAACTTCAGGGATTATAATGAATATTCACATTGTAAACGACATGATACATTGATAAAACATCCAGAAAAAAATTCAAAGACTTCAAGAATATTGAGAACATGAAAACTAAATGATAAAAAAAAAAGAGAAAATCACCAAAGTAACCATTTTCTTGAGCATGTTATACTCCTATCATCATGTCAAAACAATTTCACACCTATAGCCAACAGATACGTGATTTTATAGTTGTGTATCTACTTTCACTCGTGTAGAATTTTTTTGTTCCCCAAAACCCATGAGTATGCGAGTGCATAAATAGATACCCGGACCTAATTTGCATACCATTTGACATTTAATATGGGCAAAACAAAAGACAGCTTATAAAGACATATGTACAGAAAAGACAGATACTTGAATCAGATTCGCGTATCATTTATTATAGGATACAAAACAGCACATACTCGAATCGGATTCGTGTATTATGAGAGGTAAAAATGGCAAATGCTAGAATCTAATTCGCGTATCCTACATTTTCTGGTATATTTCTTGTATTGTTATCAAATATAAAGGCTAATACGCGACTATACTGGCTACATTGAGTGTTACCAAATATAAAAAAACGTAATTAATGGCCGAATTATAACACTTTTCAATCTGCCTCAATTGCTCTACAAAACATGAAATTAATTGCCACAAAAATAGAAAAACTAATCCTAAATCTCCTATTGTTACAGCAAACTTTAAGATCATCAACAAATAATTATATCATAAAACTCACATCAACATCAAACACGATAAAATCAAAAACTTAAACCCTAGGTTACGTCCTGTTGTTATGAATATATTCATATAATCATATCATAAGGAATAAAAATCTCACATTAACATCAAAGACAAACAAATGAATAACTTAAACCCTAACAGAAGGGATTGAGATAACAACCGTAAAATCGGAAAACGCGTCTTGTGAAGAAGAGACTGTTGATTTCCGGCCACGGTGGCGAGGAACCAGCAGCCTCTTGGCGTCTTTGAATCGGTGAATTTCAAAGGCAAATGGTGTCTTATCGATTGAAGTTTCTGCATCGACAATGAATGTGAGAGAGCGAGAGAGAGAGAGCGAGAGAGAGAGAGAGAGGGGAGAGAATGAAAATGACGGATCGCCAAGTTTCCGGCGTCACCCCCTTCCCTCCAACTTTGTTCGCAACCGATTTCCTTCTATTCTATTTTGAGTTTTCTAAGACTCTTTTGCATTAATAGTCCCTAGCCTTTTACTTAATCTTCATCTTTAACCAAAAGTTTCCAAGTTTTAGTTGCATCCAAGTAGAATATGTTAATATAGGGTTAGGATATAATAGAAAGATGTGTTAGGGTAATCATCCATTGAGTAATTAAGAGTTTGGATTAAGTGGGTATAATTGATCAAAATTGGAGGCGCGTGACTTTCTATGGGGTATTCTAGTCCGTCTAATTCAATAATTTGATAACCTTTTCGTACGACCTTATTCTTTAAAAAAAATTGCACCATAAAAACAAGTTTTTTTTGTCTTTAAAACAAGTATAGAGGTGCCATATTTTGAAAACAAAAATCGAAAACTCATATGCGTCAAACATAATAGATAAAACATTTCTAAAACGCAATAAACTCCAGGTTCTATTTTAGCACTCTAGGTTGAAAAACACAATGAATTTGGTGTGTTATAAAGCAAAATGATTTGGGTGTGTTAATAAAATACTATTCTAAAACGGATTGAAACAAAAAATCAAAGCAATGGGGTTTCACATGGTCATGTTATCATTTTAACATAGTCATGCATCTGTTCCAACATGATCATGTTTTCTGCACTTAAGGTTCAAGTCTAAAACACACACTCCATGTTCAAAAACGCAATGGGATTTCACATGGTCATGTTTCTATTTTAACATAGTCATGCCTCTGTTCCAACATGATCATGCTTCTGTTTTAACATGGTTATGCCTATGTTTTAGCATGAACATGTTCTGCGATGTTCTTTGTACTCCGAGTTCTAAAACACGGCCATGTTTTTATTTCAACATGGTAATGCCTCTGTTCTAACACGACTATGCTTGTCACACCCCAACCGATGACGGAAACATCGGGGTGCGAGCACTAAGCGTTCAGATTGCTCATGAGATTCCACAACACTAGATATTTCAATAGAATTAAGTAGATTTCATGATATAAATTGTCTAATAACAGAAGCAAGTATCATCAAGATTACATCACCAAATAAAATTGTTCAAAGACTAAATTAACTAGGCGACATTTCTAAGTATCTCCTAGCTTGATTCTATGTTCCATTGCAACCTATCAGCCTGCAACATGTATTAAAATATCAATACAAAAGTATTGGCGAGCATACAGGTTTGATAATAGAATAATAGATTAAAACAACTCATATCCACAATGTAAGCAATAAAAATAGTTTCAGCCGTGCTAGTGTCGCAGTCCACGCAGTGATAGCCCAAGTATCCCGATGCTTTAGTGTTTACCCAAGACTCAAGGTAAACTATAATCCTCCTAACAATACCCCCTGAGAATAATGGGAGAGGTGCACCCCCTATAGCACTACTATTGTTAAGGCGGAACTACACACTATGGATTAAACGTCACATAGCACAAAGAATCAAGAATCAAGACTCACAAGTTCACATACACATAGGATAGAGTTTAGATTTCCAAGATTCAAGTATGATAGTTTAATAGAATACATGTTGCACCCCAAATTTTAAAGTAAAAAGGGGATTGAGTATACCCACAGTGATTGCTTAGCAGTCGCAACTATTATTGGATCAAAGGGAGCTCTTTTTAGAATTAGCCTGATTAGATTATAATAGGATAAGAGTCGGACAGAATAACGAGATTACGCAAAGTGTCGGAACAGTCACTGGATCGGATGGCTGTCCGATCGAATGGCTATCCGATCGGATTGCCAGTCGGTCGGGTGACATGAGTGTGAGGAATGGATGGTTGCCCGGTCTGATGACCATCCGATCGGGTTGCCACTTGCTTCAAAACCCACAAGGTGAGGGGTATAGGACGGCCGATCGGGCGGCTATCCGATCGGGTTGCCACTCGATCCAAGTATTAAATGCTTTGGTTCCTTTGATCTGGTGGCTGCTCGATCGGGCGGCTGTCCGATCGGGTTGCCACTCGATTGAGGTCTTCAAAGCTACAAGTTTCTGAAAAAGTTTCTAAGTGTTGGAGGTTTCAAGTTTCAAGGCTGCGAGACAAGTGTCACCTGATCGGGTGGTTGTCCGATCGGACGGCTGTCCGATCGGGTTGCCGCTCGATCGGGCGAACCTTGTTCCTTTCACCAATTTGTAAAATTTCCTAAGTTAATGATGACGGCATGGTACGTATTGAGATAACCGGTAACTCATCGTCGCACAGCCGTTCTGATCGGGTGGGAACCACCCCGGTCCGATCAGTTGACTGTCCTTAACAAGTTCATGTCGTAATCCGTGTTTTGGCCATCTTCTTCTGGCAAGAATTTAGATCCAAGCTGACTTTAGACTATGCCTTAAGTCTACAGTCTGTATAGACCCGTTTCCCACCGAATATAGTGAAAGTTTGAAGAAAGATAACGATAGCTCAAGTTTTATTATGAAAAATCCTAGATCTAGCTTAGATTAGATGAAAAATACATGGAATCCCTTAGATCTCAGCTAGATCTTACCAAGAATGACCTCATATAACAGTTTGTACAAACCATCATGATGACATCATCCTTAAGATCTCAGATCTGAGAGATTTCACGGTTAAAAGTGTGATTTCCAAGGTGAATCACGTAGAGAATGAAGTGTAGATCAAGAAATACAAGGATCTAGCTTAAAACGTACCGAAATCGATGAGAAAAAAGAGAAATGTAGCGTGTGTGCGTCTGGTTGAATAGGGCTGTCACATCAGGGAATAAAGTGATGTGACAGGCCTATTTATAGTGTGAGAGTGTGAGAGGAGGGGTAGTGTGCACGGATCGGGTGGTGGTCCGATCGGGTGACCATCCGATCGGGTGGTAATCAGATCGGATTGCCACTTTTGCCAATCCAACCTTTCCGCGTTCCCGTCTTTGATTCGTTTTACGTGTTAGATTAAGCGTTGCGTATTATTGAGTAATAGAATAACTAGATTACATCATAAACACCAAAAGTTCACAAGATTAATAGATTCCGCCAGTGACAATGCTCTAGTCTCTCGTTCAACCAAGAATCAAGTTTCACGAATCTAAAGAGTCAAGCACCAAAGTATATAGATTTAGGCATTCCAAGCATAGATTTAGACATTCCCACATAGATTTAGGCATTCCAGCTTATAGACATTTCAACATATAATTAGGCATTTCAAGTATTTATCATAGACTTCCACATAGTTTGGGGGCTAGAATGACAAATAGACAAACTTCAGGGACTAATCTTGACAAAATCCTAATGTTTAGGGATGCTGGGTGTTACAGTCTCCCCTCCTTTAGGAGATTTCGTCCCTGAAATATTAGATGAAGACTGCCCGAAGAGCTGCGGGTACTTGGCCTTCATATCACTTTTCAACTCCCAAGTGAATTCGGCACCACGCTTTCCTTCCTGTCGAGCCTTAACAATGGGAATTTTGCTGCGCCTCAGACGCTTGACAGCTTGATTCATGATTTCGACCGGTTTCTCCACACATTGGACAGCTTCATTTATTTGTAAGTCTTCGAGGGAAACCTACAGTTCCTCGTCGGCTAGGCATTTACGTAGATTGGATACGTGGAATACCAGATGCACATTATTGAGTTCTTGTGGCAAGTCGAGTCTGTACGCCACTTTGCCAATCCTTTCAATTATCACAAAAGGACCTACATAGCAAGGAGCGAGCTTTCCCTTTTTACCAATACAAACCACTCCCATCCAGGGAGATACCTTGAGTAGAACTCGGTCACCAACAGCAAATTCCAGAGGCTTGTGCCTTTTATCAGCATAGCTCTTTTGTCTGCTCCTAGCCTTGATCAAGTTATCACGGATCTGAAGAATCTTATCCGTTGTCTCTTGAATAATCTTAGGGCCAGTGAACTGCTTTTCCCCAACCTCATGCTAGCTGAGAGGAGATCGACATTTTCGTCCATACAAAGCTTCGAAATGAGCCATTTGAATACTAGAATGATAGATATTGTTGTACGAGAATTCTATCAACGATAAATGTACATCCCAGTTACCACCAAAGTCGATAACACAAGAATGGAGCATGTCCTCCAGGGTTTGAATAGTACGCTCGGTCTGTCCATCCGTCTGAGGATGAAAGGTCGTGCTAAGATTCAAGTGCGAACCCATAGCGGACTGAAATGTTTGCCAAAGACGTGAAGTAAAACGACCATCACGGTCAGAGATTATGTCAAGAGGTATGCCATGACGGCGTATAATCTCATCAGTATAGATTCGAGCAAGTTTCTCCACTTTATAATCCTCACGAATAGGAAGAAAGTGGGCCGATTTGGTCAAACGATCGACTATCACCCAGATACTGTCGTGACCAAAAGGCGTACGGGGCAACTTAGTAATAAAGTCCATAGCAAGACTATCCCACTTCCAAACAGAGATTTTAGGCTGTTCTAAAAGTCCAGAGGGACGCTGATGTTCAGCCTTTACTTTCAAGCAAGTGAGGCACTTAGAAACATACACAGCAATGTCCTTCTTCATGCCAGGCCACCAATAAGCCATACGCGGATCCTGGTACATCTTATCAGCACCTGGATGAATAGAGTAGCGAGATTTGTGAGCTTCATTCATAATGAGCTCACGTAGATTGTCGCGATCTGGTACCCAGATGCGATTAAGATAGTAATGAAGCCCATCAGATTTAGTTTCAAGTTGATTGATGTTAGCACCGAGAACTTCAACAGATAGGCTTCCTTCATTAGCTGACGAATACTACGCTTCACGAATACAAGCATGGAGGTCACTAGAGATACGAACAGCTTTCACATGAGTTTTACGACTAAGAGCGTCGGCCATTACATTCGCCTTGCCAGGATGATAGCGGATTTCGCAGTCGTAGTCGTTAAGTAATTCCACCCAACGCCTCTGTCGCATGTTCAGTTCCTTCTGGTCAAAGATATGTTGAAGGCTCTTATGGTCGGTGAAGACCACCCATTTTGTACCATATAGGTAGTGTCGTCAGATCTTTAACGCGAAAACAACTGCACCAAGCTCCAGATCGTGAGTAGTATAGTTCTTTTCGTGTACTTTGAGTTGACGAGAGGCATAAGCGATAACCTTGTCCCGCTGCATGAGCACACAGCCCAATCCACGGTTCGAGGCGTCACAATAGACCACAAAATCGTCATTCCCATCGGGTAGAGTAAGTACAGGAGCGTTACACAAAAGGGTCTTAAGAGTTTGAAAAGATTCCTCTTGCTCGGGACCCCAAGAAAAAGGTTTCTCTTTTTGTGTTAACGTAGTAAGAGGTACAGCGATTTTGGAAAAATCCGAGATGAATCGGCGGTAATAACCAGCCAATCCTAGAAAAGAACGGATTTCGGATGCGGATTTAGGCGTACTCCAATTCTTCACAGCTTCGATTTTAGATGGGTCAACATGAATACCTAGCTTACTAACGACATGACCCAGAAATTGTACTTCATCAATCCAGAACTCACACTTAGAAAATTTAGCATATAGACGTTCACCACGTAAAAGTTCGAGCATGAGACGCAAATGACGAGCATGATCAGCCTTAGACTTAGAATAAATAAGAATATCATCAATAAAAACTATCACAAAACGATCCAAATAAGGTTTACACACACGATTCATAAGGTCCATGAACACAGCGGGTGCGTTGGTCAGCCCAAAAGGCATAACCACGAACTCGTAGTGTCCATATCGAGTACGAAATGCGGTTTTAGGAATATCATCTTCGAGAACACGCAGCTGATGATATCCAGATCGAAGATCGATCTTAGAGAAACAGGACGCGCCTTGTAGTTGGTCAAATAAATCACCAATACGAGGTAGAGGGTAACGATTCTTCACGGTAAGCTTATTAAGTTCATGGTAGTCGATACACATACGAAACGAACCATCCTTCTTCTTGACAAATAAAATAGGAGCACCCCACGGAGAGGTACTCAGACGAATGAAACCCTTATCGAGTAATTCCTGTAGCTGGCTGGATAACTCTTGTATCTCGGAAGGTGCAAGACGGTAAGGAACCTTGGCGACTGGAGTTGCGCCGGGTACGAGATCGATGCGAAAGTCAACGGTTCTAGGAAGAGGAAGACCATGAAAATCTTCAAGAAAGACATCAGTGAATTCACACACCACTAGAACGTTGCTTTTGTTCTTCCCCTTGCCCTTTCGTTCCACCACGTGGGCCAAGAAGGCAAAGTTCTGTTGACGTGAGCATCTGCTCGCTTGTGTGCATGACATTAACCTCAGCCCTTTTGAAGGTCGGTCTCCATAGACGTTTAAAGTATCACCAGAAGGAAGAGGAAGACGGACAAGCTTATCATGACAGACAATCTCGGCATGATTCTTACGCAACCAATCCATACCGATAATGACATCAAAACTACTCAAACGCATGGGTATGAGATCAATAGAGAACACGTGATCATTAAGAGTTAGGGAGCAATCACGCACAATAGAATTAACAAGAATCGACTTACCATTGGCGACCTCAACAGAGAACGACTCTGGTAACTTAGAGCGTGTACAGTTAATCAAAGACTCAAATTCCACGTACACAAAGCTTTTATCAGCACCAGTATCAAATAGGATTGAAGCGTAAAGGTTATTAACGAGAAACGTACCATTCACCACATCATTGTTGTTGCGCGCCTGATTAGCATTGAGATTGAATACTCGTCTACGAGCGGCTGCTTATTGATCTTGGTTCAGCTGGGGGCAACGATTACGAAGATGAGTAGTATCTCCACACTAGAAACATGCACGAACTACATTGACCAGCTTAGGATTTTGTAGAGGAGCTGGAGGTGCTGGTAGAGCTGCCTGAGCTGGGGCTTGCTGAGCTAGATAAGCTTGGCGACAATAGGGTGTCGTGTGACCATATCGATTACAGTTGGTGCATAGACGACATGCAGAAGCAGTAGGGTGATGAAAGTTGCAAGTCGTACACTTGGGGTAAGAACCTGTGTATTGCTTCTTCGCCTCAGGGGCAACAGGGTTAGCAGCAGCAAGAGTAGGAGTAGGTTTTGCAGCCTAGTTAGCAGCAGGGACAATAGCATTACATCCCGAACCCTGAGATTTCCTCTTCTTGTTCTTGCTACCACTTGGCTGCTGGGTAACTTGGTTAGCAGACTTTGAAGTAGCAGGAGTAGCAAACTGGTTATCACGGATACGGTTGTTGTTGAGACTAGCTGTGAGATGGTAGACTTCCTCGATTGTTTCTAGCTGAGTTGCTTCAATGGAATCACGCATAGCAGGTAGACCATTGATGTACTTGGTTATCATCTGCTTAGGAGTAGAAACCAAGTGAGTAACGATCAAACTAAGCTGCTTGAAATGAGTAGTATAAGCCAGATTGTCATCACCAATCTGCTTCAAATGCCAGAACTCTTCTTCAAGCTTCAACTGCTCATGGGGAGGGCAAAACTCAAGCATCATTAGCTCTCGCACCTCAGCCCATGGAAGAGCATAGGCTTCTTCATTCGAGCGTATGTTCCTCTCATTCGACCACCACTCCAATGCTTTGCCTTGAAATATTCCAGTTGCACTCCTAGTCTTTAGATGATCTGGGCACTCGCTGTTAATGAAGGTAACTTCGATGCTGTTGAACCACTCGAGCATAGCAGTCACCCTATCACTGCCCGTGAAAGGCTTAGGGTTGCAAGAGATGAAATTTTTGTAGTTGAACTTAGTAGACTTTTGCTTTTCGGCCTTGGAGTCCACAGAGGATGGAGGAGTGTTTGATCCCTGGAGCTCAGAGACGATCTTTGGCACGACGCGAGCAATCTAGTCGGCCATGAATGACATCATCTTTTTCTGAGATTTCTCCCTAGATCTCTTGAGAGTGTTAGATATCTTTCGAGAAGACATCTAAAAGATCCAACAAAAGGATCGTATAAGTCTAGATTAACATAGATTAACATAGATTCACACACGGTAGACTAAGACTCAAGACTTCATAAGGTTCTCATAGATATCGCAAACCCACGACCTTCGCATGACGCGTTGTACGGAGCTTGACAACAAGTCAGAAATGCTTATATATAGGAAGTACCAGCGATGTATCCACCACGTTTCGGGCCTATCGCTTTTACCCCCTACTCGACGTCATGTTACGTGTCGCAATTGCCATACAACACACTCAACATTATCACAATACACACGTAGAATAATCTGATAGATTTCAATAGACTTAACACCACAACTCACGACCTTCGCATGGCATGTTGTACGAAGCTTGGCAACATGCCAGAAGTGCTTATATATAGGAAGTACCAGCGGCGTATCCACCACGCTTCGGACACAATGCTTCTACCTCGTACTCGATGTCATGTTACGTGTCATAATACACACTCATCCTCATAGAATTCAATAGATTACAATAGATTGCAAATAGTCTTTAATAAGTCAATAGACTTCAATAGATTAGATAGACTTTGATAGAATTCAACAGACATTCCATAGACTTTGATAGAGTTCGATAGACATTCGATAGTCTTTAATAAAATTCATTAGACATTCAATAGGCTTTAATAGACTAACAACGAAATCCCGCATGGCACGTACTACGAAAGTTTGGCAACATGATAGAAGCACTTATATATAGGAAGTACCAGCGGCGTATCCACCATGCTTCAATCATGCCACGTCCCCCTCGTCGTCGGTATCATGCTTTCTTGCCCATAACACTAGAATTCACTCATAGATTCGACCAAATAGATTTATAACATAGATTAAACCAAGTAGATTTGACGACTTCAACCCGAGCCTACAAAACTACGAACTTCACTTAGTGCGTGGTACGAAGATTAGGTAACATGCCAGAAACACTTATATATAGGAAGTACCAGCGGTGTATCCACCATGCTTCGGACATGCCACTTCCTCCTCGTCTTTGGCGCTAGGCTACGTTTTGTATTTTGTTTCTCGTTCCACACATACTGTCACACCCCCAAAATCCACCTGCGGATAACACCCGCTTCGAGGGCGTGACTGACCAGGATCCAGCCACCAATTATACTGAATAATTAAGTTGATTACAAAAGTAATACTTACTAACCATAAGATTAGCAAATATCAAGTTCAGAGTTTAAGGTTTTAAGTTCAAACAGTTAATAAGTAGCGGAAGCATAAGTAAGGCAGTTTAAACAAAGTTCATAATTCAAAATAAGGTAACACCCAACACAAGGGTGAACAGACACTACACGTTCCCAAGCAGCAAGCTCCTTCGTCACGGGTTACCTGCCAAGCATGCAGTAAGGGGGTCAACAATAATGCTGAGTGAGTTCACTAGTTGTCCAGTTTTATTTACCAAAAACTTGTTTCACCGGTTAATTTATCCGTTTATACATGCCATGGGGAGCTACCCCAAAAGTTAGCGACTAAACTGTTTTTCCAATACCGAACACTAGGTAACCGTTGCGTTTCCGCAGGATGCCCCGATGTCAATGTTCTATCATCATTGACGGATGCCTGAGTACATTAGTTCACGACCGATCCCAAACCAGGGCACGGTGTGAGGCTGGTAAACACCTAAATAGCGCTATCAACTAATAACCCGTTCGCCTGACCCCGGCGACTAATCGGTATTTGTAGTAGGGACTTGAGTGATAGAGTTTCGTTTAGTGCCGTTAGTTGCAATCCGTATAAACAGTAATTAACCAAAAGGTTTCCCAATACCAGGGAAGGAAAAGTAAGTTTTGTTCCCAATAACTAGGGAAGGTATGCAAATGGTATCCCCTTTACAAGGGGATAGGGTTGTCTTAGTCTCGTGTCCCAAACCACCGGGACGCATGCTTTTAAGTTGTGAACTCACCTTGGGTTGCTCGGTAGATTTAGGTTACTTGTCAAACACGTTGGTCACCACGTCCTAACATGGTTACCGGTATAGGTCAGGTTCGGTGTACAAGCATTCACGTAAAAATCTACACACATAACAGGCACGCAACATGCATACAAGTAAACAGTCATGGGGTTATTGGGCCGGCCTAAACATTTAAGCAGTCAACAGTAACACATATTCCAGTCAACAGATAGCCCAAGTTAAACATATTATGGCCCAATAACCAAAGTGGACAGCCCAGTCGCAACCAGCTGGTCTCGAGTCGCAACCAGGTGGTCTCGGCTTGTCACGTTATGGTTGCGAGTCGCAACCGTGGTCTCGAGTTGTCACGTTGTGGTTGCGAGTCGCAACCGTCGTAGTCTCGAGTCGCAATCGAGTGGTTTCGAGTTGTCACGCTTTGGTTGCGAGTCGCAACGGCGTGGTCTCGAGTCGTAATGCCGTGGTTGCGAGTCGGAAGCTGTCCCTTTCATGTACACGTGATGATGCAGATATGACAGTCCAATTTGTACCAAGTAATCAGGCCCAAATCGGGCAACAGCCAATGAGGTTTCACAAACAACTTTTCCTAATCTGACCATTAAACCAAATAGATCAAACTTTGCCATTTTTAAAACCTTCAAACCATATTCAACAAGTTCATCTTATGTTCATAGTTTTCTAGGGTTTTCATGCCAACATAATCACACATTTATGAACCGAAATCACATATTTTTAACAAGATTATTTGCAAGAAACAATGAAACATTCACTTTATAATCTTGAACATAGTTTTGGTTGGCATAATCATTCCTAAATCACTATTCTTTAGCCATCTTTAAACATGTTATATGAGGGTTTTCACATATGACCAAACTTCACAAATCCTCCTAAAGATCATGCAAAATACTACTAACCAAGCATTTCTAGTTCATTTAACCCACATAAATTCTATGCACATAATAACAATACTAACCGGTTGTGAAGAAGAAGAAGGAGCCGAAAACAAAGAGAAAGGAACCGAGAAGATGGAGTGTCCGAGTGATGATCTTGACCGAGTTCTTGTCCGAGATCCTTGCTTGAACCGAGATTTGGAAGAGATGGAATGTTGTTGGTTTGGGGTTTCTAGTTGAGAGAGAATAGGAGAAGTGTGTGTTTGTGTGTTTGTGTAAAGTGAAGGAAAGTGGGGAAGGTTAGGATTATATACCAAGTATCAACAAGGCTAAGGGGTTTCGGCCCAAACCGGTTACGGCCCAAAGGCCCACTCGAGACCGAGTGGCCCACTCGCAACCGGGTGGTTGCGAGTCATGGTCTCGGGTCGTGGTCTCGGCTCTCATATATATATATATATATATATAATACATACATACATCACATATCATGCACAAAGGTCACGTTTTCATTTAATAATATTTATATACACAAAATATTACAAGGTGTTCGTTCGGAAAAACCTAGAGTGTCACATTATCCCCAAGTTTTAAGAACTTTCGTCCCGAAAGTTAAGGCAGCCACTGCCAAGCTAGCGTGTTTTAACGGGGTGTCACATCATCCCCCCGTTAGTTTGGAATTTCGTCCCGAAATTCGGTTGTAGCTTCAGTGCTGGGGTTTTCGTTTGGGAACAACTGGGGATACTTGGACTTCATCTGGTCCTCCCGCTCCCAGGTAAACTCTGGGCCGCGTCGTGAGTTCCAACGAACTCGCACGAGAGGTATCTGGCTACGTTTGAGGGTTTTGATCTCTCGATCCATGATCTCAATCGGTTCCTCAGTAAAGTGTAGTTGTTCATCAATAGTGAGTTCCTTGAAAGGAATTATGAGCGTTTCATCTGACAGACACTTCTTCAGGTTAGACACGTGAAAAACATTGTGCACCGCACTCAGCTCTGCAGGCAGGTTCAATCTATAAGCAACCTTACCGATTTTCTCGGTAATTTCGAATGGTCCAACATATCGTGGATTCAGCTTGCCTCGTTTACCAAAACGAACCACACCCTTCCAGGGTGAGACTTTAAGTAGAACCCGGTCCCCGACCTGGAATTCTAACGGTTTCCTACGCTTGTCAGCGTAGCTTTTCTGACGGTCACGAGCTGCCGCCATGCGTTGCCTAATCTGAGAAATCTTTTCCGTTGTATCTACCACCAGTTCTGGGCCTGTGAGTTGACTGTCACCTACTTCCGCCCAGCAAAGAGGTGATCGGCATTTACGACCGTACAGTTCCTCAAAAGGTGCCGCCTGAATGCTAGTGTGGTAGTTGTTGTTGTAGGAGAATTCCACCAGCGGTAGATGCTTCTCCCAGTTCTTGCCAAAATCGATCACACATGCTCTAAGCATGTCTTCCAGGGTTTGGATGGTGCGTTCAGACTGCCCATCCGTTTGCGGGTGATAAGCGGTGCTCATGTCCAAACGTGAGCCAAAGGATTTGTGCATAGCTTGCCACAACTCGGAAGTAAAACGAGCGTCTCGGTCGGAAATAATAGAAGTTGGCACCCCGTGCCTGGAGACTACTTCCTTTAAATAGATTTCTGCTAAGGTAGAAAACTTGTCTGTTTCCTTTGGTCAGAAAGTGTGCAGACTTAGTCAATCGATCTACTATCACCCAAATAGTGTCATTTCCGCGTTGAGATCTAGGTAGCCCTGTGACAAAATCCATGGAAATTTGCTCCCATTTCCACTTCGGGATTTCCGGTTGCTGGAGGAGGCCTGCTGGTTTCTGATACTCGATCTTGACTCTTGCGCAGGTCAAACATTTGCCAACATAGGCTGCTATGTGGGCTTTCATGCCAGGCCACCAGTATGTGGTTCTTAAATCGTGGTACATCTTATCTGAACCAGGATGTACTGAATAACGGGACTTATGGGCTTCGTCCATCACAAGCTCTCGTAGATCTCCGTAAAGTGGGACCCAAATGCGCCCTGCCACATAGTAGGCGCCGTCTTCTTTCTGTTCTAGTTGCTGCCTCGATCCTCGCAGGGACTCAGCCCTGATGTTTTCCGGTTTCAGAGCTTCAATCTGAGCATTTCGAATCTGGGTAGGGAGACTAGACTGGATGGTAAGTTGTAATGCTCGCACGCGCTTTGGTATAGTGTCTTTTCGGCTGAGGGCGTCTGCCACGACGTTGGCCTTGCCCGGATGGTACTTGATGGCGCATTCATAATCATTCAAAAGTTCGACCCATCGACGCTGTCGCATGTTTAATTCCTTTTGCTTGAAGATATGCTCGAGACTCCTGTGATCGGTGTAAATGGTGCACTTGGTACCGTACAGGTAATGTCTCCATATCTTAAGCGCAAATATCACCGCTCCTAGTTCCAAGTCGTGTGTTGTGTAGTTCCTTTCGTGTGTCTTGAGTTGTCGGGATGCATAGGCAATAACTTTCTCGCGTTGCATTAACACGCAACCGAGCCCATGAATAGATGCATCGCAATAAACCACAAAGTCGTCCGTTCCTTCAGGCAACGAGAGAATAGGAGCACTGCAGAGGTTATCCTTTAGTTTCTGAAACGCGGTTTCCTGAGCTTCACCCCACTTATAAACCATACCCTTCTGAGTAAGAGCCGTGAGAGGCTGAGCAATCTTTGAAAATCCCATGATAAATCTTCGATAGTATCCCGCCAGTCCCAAGAATTGGCGGACTTCAGTCGGAGTCTTAGGGGTAGGCCAATTCTTTATAGAGTCGATCTTTGCAGGGTCGACGTGGATTCCATCCTTGTTAACCACGTGCCCAAGGAAATGGACTTCTCGAAGCCAGAAGTCGCATTTCGAGAACTTGGCATACAGTTGCTCATTGCGAAGGAGTTCGAGGATAAGGCGTAGGTGCTGTTCATGCTCTTCCTGACTTTTCGAGTAGATCAAGATGTCGTCTATAAACACGATCACGAACTTGTCGAGGTAGGGTTTGCACACACGGTTCATAAGATCCATGAATACTGCAGGGGCGTTGGTCATTCCAAAGGGCATAACGAGGAATTCATAATGACCATAACGAGTTCTGAATGCAGTTTTGGAGATGTCTTCATTACGGACCCTTAACTGATGGTAGCCTGATCGCAAGTCAATCTTGGAATAGTAGCTCGATCCTTGCAACTGATCGAATAGGTCGTCGATTCGAGGGAGAGGGTAACGATTCTTGATGGTAACCTTGTTCAACTCACGATAGTCAATGCACATTCGGAACGTGCCATCCTTCTTCTTAACAAAGAGTACCGGTGCTCCCCAGGGTGATGAACTAGGGCGAATAAACCCTTTGTCCAATAGTTCCTGTAGTTGAGTAGAGAGTTCCTTCAATTCTGCGGGGGCTAGACGGTAAGGTGCACGAGCTATAGGCGCTGCTCCGGGAGCTAGCTCGATTTGGAATTCGACTTGACGGTGGGGAGGGAGTCCAGGTAATTCCTCAGGAAATACCTCGGGGTAGTCACGCACTACTGGAAAGTCTTCAATCCTCTTTTCCTTTTCCTGCGTGTTGGTAACAAGTGCTAAGATAGCGGTGTGCCCTTTTCGTAAACACTTCTGGGCCTTCAAGAACGAGATAACGCCGGAGATTTCTCCACCTTTGCCACCTTGTACAATGAGGGGTCTGCCAGAACGGCGAGGAATACGAACTGCTTTCTCTTGACAGAGGATCTCAGCGCGATGCTTAGATAACCAATCCATACCAATAACGACGTCGAAGCTTCCAAGAGTAACAGGGAAAAGATCGATACTAAATGTCTGACCAGACAACTCTAGTTTGCAGCCTTTGACCACATGTGAGGCCTCGATGTTTCTACCATTAGCTAACTCGACGATATGAGGAGAACTTAGTAACGAAAGCGGACGCTTAAGCTTCTTACTAATACGTAGGGATACATAACTAGCATCGGCACCGGAATCAAATAACACAGAAACATAACGATCATCGAGTAGGAACTTACCCGCCACGACATTGGGGTCATTCCTTGCTTCACCAGCTCCAATCACGAAAGCCCTTCCTCTAGCACCATTCCCAGCATTGTGGTTTTGATTGTTGTTCCCAGCTCCCTGATTGTTGTTGCGGTTCTGATTCAGTTCAGGACAATCCTTCTTAAAGTGCCCTGTTGCCCCACATTTAAAACACGCTCGGTCGTTCCCTTGCTGCTGTTGCTGTTGGGGTTGTTGCTGATTCTGTCTTGCTGGGAACTGGCTCCTACAATCCTTGGCTTCGTGCCCCATCTTGTGGCATCGCTGGCACTGGCCCTTGTTACATGCCCCATTGTGATGTCTGTTACACTTGTTGCACTTAGGGTAGCTTCCCCGGTAGCCACCCTGTTGCTGAGTGCCTTTGTTGTTTTCAGTTTTCCTTTGCTGTGCTGGGGCCTGAGTGGGGTTAGCATCCTTGCTCTGACTTCCTTCCCACTTACGCTTGTTGTCACTAGAAGTTCCGACAGTAGCACTGATCCTTTTGGGCAACCTGCCCTCCTCTACGGCCTGATCAGTAAGTTTGTGAGCGAGCCGAACGATCGGCTGAATGGTAGTGTGGTTAGCTGAAGTTACATGGCTTTGAATTTCTGGAGCCAAACCCTTGATGTACAGTTCGATTCTTCGATACATAGGTCGAGACATGTTTGGGCAAAGAGCAGCATAGTCATTAGACAGCTTGGTGTAGGTTTCAATCTCTGACCCAACCATCTTGAGTTCATAGTACTCATTCTCAAGCTTGTGGATGTCATCCCGGTGACAGTATTCATCCTTAATCATATCCTTGAAATCCTCCCACGCAGTAGCATTTGCAGTTTCCAATCCAAACATCTGAATCTGCGCCTTCCACCAAGAAAGTGCGCTTCCTTCAAGCGTAGCAGTAGCAAATTTCACCCAATTTGCAGGGGGACATTCGCAAACAGCAAAAACAGCTTCAATTTTCTCAATCCAATGCAGAAGACCTATGGCACCCTCAGTGCCGTTGAAAGGGAGAGGCTTGCAATCCATGAAAGTTTTGAAAGTACACACTGGTGGTTGCGCAGGTGCATGCTGACCTATAGGGTGAGAAGCGAAACGTATAGGTTTAGAGGCGAAAAGTCGATGTGGCGGTAGGATCTAAACATCCTAAAACAACGAGCTTACCTATAGGGTGAGCTGCGAAAGCCGCAGCCACTGTGTTGAGTAGGTTAGTGAACTGAGCCTGAGTCATGTTGATGTTTCCCCTTCCGCGTCCACTCATTGTCTTCATAACCAGAAAACACAGTATGAGTGTGATATCGTAGTGTAGCGAGAATGAGATAGAAGAGAGAGGTGTATCTATCTAATTTAAGCACACTAGTACGTATAGCATAACAGGAAACAAAAGGTAAGCAAACAAGTAAGCACTGGTCCGAGCTATGAGGTCGAAAGTGTTGAGCCTTGCACTTGGAGTGTAGTGTCGTCACGAGTCACGGGTTATAGTCTGGTTTTCTCCAAAAAGATTTTCCCCTTTTTAAAACCAAGTTCACTATAACCAATGGCTCTGATACCAATCTGTCACACCCCCAAAATCCACCTGCGGATAACACCCGCTTCGAGGGCGTGACTGACCAGGATCCAGCCACCAATTATACTGAATAATTAAGTTGATTACAAAAGTAATACTTACTAACCATAAGATTAGCAAATATCAAGTTCAGAGTTTAAGGTTTTAAGTTCAAACAGTTAATAAGTAGCGGAAGCATAAGTAAGGCAGTTTAAACAAAGTTCATAATTCAAAATAAGGTAACACCCAACACAAGGGTGAACAGACACTACATGTTCCCAAGCAGCAAGCTCCTTCGTCACGGGTTACCTGCCAAGCATGCAGTAAGGGGGTCAACAATAATGCTGAGTGAGTTCACTAGTTGTCCAGTTTTATTTACCAAAAACTTGTTTCACCGGTTAATTTATCCGTTTATACATGCCATGGGGAGCTACCCCAAAAGTTAGCGACTAAACTGTTTTTCCAATACCGAACACTAGGTAACCGTTGCGTTTCCGCAGGATGCCCCGATGTCAATGTTCTATCATCATTGACGGATGCCTGAGTACATTAGTTCACGACCGATCCCAAACCAGGGCACGGTGTGAGGCTGGTAAACACCTAAATAGCGCTATCAACTAATAACCCGTTCGCCTGACCCCGGCGACTAATCGGTATTTGTAGTAGGGACTTGAGTGATAGAGTTTCGTTTAGTGCCGTTAGTTGCAATCCGTATAAACAGTAATTAACCAAAAGGTTTCCCAATACCAGGGAAGGAAAAGTAAGTTTTGTTCCCAATAACTAGGGAAGGTATGCAAATGGTATCCCCTTTACAAGGGGATAGGGTTGTCTTAGTCTCGTGTCCCAAACCACCGGGACGCATGCTTTTAAGTTGTGAACTCACCTTGGGTTGCTCGGTAGATTTAGGTTACTTGTCAAACACGTTGGTCACCACGTCCTAACATGGTTACCGGTATAGGTCAGGTTCGGTGTACAAGCATTCACGTAAAAATCTACACACATAACAGGCACGCAACATGCATACAAGTAAACAGTCATGGGGTTATTGGGCCGGCCTAAACATTTAAGCAGTCAACAGTAACACATATTCCAGTCAACAGATAGCCCAAGTTAAACATATTATGGCCCAATAACCAAAGTGGACAGCCCAGTCGCAACCAGCTGGTCTCGAGTCGCAACCAGGTGGTCTCGGCTTGTCACGTTATGGTTGCGAGTCGCAACCGTGGTCTCGAGTTGTCACGTTGTGGTTGCGAGTCGCAACCGTCGTAGTCTCGAGTCGCAATCGAGTGGTTTCGAGTTGTCACGCTTTGGTTGCGAGTCGCAACGGCGTGGTCTCGAGTCGTAATGCCGTGGTTGCGAGTCGGAAGCTGTCCCTTTCATGTACACGTGATGATGCAGATATGACAGTCCAATTTGTACCAAGTAATCAGGCCCAAATCGGGCAACAGCCAATGAGGTTTCACAAACAACTTTTCCTAATCTGACCATTAAACCAAATAGATCAAACTTTGCCATTTTTAAAACCTTCAAACCATATTCAACAAGTTCATCTTATGTTCATAGTTTTCTAGGGTTTTCATGCCAACATAATCACACATTTATGAACCGAAATCACATATTTTTAACAAGATTATTTGCAAGAAACAATGAAACATTCACTTTATAATCTTGAACATAGTTTTGGTTGGCATAATCATTCCTAAATCACTATTCTTTAGCCATCTTTAAACATGTTATATGAGGGTTTTCACATATGACCAAACTTCACAAATCCTCCTAAAGATCATGCAAAATACTACTAACCAAGCATTTCTAGTTCATTTAACCCACATAAATTCTATGCACATAATAACAATACTAACCGGTTGTGAAGAAGAAGAAGGAGCCGAAAACAAAGAGAAAGGAACCGAGAAGATGGAGTGTCCGAGTGATGATCTTGACCGAGTTCTTGTCCGAGATCCTTGCTTGAACCGAGATTTGGAAGAGATGGAATGTTGTTGGTTTGGGGTTTCTAGTTGAGAGAGAATAGGAGAAGTGTGTGTTTGTGTGTTTGTGTAAAGTGAAGGAAAGTGGGGAAGGTTAGGATTATATACCAAGTATCAACAAGGCTAAGGGGTTTCGGCCCAAACCGGTTACGGCCCAAAGGCCCACTCGAGACCGAGTGGCCCACTCGCAACCGGGTGGTTGCGAGTCATGGTCTCGGGTCGTGGTCTCGGCTCTCATATATATATATATATATAATACATACATACATCACATATCATGCACAAAGGTCACGTTTTCATTTAATAATATTTATATACACAAAATATTACAAGGTGTTCGTTCGGAAAAACCTAGAGTGTCACACATACGTAGCCTACACATAGAATTCACTAGAGTACATGATAGACTTCACTTATAATACACAGATAGTCTTTCCATAGCTTTAGAATTCAACATCATCACCGATCTGCAGACACTAAGTTTCGCATGGCACTTGGTATGAAAGTTGGTAACATGCTAGAAGCACTTATATATAGGAAGTACCAGCGACGTATCCACCATGTTTCGGACACGTCACTTTTCCCTCGTATTCCATGCCATGTTACACCTAGTGCCTTACAATCACAATATTACATAGATTGATCAGATAGATTAACATCGTAGATAAGCCTTGTAAATTTAGTTTGATCCTGAAAGATTAATTGTTTTAGATTGCGGACATACGTATGATTTGTGTAAAAGCATACCAAAATGAACGAAGAATCGAGTTTAAAACCACATACATAAAATCGGATTAACATAAAAGATAGGCTTATAAAACATAGGATTGTTCCGGGTAGAGGAACGGCGACTAACCAAAGTGATTCGAACCCCTTTTGAATTGAGGTAACGTGTCCTGACTTACTTAGACAATTACGTCATCGATGTTAGGCCTACGATATTCGTCCTTTTGGTAATTCCACGTTCCTAATTGATCGGAAGTCACGAGACCTTGGCGAGACATAAAATCGAGGAGTGGGACTAGTTATCAAGATTTGAGTTTCACCTCTAAGTTGACAACATCGTGCTCTAAATAGCGTTGGTACTTATCCGCAGATAAGACCTACTAGAATAGTATGGAGATTTCCCATCAAGGTTTGGATGTCACTCCTGTCTTGAGGGCAAATCTCGTGCAAAAAACAAATACTGATTAGCAGCGTTTTCAAGTGTAAAGTGTATATTATGTTAACCTTAGGAAAGGCATATAAATTTAACAGGAGTATATGCTGCTAGGAAGCAGATACGGTAGAATGCATAAGTCTTAAACAACAAATAAGAATCAAAATTTCCTAGAACTATAGACTAGGGCAAGTATTCCTACTTATCCTAATTCCCTATAGTTATGGCTCTGATACCAATCTGTCACACCCCAACCGATGGCGGAAACATCGGGGTGCGAGCACTAAGCGTTCAGATTGCTCATGAGATTCTATAACACTGGATATTTCAATAGAATTACGTAGATTTCATGATATAAATTGTCTAATAATAGAAGCAAGTATCATCAAGATTACATCACCAAATAAAATTGTTCAAATTGTTCAAAGACTAAATTAACTAGGCGACATTTCTAAGCATCTCCTAGCTTGATTCCATGTTCCATTGCAACCTAACAGCCTGTAACGTGTACTAAAATATCAATACAAGAGTATTGGCGAGCATACAGGTTTGATAATAGAATAATAGATTAAAACAACTCATATCCACAATGTAAGCAATAAAAATAGTTTCAGCCGTGCTAGTGTCGCAGTCCACGCAGTGATAGCCCAAGTATCCCGATGCTTTAGTGTTTACCCAAGACTTAAGGTAAACTATAATCCTCCTAACAATACCCCCTGAGAATAATGGGAGAGGTGCACCCCCTATAGCGCTACTATTGTTAAGTCGGAACTACACACTCTGGATTAAACGTCACATAGGACAAAGAATCAAGAATCAAGACTCACAAGTTTCACATACACATAGGATACAGTTTAGATTTCCAAGATTCAAGTATCATAGTTTAATAGAATACATGTTGCACCCCAAAGTTTAAAGTAAAAAGGAGATCGAGTATACTCACAGTGATTGCTTAACAGTCACAACTGTTATTGGATCAAAGGGAGCTCTTTTTAGAATTAGCCTGATTAGATTATAATAGGATAAGAGTCGGACAGAATAACGAGATTACGCAAAGTGTTGGAACAGTCATTGGACCGGATGGCTGTCCGATCAGATGGCTGCCAGTCGGTCGAAGTGACATGTGTGTGAGGAACGGATGGCTGCCCGGTCGGATGGCCATCCTATCGGGTTGCCACTTGCTTCAAAACCCACAAGGTGAGGGGGATAGGATGGCTGCCCGATCGGGCGGCTGTCCGATCGGGTTGCCACTCGATCCAAGTATTAAATCCTTTGGTTCCTTTGATCGGGTGGCTGTCCGATCGGGTTTCCACTCGATTGAGGTCTTCAAAGCTACAAGTTTCTCAAAAAGTTTCTAAGTGTTGGAGGTTTCAAGTTTCAAGTCTGCGAGACAAGTGTCACCTGATCGGGTGGTTGTCCGATCGGATGGCTGTCCGATCGGGTTGCCGCTCGATCGGGCGAACCTTGTTCCTTTCACCATTTTTGTAAAATTTCCTAAGTTAACGATGACGGCATGGTATGTATTGAGACAACCGGTAACTCATCGTCGCACAGCCATTCTGATCGGGTGGGAACCACCCCGGTCTGATCAGTTGACTATCCTTAACAAGTTCATGTCAGAATGCGTGTTTTGGCCATCTTCTTCCGGCAAGAATTTAGATCCAATCTGACTTTAGACTATGCCTTAAGTCTACAGTCCGTATAGACCCGTTTCCCGCCGAATATAGTGAAAGTTTAAAGAAATATAAAGATAGCTCAAGTTTTATTATGAAAAATCCTAGACCTAGCTTAGATTTGATGAAAAATACATGGAATCCCTTAGATCTCAGCTAGATCTTACCAATAATGACCTCATATAACAGTTTGTACAAACCATCATGATGAAACCATCCTTAAGATCTCAGATCTGAGAGATTTCACGGTGAAAAGTGTGATTTCCAAGGTGAATCACGTAGAGAATGAAGTTTAGATCAAGAAAATACAAGGATCTAGCTTAAAACGTATCGAAATCGATGAGAAAAAGGAGAAATGTAGCGTGCGTGTGTCTGGTCGAACAGGGCTGTCACATCAGGGAATAAAGTGATGTGACAAGCCTATTTATAGTGTGAGAGTGTGAGAGGAGGGGTAGTGTGCACGGATCGGGTGGTGGTCTGATCGAGTGACCATCCGATCGGGTGGTCATCTGATCGGGTGGTAATCCGATCGGATTGCCACTTTTGCCAATCCAACCTTTCCGCGTTCCTGTCTTTGATTTGTTTTGCGTGTTAGATTAAGCGTCGCGTATTATTGAGTAATAGAATAACTAGATTACATCATAAACACCAAAAGTTCACAAGATTATTAGATTCCGCCAGTGACAAGGCTCTAGTCTCTCGTTCAACCAAGAATCAAGTTTCACGAGTCTAAAGAGTCAAGCACCAAAGTATATAGATTTAGGCATTCCAAGCATAGATTTAGACATTCCCACATATATTTAGGCATTCCATCATTAGGCATTCCAACTTATAGACATTTCAACATATAATTAGGCATTTCAAGTATTTATCATAGACTTCCACATAGTTTAGGGGCTAGAATGACAGATAGACAAACTTCAGGGACTAATCTTGACAAAATCCTAATGTTTAGGGACGCTGGGCGTTACAATGCTTCTATTTTAGTGATGAGGCGACGTCCAAGTTGTCACACCCTGACTTTTACGGAAGCGTGATATGGTGTGACTTGTTTAATATCATTGCA
This sequence comes from Helianthus annuus, assembly GCF_002127325.2. NCBI lineage: Eukaryota > Viridiplantae > Streptophyta > Magnoliopsida > Asterales > Asteraceae > Helianthus > Helianthus annuus. Next base: position 73,034,516 of record NC_035434.2, on the reverse strand, counting down.
CTCAACCATAACAAACAACTATATGATAAAACCAAGATGTTCATCCATTAATAGTTTTAAAACGTTACAAGCAACATTGTTTTAAATCCCAAAACACATATATCATGTTCAAAATACATTACCCACAAGTTTTAGATCCATAAGGACTTCACAAAAGACACTAACAAATTAGGTTTCGAGCCATGTATCTTATCTAAGTTAACATACATAACCCAAACCCTTCGACTTCAGATGAAACCTTTTATTAGAGACATGACTTGTAAACTTCAACGCCTACCAAATCCATACTTAATTTCCTGAAATACACGTAGTTTGAAAACATCAACAAAAGTTGAGCGAGTTCATGTGTTTAGTATGTGTGCACGAATAAACCTTGAAAACATTTGTAAGTATGTATGTGTATGCTTGAAATCCGGTAGGAAAGCAAAACAAGGAAACAGATCAATTAATGGTTTGCAAGGCCATTAACATGCGTGCAACGGCGTAGGAAGGCTCAAACCTGCAGATTTTGTACAGGGCCTACGGCTGTAAGACATAGTCACCTCATGGGCCAATCCCCGGTCCACATGGGTGTGGGCTCGCTACACCCAAATAGATCTATCACTCATGTCCCTCGGTCCTAACACGAGGATTAATGGTCTTAGGAGTGCGCCTATCCATTCACATGATCTACTGTGCATTCCATAGCTAACCATACCAATTGTAATTGTTTGTAAACATTTTGTAACATGTACTTCACCCCCGAAGTTATAAAACAAAATAGTAAAAGAAAAGGGGGACATGAACTCACAGTTTTGCGTTCTTCGTATCCAACTGTAACTCAAAGTTTCCTCTGGAGTACACGACTGCCTACAACGTACTACGATCTATTAGACGAGCGAGTCGTGCCTTGACTTAGTATTAGTTAGTCTCTTTGAGTTACGTTTCATTGTGTTTTCAATATTATTCCAAGTTATATAATTATTTGTTAACATAATAAATATTTTAACTTAAATTATATTTATTAAACTTTTGGAATGATAGTTAAAATAACATTTTTTAACTCACACCTTTATGTATTTATATGTGAATATCCTTCCCAAAGATGGGTGTGTTTGTATTCGTATACTCGTATATTTTTGCCATGTATTGGTGTCGTATTTCGGAGTGTATTTGTACGTACAAGAATATGTATCTTCTTGTAGCTTGTTGGGATTGAACCCTATCAGAGGAACATATAATTAAAGCCAAAACTGGATCAGGTCAGTGGATCCAGAATAAGCAGATGTTATGTATACATGTCTCTCCCCTTGAAAGTGGTTTCACCATCTGCTGACCTCCTATCTACTGATCGTACAAACTGCTGACCTACAAACTGCTGATCAAGTAAAAGACTGATGATAGACTAAAGCTCTGCTGTTCAATCTACTGCCTTGAGTCAAGCTCTGCTGATCATGACAAGTACTGTTGGGTTCACATCAGTGGAAGGATGCAGCAGTAGTTTAGATGTCTTTATGTAATGAAATGTAATAACAGTAGTTAGCATAGCAGAGGTTGTATAGATCAGATGTTAGAGTTTGTTAGGAGGTTAGATGTCACTTTCATGGTGACGTCAGCTTAGATGCTTCAGTGGTTTGCTCATGCCTATAAATAGAACAGTGCTCTGTACTGTTCTATTAGCTCTTTCACCATCTTCTTCCTGCACGAACAAATACTGTGAGCTCAGGCTGAGGGGGAGTTTGTTGCATACTTGCAAATTGTAATCGTTGTTGAAATTAAATTCAATCATTCGGTTCAATGTTAAACTTGTATGTTAAAAGCAATTCTCCTATTTGATTGTGAAAAGTTTGCTTCCATATTAATTCCGCTGCACAACTCTATCATTTTCATCTTAATTCAAACGTAAAACATAATCAAAACCAAACTCAGATCCTAACAATTGGTATCAGAGCTTGGACAGTCAAATTTGATTTAACAATCATTTTGACATTAATAGTTCAGCTCGCAATCGTTGATACTGATAGTTTGTTCGTTTTGTTGAAAAACAGAGCAAGGTTTAATCACCATCAAAGTTGATTAATCAGTGCCTGTAAAACAACCAGGATGATGTCACAATCGCAAGATGATAAGAATAACATTGGCTCTCTTTTCAAACCACCCATGCTTAAACGTAATGAATACAACATCTGGGAGAGAAGGATGGGTCACATTCTTGCTCAATACAATACTGGATGTTGGAGGTCTGTTGTTTTTGGTCCCCATATTGCTATGGTGCCAAGTGCTGAGGATGCAAAGAAGTTCGTACCTAAACCAACTGAAAACTATACTGAAACTGACTTTCAAAAGTTCGAACTCGATGCCAAAGCATTTAGCATCATAGCATCTGCATTTCCCAATGAAATCTATGCTGGGCTGTTACATTGTAACAGTGCCAAAGAATTATGGGATGCATTGAAGGAACAATTTGGGGGGACGGAAGAGGTTATTGAAAACAACAGGGAAATTCTGAATCAGCAGTATGAAACATTTTGTCACATCAAGGGTGAATCATTAACCCAACAGTTTGAACGTTTTAGCTGTCTCATTAGTGAACTAAGGCTTGTTAAAGTTACATTTCCAAATGCAACTCAAAATAGCAAGTTTCTTAGATCACTACCTGAAAAATGGGACACAATTGCTTTTGTCACTAGAAATTCAGCTAAGTTCAAAGATCTGACCCTGACCCAACTCCATGGTAGACTCCTGACCTATGAAAGGGAGTTAAACCAGAAGAGGAAGTTGCAAGAGTCTGGTAAAGTTGCTGATGATTATTCATTTGGCAGCACAACTTTTTTTGGTCAGGAAGAATCTGGTAGTAGTAGTAGTAAGGATCAGAGTTATGATCATTTTATTGACATAACTGCTGGTGGAAATTTTAACAACTCTGATTCTCACTCTGCAAATTATGCTTTCACTGCAAACTGTGAAAACCAGATGTCAGATAACTTGTGCTTTGAACTCAATGATTTGCAACATTTTGATCCCACTGACTTAGAAGAGATGGACATTTTGCATCAATTGGCTTTGCTTAGTGTTAGAACAAGCAAATTCTACAAAAGAACAGGGAGAAAATTCCCAGGGCTTCATGGGAATTTAAAGGTGGGGTTGGATAAGTCAAAAATTAAGTGCTACAAATGCAATAGGCTAGGTCATTTTGCTAGGGAATGCAGGAGTCAAACCACAACAACAAAGCACTGTGCACTATACCCAATATACCCCTGTAGCACATGTTCACACTGCTCACTATGCTGCAACCCCTGTGCTTGTGCATTATGTTCAAACCACTGTTCCACAAATTCAGTATGTTCAAGCCCCTGTTCCTCAGGCACAAGTGCAACCTGTTGCACCTCAACAAGCTGCTCCAACAATGGTACAACCAGATCAGCAAAGCTTTTTCACTCAAGGCTTTGTTGATTGGAGCAGCATGCCTGATGAACTTGGTGGTGAAAATTTTGCTCTCTATGCTTCTAATGATACTTTTGATGATGAATTTTGTTTGATGGCTTTAGAGACATTACCAGAAGGGGTAGAAACTGAAGGTGAACCGCTAAGTGCTGAAATAGTGGATGAAGTTGCTGAAGCAGTGGTTACTGCATTTGCTGGTGAAATACTGCTGGGAGAAAATTCAGAAACCCTGATTGAACCACTGTCAGACCCTTGGTCCAAAGAAAACAAAGAAAAAGAGGAAGAGAAGAAAGCAGGTGAGAAAGAAATTAGAGCTGATGAAGAAGGTGATCATCAATGTGATTGTGCCATGATGGCTGCTGCTAAGGTATCACCTCAAGTTCTTTAAAAACTGTGTTCAGATAAATGCATAATTGCATTTGCTAACATTAAAGAGGTAAATGAAAACCTTAGGGATAAGGTCTTATCTGATGAGGTCAAATTTCAAAAGTCATTAAAAGAACTTAAAAACAAATTGGCTGAAAAAGACAAGGAAATCAGCAGCCTCAAAGAAGAGCAAAGCATAACCAAGACTCAACTCCAAACTATGGTAGAAAAATACCATGTTTGCAAAAAGGAGTTGGAATCCACCCAAATTACTTGTGAAAAATGGGTGGAATCTTGCAAAGGTTATGAGGTCGTGCTTGAAAAACAGATTAAGAGCAATGTAAAATTTGGTGTTGGTTTTAGAAAACATGATGAAATTGAAAACAATGCTTCCAAAGAATCTGTTCAAACCATTGTTAAAGTTATTCCCACAAACAAGGATGGCCAAGAGGTTAAAATAACTGACAAACTTGGTAACAAAATTACTTTGGAAAGATCTGTGGGATCCTCAACTTTTGAGGAGATTGAGAAATATCAATTTAAACCCACAAGGTCTGATGAGTGTGACATCCTGGAAAACTTCAAACCAATGAACTTCACAACCACTGATGGTGTAAAAGCTCCAAAAGCAAAGGTCATTCCTATCAAAGATATCCCAACAGTGGTTCAAAACTCTGTTGCTAAGGAATCTGAGAAAAGGAAGAAAAGAGAAGATTAAAAACCTGTTTTGTGATTTTTGTGAAAAGAGAAATCATCTAACAAAAGACTGTTTTCATCTAAAAGCATATGATCTAAACAAAACATGTGACATTGTAACTGCTGAAAGCTGCACCATTTGTGGTAAGAATAACCACAAAACTAAGGAATGTGTGTATCTCAAAAACTTTGATGAGAAAAAGAATGAATACACTGCAAAAACAACCTTAAGTTCATCAGCATCATCTGTGAAATTCACTAAGAAACAACCACTGTTTGTCCCTGTCCAAACAGCTGTCACAAAACAGCTGAATCAAACATCTGTTCACAGAGATGTTCAAGTGACTGATGCACCTCCTGCCAATCAATTCAGGAGAGGCAAAGGACAACCATCATACCAAAGGATCCCACATGTTTATGAGGCTTACAAAAAGCCCTCTAAACCAAGAGTGAACAGGCATCCTTTTGGTTATCAACAGGTGATTGGCCAAGACCCCCAACAGTGGTTAGAGAAAAACATTCCCAAAAATGTTCAAACCCCTGACCTTAATGAACTAATCCTTTTACTTCATGTGCAGGGAGCTTCTGCATGCTTAGATAGTCTTTGGTATGTAGATAGTGGAGGCTCCAGGCACATGACAGGATGTAAAGCCCTTCTTCAAGATTTCAAAACTCATGGAAGGGGTGATATATCCTTTGGTAATAATAGTAAAGGGAAAGTTCTAGGGTCTGGTACAGTGAAATCTGGCAATGTAAATTTTGAAAATGTCAATCTTATAGACAATCTAAAATTCAACCTCCTGAGTGTGTCTCAAATGAGTGATAAGGGGTATGGATCATTCTTCACAAAGGAGTGTTGTAGGATTGTTGGACCAGAGATGGTTGAAAAGATTGAAGCAATAATCAAAAATGGTAAAACTAAACTTGTTGCTCAAAGAAGTGGCAATGTTTATGTTGTTGATATGTCAAAAGAGTGCCCCAGAACTGATGCCTGTCTATTCTTTGCTGCATCAAACAAGGAGACAGAATTATGGCACAGGAGATTGGGGCACACAAATCTTAAGACAATCACTGCCATTTCAAAACAGGGGCTGGTAAGGGGTTTACCTCAAAAACTGTTCACCTGTCCTGAGCATTGTGTTTCCTGTCTAACAGGAAAACAACATAAAAGCTCCTACAAATCCATTGATGAATCCAAAACAACCAAATGTTTGCAAATGCTTCATATGAATTTGTTTGGCCCAGTTAAAGTCATGAGTCTGAAGAAAAAGAGATATTGTTTGGTTATTGTTGATGACTTTTCTAGGTTTACATGGACTTACTTTTTACACTCAAAAGATGAGACTGCAGCCATTCTGCAAGACTTTGTGAAACAAGTTGAAAAGCAGTTTGACCTTCTAGTAAAAATCTTCAGAAGTGACAATGGCACAGAGTTCAGGAACAAGGAGTTGGATGATTTCTGTGTGTCAAAAGGAATTGTGTGGTAATACAGCATTCCAAGGACGCCAGAACAAAATGGGGTTGTTGAAAGAAAGAACAGAACTTTGATTGAGGCTGCCAGAACCATGCTTGCAGATTCAGGTCCATCTGAGAATTCATCACCAGACTATGGGTATGAGATCATCATTCCTCAATAAAAGTCTGCCACAATGGGAAGAGCAGCAGGTGTTCAAAACAGTTGTCAAAGCTCAACCACTGCTACCTCAACAGTTGTTGACCAAAGTAGCCCCTTAACCCCTGCTTCCACATCATCAAACACTGTTGATAAAAGTCCTCAAATAGTGGATCAAAGTCAGCATGTGTCCACACCATTACCTCCTATTCCACCACCTTTTGAAGCCCGTGCTGGATCATCAAAGTCACCAGCAGTGGCTAGCTCGGATGATTCACATCTGCAGCCCTCACAACTTAATGCCATTGTCCCATACCAAGGAGAGTTAATTGTAACACCTCGAAAATTTTGCGTCCAATAATGTATTGACACGTGTCTTGAGTTTACACGTGGCGTATAATATTAATAAAGGACTAATGTTGACAAACCTTGAAAGTATATAAATTCGAGGGTTATAAATGTCAAACAAGGGTAAGTATACTGTATAGTAACCCTAAATGATGCTCGTACCTTCAAACGAATAAATCATGGATCATACGGAAGCAAAACGCGGAAGAAAGTAAGAGATTACAAGCTGCAGGGGTTAACTGTGTCAACATGTTTAATTATACCTCTGAGTGACCCTTTGACATACCCGAGGCTTTGTAATAGTAAAATACGCTCACTAGAATGTACTATATAAATTCCGCGAAGTTCCGTTTTAAAACGAGAAAGTTATGATCAAATTCGTACAAAAGGGTTAAAAGCGTCAACAATGAAAGTTAAGGCTTTCCGAATAATTAACAAGATAACCGGGGACTTAACAGTACGGGTAAATAACACGAGGCCCTTAGTTGTAAATAATCAAGGGCCAAATCGCAAAGTTACCCCTTCAAACCCGAAAGGTCAGGTTATTAATTACCAAAGATTTCGTTACTAAATACCAGGATTTTATTAATCATTACAAAAGATTGAAAAAGATTTAAAAATAACCCTTACGGACCGCAAGGGTCCTGCCTTACGGACCGTAAAGGGGTGAATGATTAAGCTTGTCTCCGCCACAGGCTTACGGACCGCAAGGCCCAAGCCATACGGTCCGTAAGCGATGCCCAGCGACAGAAAGTTGGCTGTTGGCTGTTTAACGCGGTAAAACATTTGTGAATGGGTTTCCCAGAGGTATGGGCGTCCCCTACTCGACCCATAGCACCTTAGGACACCTGCCATTCATCCATACTCATTTATAGGATGTGTTGTAATGATCTAGAGGCAAGTTGTGCACTATAAATAGGCATACATGGTTCACAATTAAAACACACCTCAAAACACATTCTCTGATCATTTCTGAAGCTCCCAAGTGTTCTTCTCTAGTTCTAAGTCTTACATCAAGTCTCTGTAAGTATGCCAAACCTTCTATGGCTTTGTTTTTGCTTAGTTTAGCCAAAAAGTCAATCCGTCGTAACTAACGATTAACTTTGCGATAAATCACGAATGGTCCAGTGAATTCTCGAATCAAAAGTAGTTATGTGTTGGTATTCATGTGGGTAATAAACCTCCGAAAGGGTTCCCCCTGATCACCACTCTAACTATGTCAAATGTCGAGTCAAACGTACACTTAAAAAGTCAACAGAAAGCCATTTTTGCGATTTTTGCATAATCTGTAATATAGATGATATGAAACCTGTTTGAACACTTATAAAACATGATATTAAGTATATAAACTTGTCTAAACTCGTTTGATTCGGCCATTTGATATATTGACCCGGTTCGGAGCCGAATGTCGCAAAAGTTTGACTTTTGCTTTGACTTCAGTTCTGACCCGTTTTAGTGCAATGTAGATATGCCTTAGGACTCTCTTAGGACCAGGTCATGTGATGGTATCACCCTCTGTGACCGGTTCGTTGTTTGTCCGAGTCTTTTACGCATTTCCGTTAATTACTTAAAAGTTGAGCGTAACGCCCTTTTTAAATAAAGCGAGTATTTCAGACACGTGAAGGGACCATAACCTTGCTTACTAAATTCTAAGCATGTTCCTAAAATTTCACGCCAATCCGAGGTCTAGAATGGGAGTTATGCTAAATAGCGCATTTATAAGAAACTTTTGTAATAAACGGCGCAATTAGCATAACGCCTACCTAAACCAAGATTTCGTCACCAAAACTTTTACTCACTGTAGTAAATTAATATTTTGGGGTTTTTAAAGATTTTTAATTAATTTTAACCTGCTCATAACCTGCGGTTATGGCTACGGTTCGGTAAATACCGAATATGCCCTTTTTGGCCAAAACTTGAGTTCTACAAGGTCTTTTGACCCGATTCCAGTTGCTACTGATTTTAAATAATAAATAAGATATTTTAGACTTATTAAACTGATCGGGAAACTCAGGTTTCCTATAGAACTCAGAAAGCCCTTTAAAAGTCTTTAAAATGACCGGAAAACCCCTACGGGACGTATAATGAACTAAAATTCGTTACGGGCATTATGGAAGGTATCCTACTGATACCACAACCTCTTTAAAGTATATTTACTTAGGAAAACAGTGAAGGACTCCTACGGTTACCCGTTGCGCCTATCGCGCGCACGGTTCGGCTTATGTAACTAGTTTACATAAATTAGCCGATACGGGTCAAACCATATCATTTTAACCCCAAGATTCAGAGTGTGAATATTAAACCCGTATAAAACAAGTCTCCGAACTTGTTGGGTCAAAATCACATTCCATTCTCGGTTTTCTCCTTTCACGCGATTAAAGCGTATCTATCCCTCGAAACTAACCGGTCTAGGCTACAGCTAATATAAAGACCCGTTAGGATTCTAATAGGTTATTTTAAAACCTTCATTCCAGAATAGGAGCCCCAGTAAAAGATATCTGTGATTTAACTGATTAAGGACAATACTTGCAAAGGTAAATACTTTTAACTTATTTTCCCTTATACGGGCTTGGGTTACGGTATATAAAATACCGCTTGATTGAGCATCAAATCTTCCATCGCTTAGGTAGTTAATTGAATAATTTGATCGGCTCATTTAAACAGTCTTGTTACTTAAAAGCCTTTGGGGGGTTAATGACCATGTCCCGGATATCCTTGGCATCATTCGAAGAAATGGCCACGACCTTGACAGTCGGGTGTAGGCGTACACCCGGTATTATGTCTATACTATTAAAAGACGTAGCCGATGGTTTACCCACCTCGGTTTTACGCAATGTGGTGTGTCTATTGATCTTTAACCCGGACTAGATCCGGGCTACTGAACGCATAGAAGGAACATGTAATTCATTCACAAGATTATAATTTTAAATAATTCTCCCAAGTTATAAAAGAATTTGTGCCTCGTGCATTCAAATCAATTTTTAATAAACATTTTTCAAAAGTGTCGGTTGAATGTATTTACCAGTGTAAACTGACGTATTTTCCCAAAAAGATTAAGTGCAGGTACTACACGTAATCGGCTGGCAATAGCTCCTTAGCATCTTAAGAAGTCTCGCAAGCTTGATGTCTTATCTGTTGAACAACATTTTTATTTATTTTGATCCCTCCTGTGGATACTATTCAACTATTTGTGATACATTTGATATTACAGTAAATGGTTGAATCATATTTATCTTTATGATTCCGCTGTGCATTTATATATTGTGGTTTGACGATATTGTTGCCAACTACATGACGGTAATCCCCCACCGGGCCCACCGGTGATATACGTGGAAATCGGGGTGTGACAGGTTGGTATCAGAGCCAACATTGAGTGAATTAAACACTATCCTAATGTGTTTAATCTCAGTGACACAATTGCACATACTTGAGTCTAGACAAGGACATAGGACAAATTCGAATTGTTATTCCAAGTTGTCTTTTTCTTTTATTATTGTTATTTAAAGTTTTGAAAGCAGGAAATATGCCGCCAGTGATTTTCCGAGGAAGAGGAAGGGGAAGAAGAGGCAGAGGAGAGATCGTTACTCACAACGATCACGAAGCTGGACCTTCAAATACGCGAGCTCCTTCGACCACAAGGAGTGAAGAACCGCAAAGGCAAGAGACCTTCGTTACGGGCATTATGGAAGGTATCCTACTGATACCACAACCTCTTTAAAGTATATTGACTTAGGAAAACAGTGAAGGACTCCTACAGTTACCCGTTGCGCCTATCGCGCGCACGGTTCGGCTTATGTAACTAGTTTACATAAATTAGCCGATACGGGTCAAACCATATCATTTTAACCCCAAGATTCAAAGTGTGAATATTAAACCCGTATAAAACAAGTCTCCGAACTTGTTGGGTCAAAATCACATTCCATTCTCGGTTTTCTCCTTTCACGCGATTAAACCGTATCTATCCCTCGAAACTAACCGGTCTAGGCTACGGCTAATATAAAGACCCGTTAGGATTCTAATAGGTTATTTTAAAACCTTCGTTCCAGAATAGGAGCCCCAGTAAAAGATATCTGTGATTTAACTGATTAAGGACAATACTTGCAAAGGTAAATACTTTTAACTTATTTTCCCTCATACAGGCTTGGGTTACGGTATATAAAATACCGCTTGATTGAGCATCAAATCTTCCATCGCTTAGGTAGTTAATTGAATAATTTGATCGGCTCATTTAAACAGTCTTGTTACTTAAAAGCCTTTGGGGGGTTAATGACCATGTCCCGGATATCCTTGGCATCATTCGAAGAAATGGCCATGACCTTGACAGTCGGGTGTAGGCGTACACCCGGTATTATGTCTATACTATTAAAAGACGTAGCCGATGGTTTACCCACCTCGGTTTTACGCAATGTGGTGTGTCTATTGATCTTTAACCCGGACTAGATCCGGGCTACTGAATGCATAGAAGGAACATGTAATTCGTTCACAAGATTATAATTTTAAATAATTCTCCCAAGTTATAAAAGAATTTGTGCCTCGTGCATTCAAATCAATTTTTAATAAACATTTTTCAAAAGTGTCGGTTGAATGTATTTACCAGTGTAAACTGACGTATTTTCCCAAAAAGATTAAGTGCAGGTACTACACGTAATCGGCTGGCAATAGCTCCTTAGCATCTTAAGAAGTCTCGCAAGCTTGATGTCTTATCTGTTGAACAACATTTTTATTTATTTTGATCCCTCCTGTGGATACTATTCAACTACTTGTGATACATTTGATATTACAGTAAATGGTTGAATCATATTTATCTTTATGATTCCGCTGTGCATTTATATATTGTGGTTTGACTATATTGTTGCCAACTACATCACGGTAATCCCCCACCGGGCCCACCGGTGATATACGTGGAAATCGGGGTGTGACAGGTTGGTATCAGAGCCAACATTGAGTGAATTAAACACTATCCTAATGTGTTTAATCTCAGTGACACAATTGCACATACTTGAGTCTAGACAAGGACATAGGACAAATTCGAATTGTTATTCCAAGTTGTCTTTTTCTTTTATTATTGTTATTTAAAGTTTTGAAAGCAGGAAATATGCCGCCAGTGATTTTCCGAGGAAGAGGAAGGGGAAGAAGAGGCAGAGGAGAGATCGTTACTCACAACGATCACGAAGCTGGACCTTCAAATACGCGAGCTCCTTCGACCACAAGGAGTGAAGAACCGCAAAGGCGAAGAGACCTTTATGAACCTGCGAGGCATTCCACCTCGCATAGCTCGACGCCATCATACCGGCACTCATTCGGGCCAAATTCCGAAAATGATCCCAACAACCCGCAACCCTCCTACATACCTCTACAGCGTTCCGTATCGCACCGAAATTTTGACGACCCTACTCCATACTTCAGAGGTCAGTTTAATCCAGCTGACTACATCCAGGAACCTTCAGGCTTTGTTCCGTTAGGACCACAAGATCACTTCTCTGAAGATCATATGGACGAGGATACTGATCCGACAGAACCTGCTCGTGGTACGCTCACGCATCCAATAGAAATCTCTGATGGGTCATCCTTTCATGGTACACCCTATCAGGGACCAGATAGCTTCATGGCGTTGTTTAATCAACACGAGTGGTACCACACGCCACATACATCACAACAGCCGCAACATCCGCGAGATCCCTCCGAGGATCCACGTTTCGTGGCAGTTACGCCACCACCTCCGCCACCGGTACAGCCAGTAATGCCTGACCCGCCAAGGCGTAGGAGGACAAATGCTCGTATGTCCACCCGAGGAGGTGAATTTCACTTCAGCACCCCTCGACACTCTAGTAGTAGCCACTACCCACCACTACAAGAAGAAGGACCTTCAAGTCCTGTACAGGAGGTGAACTCCGCACCAGCTGCACCAACTTCGCCACCATTTGGGTATGACCACCCAATACCTGCATACATGGGTCCGTCGGCTTACAACCCGTTCGAACCATCATCGCAAGCACATTACAACTACAACTATGAGCGCTACCCATATGTGGTAGCGGCTAGGTATAATGCTCGCTATCCCGACGGAGCTCATGGAAACATGGGAGTACCGGACTACTCGGCTCATGGGTACCCAGCACCTCCCAGACCTCCAGTTCCGCAACAGGCGCCACAACCACGTTTCTCTCCTCCTGAACAAGAAGAAATACTCCACCGTTTAAGCCGTGTGGAAAGAGACTTCGAGGAAGAACGTAAGAGCCACCGAGGATTCCTCAAGGGCTTAGCAAACCTACTGAAGGGCAAGAAGAAGAAACGTGACCATTAGTCCTTATGTATGTTCTAATGTAATGTTTATTTTAAATAAGTCCCTGCGTGGACGTTTATCGTATTTCAGTCCGTACGTGGACTTATCTTTTAGTCCCTGCGTGGACACTTATCTTGTATTAGTCCCTGCGTGGACTTGTCTCTTATTTTAACCTCTATGTAGGTATGTACTATTTAAAAGTCCCGTTTAGGGCGGTATGTAATCGTATCAAAATTATGGAATGTTATATTATGAAATTCATTTTGTTATTACTATATATGAAATAAATCAAAACCATTCCTTTTAATTTGATCTGCCTAAATAAAGAATCTTCAGAGTGAAACCTAGCCAGGTGTCTTTTAAGATCCGGCCAAGATGGTAAGACCTAATTAAAAGATTCAGATTCCCTGTTAACCTCTGTAAGCATGTTAACAATCATGACAGATGTGCTTCGTTAAAGTCGCACACGTCATTCTTATACAAGAATCCTTTAAAGGATTCCAAAGCCCAAATTAATGATATAATAAATCATGGGTTAAATCATCAATAAAAATGATCACTTGTTAAACATCCATAAGCGTATAGTGCCTACGGGCCATACATATTGTCATAATAAGGCAAAAGACAGTTGTGGTTTAGGACTCCCTGTCAGAAGGAGTAAAAGGACTACGGTTCAAACCTTCATACCTTGATTCTCTGAAATCTCGGCTGTAACATTTGTGCTTGTAATCGTTATGAACAGTTCAATTATCAATAAAACAATGTTATTTGATCCCAATGTTTGTTTCGTTGTGTTTTACATTTTTCATGTTTTGACTTTTGTTCAATCTCAAACTCTACATCGCTTTCTAGAGCATTATACGCAAACTGGTGCGTAAACGTACTCAGTTTAATGTGACAAATACTCCGGAACATCAACATATACTCAACGTACCTTAAATAACCTTTACATAACTTAGAAATAAGTTTTGAGGGGTTTGGTATGCTAAAACAAACTTTTGGATCATTCAGGGACTAAAAGTGTCAAAAAGTGCATAAGTTTGCACTTTCGCGCATAACTTACGTTCTGAATACATCCGGACATCCAAAAATTTATGTAAGCATCCTTATATTATGCCTAAGTGTTTGGCTTGAGAAAAATCCATTCGTCGCGTCATTTGGATCGTCTTTCGCGCTTATGCGCATTCCGTCGTAATTAAGCGAACATCGCGATCGTACGGCCAAACGAACCAACATCCGGAACATTTTTGAGCATGTTTCATGTCCACAATGTTTAGGCATCATTTTAGGGCCTTAAAGTTGGCTTTACGGGCCTTTAAAGTGTCGGAAATGGCTTAAACACGCAACAGGGACCAAAACTGTAATTTCTGAAACTTGGTGCAGATCAGAAGGGGCCAGGCGGCCCGCGTGAGTTTTGCCTACATGTTGAGGCGGGACGCGTGAGGGTGTCTGACAGAAAATATTTTGCATTTAATGCAGTTTGGCCCTTCATTCGATCAAGGGGCGATGCCCTTTCACCCCATTAAGAGCCAAGAGCCAATATCTGACTTACCACAAGAATTTGACAAGTGTACGCTCGAGATCGCGGCACGATATTCGATAAACGATCCTAACGGTTCCACTTTTCCTATAAATACCCCCCCCCCTTTTGTGTAAAAACCCACAAGAATCAGATCTAAAGCTCTAAGTTGGAACCATTGTTTCATACCTGAGCTATTTGATCTAGATTAGCACTCGGGGACCCTCCGTAAGTCTTCTTTCGTCCTTTTATTCGCTTTTCGAGTCCGAAAGTCAACGTTTTGTTGACTTTCTGCATTGACCAGCGTATGGTCGATGCGAAGTTCATGGAACTTCATAACGTGAGCGTGATCACGATGGTTATAGTCCGTAGTGACTATACCTACTGATCACCACGTTATCTAGGCTCAGTGACGAGTCGTAGTTTCGGCCAAAATGCGCATTCTCGCGTATTTTGTAACCAAACTACTCGTGAGCATCAAAGCCGTTTGTTTTGATGCCAAACCTGTTTTCTAAACTTAGTTAAGCATGTTCTAACATGCTTAGCTCGTCACTTTTAGTATAGTGCTTATATAGGGTCGTAAGGTAAGCGATCTAAACCATCGCTTATACTTTCGAACCCGACCCATTTGGTCGATCATTATGATCCGACCAAACACATTAGGTGACCATAGCTATAACCTTCCGAGGTTATACCTTATAGTCACGATGTTAGGCGTTCCAGACGCGTTCTACGCGAACGACGCGTTAGGTAGCATAAGCTACCTAAACGGGTCGTGATGGACCGTAAGCACTTAGGTTAAGTTTCATTTTAGTATGTAGGCTTTGTTAAACCATATTACACGAGTCTCCATACTCGTTTGGTTTACGAACCCGCGTACTATCCGATCCTTCCGATTTGGTCCGGTATATTAACATAGCTACCTATTAGGTGCCGTTTGATATCCCGTGATCTTTAGCATTATCTGGTTATTATACAAGAACTCCAAAGCAATCTCAGGTGAGTACATTGAACCCCTCTTTTACTGTTTTCCAAACTGTTTTGGGGTGAAACACATGTGCCTATCTGTTACTTTCATGCTTTCCATGTTTTCACATTGTATATCTGCTATGCTCATTAGTACATTATAGTACATGATTTCATTACATTTTATGCTATGTATGCCCATTGTGTGCGTACTTAGTACATTGATTTACATTACATTTCTGTTGCATATGTTTACTCAGCATATGGACACATTGATTTACATGAACATTTCTGTTGCATATGTTTACTCAGCATATGGACACATTGATTTACATGAACATTTCTGCTGCATATGTTCACTCAGCATATGGGCACATTGATTTACATGAACATTTCTGCTGCATATGTTTACTCAGCATATGGGCACATTGATTTACATGAACATTTCTACTTCGTATGTTTACTTAGCATACTTAGTACAATTGTTTACATCACATGCCTTCATTTTGTTATGACATTTGGTTTGTTTAACATGGGACAATACATTCATTAACATTAGCTACGCCGTTCGTTAGTAGGTAGTGGTACCATAGGAATTGACAACTCCCATTCCTGAAGTCCTGGGTTTGATAGGACTGGAAGGAGTGACCGAATTCGATATACATAACTTAGATAAACCTTTAATTTGTTTAAGGGTTTATCGCCGCAGTCTCAAGGCTTGGATGTATGCATAGTTTACAATACCACATAAATGTTAATATCAATAGAGCATGCATTTTTCCACAGAACATAACGTTGATTTAAACCACGTGTTACTTCAACGACTTGTTTTGTGCATTTTACATATGGTTTAAGTTGATACATTTCGCTTACCATACATGATACATTTTGGGATGCACATTACATGATTTACATTGAACATAAACACGTTGACATTGACATACACATTTGGTGGTTTACACATGAACAATTTACATGGTGGATTGGTTTAGGTAAATGATTTAAGTAACGTGGCGTATGTAATATGATACAAACATGGTGGATACGCCGCTGGTACTTCCTATATATAAATGTTTGTATAATATTACATATCGTGGTGTTATCTAAGTCATTTCAGTTTAGACACATTACATTTTACATAAATAACATATTCTTCACAAGACATTATTTTCACAAACAACTTATCTTATTCAACTCATTTTACTTGGTTATTCGTTTAACCTTGCACTTATCTATACATATCATTTGATGTTATCGTTTTTCAAATGGTTTACAAAGCAAGACAAATTACAAAGTTCATGACTGACTGTTATTAAACATTCTTTAAACTCAAGTCATGAATCCCATTTTCACAAAACCTATGTATCTCACAGGCATTTTTATGCTGACGTACCTACTTTCACATGTGTTTTCAGGAGTTGTTCCATAGGACGATGAACACGACACTAGGGCGGACCTGTGCCTTAGAGACTAAAAACTGAAGATAGAACTAGAATAACTGTGTTTTGAATTATGTACTTCCTTTTAAGACAATGTAACACCCTTGTTTAATAAATAAAATGTAACTTTAATTTCCATGGTTGTATAACAATTAATTCTGTCCACGACACTCCCCGGCGTTTCCGCCGCGGTTGCATGTTACACGCGGCCGGGGTGTGACAGAAGAGTTGTTATCAGAGCCATTGGTTATAGGGAATTAGGTTATTAGTAATGCTTTGACCTAGACTATAACTTTAGGACCCTAACACAAGTTATCTTGTGTTTAGAGTTTAAAACATGCACATCACCTATCCTTAGGTGATAACCACAACGAGAACTTCGGTTCCGAACCCGCTTTGAAAATTAATCATCTGTTCTAGGATGATTGATTACTAGGTTTTGAACCCTCTATTGTAAGGTTTTGAACCCTCTGTTATAAGGTTTTGAACCCCATTGGATTTTCAAAAAATCCCGTCAAAGTTTTGGGGTTAATAGTGTGAACACGTGCGAACTGGAAGAGTGAATGCCTGTACCCTGGGTTTTCTGTCTAAGGCTAGAGTGTTCGTACAAATCCACATAATCTGACCAGTCACTCTTACCTAGGAACTCTTGGGGTGAGTGTTCACTTATAGGCGAGCATGTCTTCGCGATACACTAATCCTGACCCATTTACTTTGACTAGACATTTCATGTCGCTTATTTGCTTTGCGATGCATAACCGCCATCTTTGCTTTTTTTGATTTTGCTTCATCTCATTCTCTTCATCCAATCATCTCACTCGTTTCATTTCATGTTTTTCTCTTCTAGAATGCCTCCTCGACGCGACAACCAGATAGCTACTGCCGAGCTGGCGGAGATTATTGCGCAGCAGATGGCTGCTCAATTTCCGAATCTCTTTGCTCAATGGAACCAGGCCAACAACAACAACAATGGTACATGCAAATACAAGGATTTTAGCTCGGCTAAGCTACTCAAGTTTAGTGGTTCTGAAGGAGCAACTGGGCTTCTTCAGTGGTTCGAGAGCATCGAGAAAACTTTTCGCCACGTTCAGTGTCCGGATAATCGCAAGGTCGAGTTTTCTTCGAGCGTGTTTTAGAAGAGGGCTCTTACATGGTGGAATGGGGTTATGAGAGATCAAGGTGCAGAAGTTGCTCTAGCTCAGACATGGGCTGAACTGAGAGCTCTTATGATGAGGGAGTTTTGTCCTCGTCATGAACAACGAGCGTTGGAGAAGGAACTTGATGTTTTGAGGCAAGATAGTGGTGAGCACAGGGCTTACACTGATAGGTTTGAAGAGTTGAGTCTGCTTTGCCCAACCATGGTTACCCCACTCGATAAGGCCATCGAAAGGTACATCGACGGCCTACCTGACTCAGTACAAGACATCCTTACTGGTAGCAACCCTACCACACTCCGTCAGGCGATCGAGTTATCAGCAACGTTGACTGAGTCGCAAATTCGAAAGAATAAATTGCACAGGAAGGGTGACAAGGGCAAGAAGCAGTCAGCTGACAAGGAAGATGGTAAGAAATGTCAGAACAAAAAGGGAAAGGATTCTAGTTCCTCAAGGGGGTCAAGGAAGCGTAAGGCTTCCCAAAATTTTGCTGTGACTGCCCAAGCTAACCAGGCAGCTCCCAACCAAGCCGCACAGCCTCCAGCCAAGAAACCCTATTCAGGAAGTGCACCTTTGTGCAATCGATGCAACAGTCACCACCAGCCACAATATCAGTGCCGTTTCTGTACTAACTGTGGGAAGTTGGGTCATCTTGCCGATGTTTGTCGGTTTGCTCAGAATCACGCAGTCCAGAACCCTGCTCAACAGGTTGCTCAGCAACAGGGTCAGGCTGCACGACCAAACTACCCACCAGGTGCATGTTATAATTGTGGGGATCTGACCCACTACAGAAATCGGTGTCCAAGACTAGTCAACCAGAACCAGAATGCAAACCAGAATCCGGCACCGGCTCGAGGTCGAGTCTTCAACATGAATGCACAAGAAGCACAAGCAGACAACGAGGTGGTGAACGGTACGTTCTTTATTAATAATCAGCCAGCATCTGTTCTTTTTGATTCGGGTGCCGACAAGAGCTTTGTGTCATTGTCTTTTGAGACAATGCTTCGCGTGTCTAGAACGAAACTAGGTAAACCTTTGACAGTAGAGGTTGCCAGTGGTGAACCCATTGTTCTTAATTCTGTTCTACGCAACTGCCAGTTGAACCTTAACGACCATATTTTTCCTATTGACCTCACACCAATGCAACTTGGAAGCTTCGACGTTATTGTGGGAATGGATTGGTTATCCAAGCATCGCGCAGAGATAGTTTGTTCTGAGAAGATTGTTCGTGTACCGCTATCGACAGGTGAGATCCTACAGGTCCATGGTGAGAAGCCTGCCGGTGGTCTCAAACTCATGTCCTGTTTTAAAGCACGGAAGTATCTGCGAAAGCACTATGTAGCCTTTTTAGCACATGTTACAGCAGATAAGGGCAAGGGTAAGTCTATTTCAGATATTCCTGTCGTTCGGGATTATTCCGAAGTATTCCCTGAAGACTTACCTGGTCTACCTCCAGCACGCCAAGTCGAGTTCCGTATTGATCTCGTACCTGGTGCAAATCCCGTTGCCAGAGCTCCATATCGTCTTGCACCGTCCGAGATGCAAGAGTTGTCTAAACAGCTGCAGGAACTCTCCGACAAAGGTTTTATCCGTCCTAGCTTTTCACCTTGGGGTGCTCCCGTTCTCTTTGTAAAGAAGAAGGATGGATCTTTTAGGATGTGTATCGATTATCGTGAGCTTAACAAGCTTACCATCAAAAATCGATATCCCCTACCTCGCATTGATGATCTCTTTGATCAATTACAAGGCGCATCTTATTTTTCAAAGATTGATCTACGATCTGGATATAATCAACTTCGTGTACATGAAGAAGACATTCCCAAGACAGTGTTCCGTACTCGTTATGGACATTACGAGTTCACAGTCATGCCATTCGGTTTGACTAATGCTCCTGCTGTTTTCATGGACTTAATGAATAGGGTCTGCAAGCCTTATTTAGATAAGTTCATCATCGTTTTCATTGACGACATTTTGATATATTCTAAGACGCGAGCTGATCATGAGCAACTTCTCCGTCTTACTTTGGAACTCCTAAAGAAAGAACAACTTTTCGCCAAATTCTCCAAGTGTGAATTCTGGCTTAAAGAGGTTCAATTCTTAGGACATATTGTCAACGAACAAGGTATTCATGTAGATCCCTCCAAGATCAGTGCGATTAGGGATTGGGATACACCTACTACTCCTACTGAAGTTCGTTCTTTTCTTGGTCTAGCGGGTTATTACCGCCGCTTCATAGAAAATTTCTCAAAGATTGCAGTTCCTCTAACTGCTCTAACTCAGAAGAACAAGCCATTTGATTGGGGAGTCAAACAAGAGGAAGCGTTTCACACTTTGAAACAAAAGCTTTGCGACGCGCCTATCCTAACATTGCCTGAGGGCAACGATGATTTCGTCGTTTATTGCGACGCATCTAAATTAGGACTTGGCTGCGTCCTGATGCAAAGAAACAAAGTCATAGCATACGCATCAAGGCAGTTGAAGATACATGAGAAAAACTACACCACTCATGATCTTGAGTTGGGTGCAGTTGTCTTCGCTCTTAAGATTTGGAGACACTACTTGTACGGTACAAAATGTGTGGTTTTCACTGACCACAAGAGTCTTCAACACATCTTCAACCAGAAAGAACTCAACATGAGGCAAAGACGTTGGGTTGAACTTCTAAATGACTACGACTGCGAGATCCGCTACCATCCTGGTAAGGCGAATGTCGTAGCCGATGCATTGAGTCGCAAGGAATGTATGTCACACCCCCAAAATCCCACCCGCGGAGTACCACCGCTTGGGAGCGTGACATGACCAGGATCAAGCCATCAATCATATCAACCATAGCATTTAATAATAAAAGTAATTAATGTAAATCATCATGACATGATTGATGTTTCAAAACCAAACATCGTTTAAATAGCGGAAGCATAGTATGTAATCTCAAAATAGTTATAAGTTCAGATAAAGTTCATGATCCGTATCCCACAACGACCTGCTCCTCCCTGTGCAAGCTCCGTAATGTACCTAAGGTCCTGCAAGGCATGCAGCAAATAATCAACAAACTAGTTGAGCGAGTTCACAGTAAGTTCATAGTATAGTGTGCATGTTTAACTAGTGGGGGTTTCCCAGACCAGTGTGTACTAAAGGTGGGGGCTTCCCAAACCTTGTGTTCATATAACTGGTGGGGCTTCCCATGTTTATCCTGGCTAATGAGGGCTTCTCATTAACGGTACTTACTAGACTACTTCCAACCATGTGTTCTTCTTTACCAAGAACAGAGATACGTACAGGGTCACGTAGGCTTTACGTGACGTGCCCTTCCCCGAGGACATGGTACGTGTGGGGGCTACGTAGGCTTTACACAGCGTGGCCTTCCGACCCGGAAGCCAGTAGATGGTATTGGGTTACGTAGGCTTTACGTAACGTGTCCTCCCGACCCGGGAGACAAATGGCAAATACTGGGTTACGTAGGCTTTACGTAACGTGTCCTGACTATCCTGAGGACGATGGTCTATAGTCTAGAGAATGCGTAAGTACGAGTAATCATTCCATATTCAACATATCCAACCCAATTCCCAACCCGGGAATCCCATGCCTTGGCTGTGTGAACTCACCTTGGTTTGCTCGGCAGATACACAAAGAGTACAGGTAGCAAGTAAATGGTCAACCACGTCCTATCATGGTTATTATACAAGTCAGGTTCGAATATAGCACGTTTGTATCACGTATGGTATCGAGTATGATCATGGCAAATCACATAAACGTATCAGCAGTTCAAATCATGTAACGAGTCCAAGTAGTCGGCCCAAACAGCTAAGCAGTCCAATTAGCAGTCAAGAGCATACTTGTGCGTGTTAACCCTGGCCCAACATAATCCCGGCCCAAATAGTAAACGCATACTAGTCCAATAACAAACAGTTCACAAATTCAATCATTTGGCCCAAACGGTTGGGCCCGTGGCAGTGTAGGCCCAAACAGATGTACGTGCAAAGGTGGTCTCGAGTCGCAACCGGCGATCTCGAGTCGCAACCGGGAGTTACGAGTCACAGCAGGAGATTACGAGTCGCAACAGGAGATTGCGAGTCGCAATGGTGATCTCGGTTCGTCATGGTCCGGTTACGAGTCGCAACGGGACTCGCAACCATGGTTTCGGCTTGTGTTGCTTGTGTGCTAGTGTGATGGTTACGAGTCGCAACTAGACCCGCAACTATGGTCTCGACTCGCAACCGTGTGCCGCAACCAAGTATGTAACTGATTTCCTTAATCTTAATCAATTAACACCGTGATTTCAGCAAACATAATCAGCAATTCGGAAAACAGATCAAATCAGTTTTAATTCCAAATTCAACCGTATTCAAACAGTTTCCTATTATCATCATCTATTAACAGAATTCTTAACAATCATGCCACATAATCTCGATCAAACAAGACTACCCAATACCAATTTACATGATCTCTAATCAATTCATTGCATAAACGATATCTTAACAATATATAACATGTCCGATTTATTCATAAGCATGCAGCCGGTTAACATAATCTGACTAAACAGCCGATTACATCCAATTCCTAACATCATACATGATAGAATCATCTAGCATGGCAATCATAAAAACATAACCTTCATATATCCGATTATAAACAATAATCATGTAAATCCGTTTACTAACAAAACATATAAACACGTAATCAAGAGGTTGATGCTAACCGAGATGTAAACAAAGACGGAGCCGAGACTTCAATGGTGTGATCTCCGATTCCGAGAAAGACGATTTCCGAGAGAGAGAGAGAGTTTGGTGTGTGTTCTTTGTGGTTGTAAAGGTTGTAAAAACTAAAACCCTAAGATGTGTGTATGTTCATATACGTAGAGTAGGGTGGGCCGAAGCCCCTCACTTGGGCCATGGTCTCGAGTCAAAGAGTGTGGGCCGCAAAAGTTGTGAGCTTCAATCTAATGTTCGGTTCACAAAACATAACATCTTAGACACGTAACACGTAACATTCATATAAATTAAATCTCGTAAAAGCATAACATATTCACATACGGTTCACAAAGTAGGTCTAGAATTCGAGTTGTCACATTATCCCCATCTAATTGGAAATTTCGTCCCGAAATTTGGTATGCACTCACTGAGGAAGCTAGGTAAACTGTACTGTTCACTGATTTTCCTGGGGTGTCACATCCTCCCCCCGTTGATCTGGAATTTCGTCCCGAAATTCCGAAGTAGTAGCTTCAGCCTCAGTAGTGGTAGCATTGGTTTCGAATAACTGGGGGTACTTTTCTGTCATCCTGTCTTCGCGTTCCCAGGTGTACTCTGGGCCACGTTTGGAGTTCCAACGAACTCGAACAAGAGGGATTCTCTTGCTTTTGAGGACCTTTACATCCCGGTCCGTGATTTCAACTGGTTCCTCGACGAACTGCAACCGCTCGTCGATAGTGAGTTCCTTAAAAGGAATGATGAGGTTTTCATCTGATAGGCACTTCTTTAAGTTCGATACATGAAAAACATTGTGAACTGCCCCGAGTTCAGCTGGTAGTTTCAACTTGTATGCTACTTTGCCAATCTTTTCTATGATTTCGAATGGTCCGACGTATCGCGGATTCAGTTTGCCCCGTTTGCCAAAACGTACTACACCCTTCCAGGTTGAAACTTTCAATAAAACCCGGTCCCCGACCTGAAATTCCAAAGGCTTTCTACGCTTGTCCGCGTAGGCTTTCTGACGGTCGCGTGCTGCCGCCATGCGTTGTCGTATCTGTGCAATCTTTTCTGTGGCGTCCACTACAATCTCTGGACCCGTAATCTGACTATCCCCCACCTCTGCCCAACAGAGAGGTGACCGGCATTTACGCCCGTACAATGCCTCGAATGGAGCGGCTTGAATGCTGGTGTGATAACTATTATTATACGAGAACTCCACCAAAGGGAGATGCTTTTCCCAGCCGTTGCCGAAATCGATAACGCATGCCCGAAGCATGTCTTCGAGAGTTTGAATCGTTCGCTCAGACTGCCCATCCGTCTGAGGGTGATATGCTGTGCTCATGTCTAATCGTGAGCCGAAAGATTTATGCATTGCTTGCCAAAGTTCTGACGTGAATCGTGCATCGCGATCCGAAATGACAGATGTGGGCACCCCGTGCCTCAAAACAACTTCTTTAAGATAGACGTCTGCGAGAGTGGAGAACTTATCCGTTTCCTTTATAGGTAGGAAGTGTGCAGACTTGGTGAGTCGATCCACGATCACCCATATGGTATCATTCCCACGCTGGGATCTAGGTAGGCCTGTAACGAAATCCATGGAAATTTATTCCCATTTCCATTGCGGTATCTTAGGCTGCTGAAGTAGGCCAGCTGGTTTCTGATATTCAACCTTGACTCTTGCACAGGTCAAGCATTTTCCAACGTACGTAGCAATATGGGCCTTCATACTAGGCCACCAATAAGTAGTGCTGATGTCGTGGTACATTTTGTCCGACCCTGGATGTACCGAATAGCGAGACTTGTGTGCTTCGTCCATCACAAGTTCGCGTAGACCGCCATAAAGTGGGACCCAAATACGCCCCGTTACATAGTAGGCGCCGTCTGCCTTCTGTTCCATCTGTTGTCGTGAGCCGCGTAAGGCTTCAGCCTTGACGTTTTCGGGCTTCAGTGCTTCTGTTTGAGCAGCTCGTATCTGTGTAGGAAGGCTAGACTGAATCGTAAGCTGTAGCGCTCGCACGCGCTTCGGTAAGGTGTCCTTTCGACTGAGGGCATCAGCCACAACATTGGCTTTGCCTGGATGATACTTGATAGCGCATTCATAATCGTTAAGTAACTCGACCCATCGTCGTTGTCGCATGTTCAAATCCTTCTGCTTAAGGATATGCTCGAGACTCCTGTGATCGGTGTAAATCGTGCACCGGGTACCGTACAGGTAGTGTCGCCATATCTTAAGCGCGAAAACAACAGCTCCCAGCTCTAAATCGTGCGTCGTGTAGTTGCGTTCGTGAACCTTTAGTTGACGAGAGGCGTAGGCAATAACTTTATCCCGCTGCATCAATACGCATCCAAGACCCTGGATGGATGCATCACAATATACCACGAAGTCATCTGTGCCCTCTGGCAATGAGAGGATAGGTGCACTGCAAAGCCTATCCTTTAGATACTGAAAAGCAGTTTCCTGCGTGTTGCCCCAACGGTAGGTGACACCTTTCTGTGTCAGTAGTGTAAGTGGTTGCGCGATCTTCGAGAAATCCTTGATAAACCGTCTGTAATAACCTGCCAAACCCAAGAATTGGCGTATTTCCGTTGGCGTTCGTGGTGCAGGCCAGTTCCTGATTGAGTCTACCTTGGATGGATCGACATGGATCCCATCCTTGTTCACTACGTGGCCTAGAAAATGGACTTCACGAAGCCAGAAGTCGCATTTCGAAAACTTAGCGTATAGCTGTTCCTTCCGAAGGAGTTCCAGAATAAGGCGAAGATGCTGCTCGTGTTCCTGCTGACTCTTGGAGTAAATCAGAATGTCGTCGATGAATACTATGACGAACTTGTCAAGATAGGGTTTGCATACCCTGTTCATAAGGTCCATAAATACAGCAGGCGCGTTCGTTAACCCGAACGGCATGACAAGAAACTCGTAGTGACCGTAACGAGTTCTGAAGGCTGTCTTGGAGACGTCCTCCTCCCGGACTCTCAACTGATGATACCCCGACCTCAAATCTATCTTCGAATAGTAGCACGACCCTTGCAACTGGTCGAATAAGTCGTCGATGCGCGGAAGAGGATAACGGTTCTTCACCGTCACCTTGTTGAGTTCACGGTAGTTGATGCACATCCTGAACGTACCGTCTTTCTTTTTCACAAAAAGTACTGGAGCTCCCCAAGGCGAAGAGCTTGGACGAATAAAGCCCTTTTCCAAGAGCTCTTGTAACTGCTTTGACAGTTCCTCCAATTCCGATGGAGCTAAGCGATATGGTGCGCGAGCTATGGGTGCTGCTCCTGGAGCGAGCTCGATTTGAAATTCGACCTGACGATGAGGCGGTAAGCCAGGTAAGTCTTCAGGAAATACCTGAGGGTAATCGCGTACAATCGGAATATCCTCCAATTTCTTTTCCTTTGCTGATGCGTCTGTAACAAGTGCCAGAATGGCAGTGTGACCCTTACGTAAGCATTTCTGAGCCTTCAAGAAAGAGATGATGCCAACCACTGCACCACTCTTGTCACCTTGAACTTCGAGAGGTTCCTGACTAGAACGAGGAATGCGAATAATCTTCTCGCTGCATAAGATCTCTGCTTGATGTTGGGACAACCAATCCATCCCAATCACAACGTCGAAACTACCCAAAACTATGGGAATGAGATCGATAGAGAAAGCTTGACCAGCTAGGATAAGATTACAACCCTGAACTACGTGCGTGGCTTCTAGACTTTTACCGTTAGCTAACTCTACTACATGTTTGGTGGGTAAAAGTGTTGGTGCACGTTTTAGCAGTTGACACATTTTCACAGACATATAGCTTGTATCCGCACCCAAATCAAATAAAACAGTAACGTAAATATTGTCGAGGAGAAACTTACCCATAACCACGTTGGGATCGTTCACTGCGTCGCCTCGACCTAGAACGAATGCACGACCACGAGCTTCATTGCCGTTGTTGTTGTTTCCCCCGTTGTTGTTATTCCCGTTGCCCTGGTTATTATTGTTGCGATTCTGGTTCAACTGAGGGCAGTCGCGTTTGAAATGACCTTCAGCCCCACACTGGAAACATCCCCGGTTTCCACGCTGTGGCTGCTGCTGCTGGTTCTGTGGAGCTGGTTGTTGAGGCTGCTGATTCTGATTTGCAGGACGAGGGCTCCTACAGTCTTTGGCCTCGTGACCCATCTTAAGACACCTTTGACAACGACCCTTGTTACACGGGCCATTGTGATGTCTGTGGCAATTGTGGCACTTAGGTTGACTTCCCTGATATCTCCTCTGTCTGTGACCACCAGAGGATTGCTGACTGGGACTCTGATAGTGGTCAATCTTCTGCTGCTGAGCTTGTGGCTGAACAGTCGCTGAACCTTTACTAGAATCTCCTTCCCACTTTCTTTTGCTGTCGCTAGTAGTAGCAGGAGTAACTGATGAAGTGACTGTAGCAGTAGCGTTGACACGCTTAGGCAGTTTATTCTGATCCACTGCCTGGTCGGTGATGCGATGAGCGAGACGCTGGATTTCCTGAATGTTGTCGAGATTAGCCGAAGTAACATGGCTCTGGATCTCTGGCGCCAATCCCTTGAGATACATCTCAATGCGCTTGTATGGAGGGTCTACCATAGTTGGGCACAGTACGGCCAGCTCATTCGACCGTTTAGTATACGCTTCGATCTCTGACCCAACCATTTCCAGATTATACAGCTCGTCCTCCAACTTGTGAATATCTTCACGCGTACAATACTCACGCTTGATGAGTTCCTTGAAATCGTTCCATGGGGTGGCGTTAGCAGCTGCCAACCCAAGAATCTGCACCTGCGCGTTCCACCAGGTTAGCGCGATTCCTTCCAAGGTGCCAGTGGCAAACTTGACCTTGCGAGCCTCAGGGCACTCGCACATTTCGAATACTGATTCTAGCTTTTCAAACCAATGGAGGAGTCCCACTGCCCCCTCTGTGCCGCTGAAAGAATTTGGACGACAGTCCATGAAGTTCTTGAAAGTGCAGACAGGCTGCTGCGCGTGTTGACCTATTGTGTACGAATAGGACGAAGTTAAATACGAGAGTTAATGTAGGATCCAAAGATCCTAGTGTGTGCCTATACTGCAGGATATACTACCTGTTTGAGCTGCTGCAACTGCCGCAGCAACTTGAGCTTGAACGAGAGCCTCTAGCTGGGCTTGTGTCATGTTGATTCGTCCAGACATGATCTTCATTGTAACAAGTAGCATAGGTAAGAATGGTTCGCGAATAGGGCGATGACAGAAAAGTGTAAGCACGTAGGGATTCTCATGCTATAGTATCATGTGTATCTAAGCGTAATGCGAGCAAAGTTCTAAACAGTTCTAGCAAACAGGCAATAAACATAACCTTATTACCTAGGATGTCGAGTCTTGCACGTGGAGCGAAGCGTCGTTGTGGATCGTTGAGAGCACTGTTCTGGTTATAGTCTGGTTTTAATAAAAACGTTTTCCCATATTAAAACCAAGTTCTCTATAACCAATGGCTCTGATACCAATCTGTCACACCCCCAAAATCCCACCCGCGGAGTACCACCGCTTGGGAGCGTGACATGACCAGGATCAAGCCATCAATCATATCAACCATAGCATTTAATAATAAAAGTAATTAATGTAAATCATCATGACATGATTGATGTTTCAAAACCAAACATCGTTTAAATAGCGGAAGCATAGTATGTAATCTCAAAATAGTTATAAGTTCAGATAAAGTTCATGATCCGTATCCCACAACGACCTGCTCCTCCCTGTGCAAGCTCCGTAATGTACCTAAGGTCCTGCAAGGCATGCAGCAAATAATCAACAAACTAGTTGAGCGAGTTCACAGTAAGTTCATAGTATAGTGTGCATGTTTAACTAGTGGGGGTTTCCCAGACCAGTGTGTACTAAAGGTGGGGGCTTCCCAAACCTTGTGTTCATATTACTGGTGGGGCTTCCCATGTTTATCCTGGCTAATGAGGGCTTCTCATTAACGGTACTTACTAGACTACTTCCAACCATGTGTTCTTCTTTACCAAGAACAGAGATACGTACAGGGTCACGTAGGCTTTACGTGACGTGCCCTTCCCCGAGGACATGGTACGTGTGGGGGCTACGTAGGCTTTACACAGCGTGGCCTTCCGACCCGGAAGCCAGTAGATGGTATTGGGTTACGTAGGCTTTACGTAACGTGTCCTCCCGACCCGGGAGACAAATGGCAAATACTGGGTTACGTAGGCTTTACGTAACGTGTCCTGACTATCCTGAGGACGATGGTCTATAGTCTAGAGAATGCGTAAGTACGAGTAATCATTCCATATTCAACATATCCAACCCAATTCCCAACCCGGGAATCCCATGCCTTGGCTGTGTGAACTCACCTTGGTTTGCTCGGCAGATACACAAAGAGTACAGGTAGCAAGTAAATGGTCAACCACGTCCTATCATGGTTATTATACAAGTCAGGTTCGAATATAGCACGTTTGTATCACGTATGGTATCGAGTATGATCATGGCAAATCACATAAACGTATCAGCAGTTCAAATCATGTAACGAGTCCAAGTAGTCGGCCCAAACAGCTAAGCAGTCCAATTAGCAGTCAAGAGCATACTTGTGCGTGTTAACCCTGGCCCAACATAATCCCGGCCCAAATAGTAAACGCATACTAGTCCAATAACAAACAGTTCACAAATTCAATCATTTGGCCCAAACGGTTGGGCCCGTGGCAGTGTAGGCCCAAACAGATGTACGTGCAAAGGTGGTCTCGAGTCGCAACCGGCGATCTCGAGTCGCAACCGGGAGTTACGAGTCACAGCAGGAGATTACGAGTCGCAACAGGAGATTGCGAGTCGCAATGGTGATCTCGGTTCGTCATGGTCCGGTTACGAGTCGCAACGGGACTCGCAACCATGGTTTCGGCTTGTGTTGCTTGTGTGCTAGTGTGATGGTTACGAGTCGCAACTAGACCCGCAACTATGGTCTCGACTCGCAACCATGTGCCGCAACCAAGTATGTAACTGATTTCCTTAATCTTAATCAATTAA
Organism: Helianthus annuus; assembly: GCF_002127325.2. Classification (NCBI taxonomy): domain Eukaryota; kingdom Viridiplantae; phylum Streptophyta; class Magnoliopsida; order Asterales; family Asteraceae; genus Helianthus; species Helianthus annuus. Next base: position 73,005,010 of record NC_035434.2, on the reverse strand, counting down.
CACCGTGATTTCAGCAAACATAATCAGCAATTCGGAAAACAGATCAAATCAGTTTTAATTCCAAATTCAACCGTATTCAAACAGTTTCCTATTATCATCATCTATTAACAGAATTCTTAACAATCATGCCACATAATCTCGATCAAACAAGACTACCCAATACCAATTTACATGATCTCTAATCAATTCATTGCATAAACGATATCTTAACAATATATAACATGTCCGATTTATTCATAAGCATGCAGCCAGTTAACATAATCTGACTAAACAGCCGATTACATCCAATTCCTAACATCATACATGATAGAATCATCTAGCATGGCAATCATAAAAACATAACCTTCATATATCCGATTATAAACAATAATCATGTAAATCCGTTTACTAACAAAACATATAAACACGTAATCAAGAGGTTGATGCTAACCGAGATGTAAACAAAGACGGAGCCGAGACTTCAATGGTGTGATCTCCGATTCCGAGAAAGACGATTTCCGAGAGAGAGAGAGAGTTTGGTGTGTGTTCTTTGTGGTTGTAAAGGTTGTAAAAACTAAAACCCTAAGATGTGTGTATGTTCATATACGTAGAGTAGGGTGGGCCGAAGCCCCTCACTTGGGCCATGGTCTCGAGTCAAAGAGTGTGGGCCGCAAAAGTTGTGAGCTTCAATCTAATGTTCGGTTCACAAAACATAACATCTTAGACACGTAACACGTAACATTCATATAAATTAAATCTCGTAAAAGCATAACATATTCACATACGGTTCACAAAGTAGGTCTAGAATTCGAGTTGTCACAATGTACTAAGCTTCATTGTGTACGTGTCCAATCTGTTATTCAAACTGATATCCAAGCCCGTATTTCTCAGGCTCAACAAGCTTGTGTTTCACAAGGTTTGATGGATAAGGAATTTCCTTATCACATAACCCCTGCCCTAGAACTGAAGGACAATGGATCATATTATTTCATGGACCGCTTGTGGGTCCCAAGCCAAGATAATCTTCGTACTTTGCTTATGGATGAAGCCCATAAGTCTCGTTATTCTATTCATCCTGGCTCAGATAAGATGTATAAGGATCTTCGTATTCAGTATTGGTGGCCTGGTATGAAGAAAGACATTGCCTTATATGTATCAAAATGCCTTACTTGTCTTAAAGTTAAGGCTGAGCACCAGCGTCCTTCTGGTTTATTGGAGCAACCAGAGATCCCAGTTTGGAAATGGGAAAACATTACTATGGATCTCATTACCAAACTCCCGCGCACAAAGAAAGGTCACGATGCCATCTGGGTAGTCGTTGATCGTCTTACAAAGTCAGCGCATTTCTTACCAATCCGTGAGGATTTTTCGGCTGACAAACTTGCTCAAATCTACGTAGATGAAATTGTAGCTCGACATGGTGTTCCTTTGAACATCATTTCTGACAGAGATGCTCGTTTCACTTCTCATTTTTGGAGAACCATGCAATCTGCTATGGGGTCTCAACTTAATCTGAGCACAGCTTATCATCCGCAAACGGATGGTCAATCTGAAAGAACAATCCAGACACTGGAGGATATGCTTAGAGCTTGTGTGATAGATTTTGGTGGTAGTTGGGATTCACATCTTCCATTGATTGAATTCTCCTACAACAACAGTTATCACTCCAGCATCAACATGGCTCCTTTCGAGGCTCTCTATGGTCGAAAATGTCGTTCACCAGTCTGCTGGAATGAGATTGGCGAGGCTCAACTTACTGGACCTGCCCTCATTTTAGAGACAACAGATAAGGTAAAGAAAGTTCGTGATAACCTTCAGACAGCTAGAAGCCGTCAGAAGAATTACGCGGACTTAAAACGCAAGCCCTTGGATTTTCAAGTCGGTGATCGTGTATTACTTAAGGTCTCACCTTGGAAAGGTGTGATCAGATTTGGAAAGAAAGGAAAACTTGCACCTAGATACGTTGGACCATTCAGGATCGTCGAAAGAATCGGTAAGGTAGCCTACAGACTTGAGTTACCTCCTGAACTTGGAAATGTTCATCCAACCTTTCACGTGTCCAATCTCAAGAGGTGTTTAGCTGATGAGAACCTCCACATACCGCTTGACGAAATTCGTGTTGATGAAACACTGAAATTTGTCGAGAAACCGGTAGAAATCATGGAACGTGAAGTCAAGTGGCTCAAACGCAAGCGCATTCCTTTGGTCAAGGTTCGTTGGGAATCTAAGCGTGGACCCGAGTTTACTTGGGAACGTGAAGATCAAATGAAGGCAAAATATCCGCATCTTTTTCCACGAGTTTCCTATAAATAAATTTCGGGACGAAATTTCCACAAGTAGGGGAGACTGTAACATTTGTGCTTGTAATCGTTATGAATAGTTCAATTATCAATAAAACAATGTTATTTGATCCCAATATTTGTTTCGTTGTGTTTTACATTTTTCATGTTTTGACTTTTGTTCAATCTCAAACTCTACATCGCTTTCTAGAGCATTATACGTAAACTGGTGCGTAAACGTACTCAGTTTAATGCGACAAATACTCCGGAACATCAACATATACTCAACGTACCTTAAATAACCTTTACATAACTTAGAAATAAGTTTTGAGGGGTTTGGTATGCTAAAACAAACTTTTGGATCATTCAGGGACTAAAAGTGTCAAAAAGTGCATAAGTTTGCACTTTCGCGCATAACTTACGTTCTGAATACATCCGGACATCCAAAAATTTATGTAAGCATCCTTATATTATGCCTAAGTGTTTGGCTTGAGAAAAATCCATTCGTCGCGTCATTTGGATCGTCTTTCGCGCTTATGCGCATTCCGTCGTAATTAAGCGAACATCGCGATCGTACGGCCAAACGAACCAACATCCGGAACATTTTTGAGCATGTTTCATGTCCACAATGTTTAGGCATCATTTTAGGGCCTTAAAGTTGGCTTTACGGGCCTTAAAAGTGTCGGAAATGGCTTAAACACGCAACAGGGACCAAAACTGTAATTTCTGAAACTTGGTGCAGATCAGAAGGGGCCAGGCGGCCCGCGTGAGTTTTGCCTACATGTTGAGGCGGGCCGCGTGAGGGTGTCTGACAGAAAATATTCTGCATTTAATGCAGTTTGGCCCTTCGTTCGATCAAGGGGCGATGCCCTTTCACCCCATTAAGAGCCAAGAGCCAATATCTGACTTACCACAAGAATTTGACAAGTGTACGCTCGAGATCGCGGCACGATATTCGATAAACGATCCTAACGGTTCCACTTTTCCTATAAATACCCCCCCCTTTTGTGTAAAAACCCACAAGAATCAGATCTAAAGCTCTAAGTTGGAACCATTGTTTCATACCTGAGCTATTTGATCTAGATTAGCACTCGGGGACCCTCCGTAAGTCTTCTTTCGTCCTTTTATTCGCTTTTCGAGTCCGAAAGTCAACGTTTTGTTGACTTTCTGCATTGACCAGCGTATGGTCGATGCGAAGTTCATGGAACTTCATAACGTGAGCGTGATCACGATGGTTATAGTCCGTAGTGACTATACCTACTGATCACCACGTTATCTAGGCTCAGTGACGAGTCGTAGTTTCGGCCAAAATGCGCATTCTCGCGTATTTTGTAACCAAACTACTCGTGAGCATCAAAGCCGTTTGTTTTGATGCCAAACCTGTTTTCTAAACTTAGTTAAGCGTGTTCTAACATGCTTAGCTCGTCACTTTTAGTATAGTGCTTATATAGGGTCGTAAGGTAAGCAATCTAAACCATCGCTTATACTTTCGAACCCGACCCATTTGGTCGATCATTATGATCCGACCAAACACATTAGGTGACCATAGCTATAACCTTCCGAGGTTATACCTTGTAGTCACGATGTTAGGCGTTCCAGACGCGTTCTACGCGAACGACGCGTTAGGGTAGCATAAGCTACCTAAACGGGTCGTGATGGACCGTAAGCACTTAGGTTAAGTTTCATTTTAGTATGTAGGCTTTGTTAAACCATATTACACGAGTCTCCATACTCGTTTGGTTTACGAACCCGCGTACTATCCGATCCTTTCGATTTGGTCCGGTATATTAACATAGCTACCTATTAGGTGCCGTTTGATATCCCGTGATCTTTAGCATTATCTGGTTATTATACAAGAACTCCAAAGCAATCTCAGGTGAGTACATTGAACCCCTCTTTTACTGTTTTCCAAACTGTTTTGGGGTGAAACACATGTGCCTATCTGTTACTTTCATGCTTTCCATGTTTTCACATTGTATATCTGCTATGCTCATTAGTACATTATAGTACATGATTTCATTACATTTTATGCTATGTATGCCCATTGTGTGCGTACTTAGTACATTGATTTACATTACATTTCTGTTGCATATGTTTACTCAGCATATGGACACATTGATTTACATGAACATTTCTGTTGCATATGTTTACTCAGCATATGGACACATTGATTTACATGAACATTTCTGCTGCATATGTTCACTCAGCATATGGGCACATTGATTTACATGAACATTTCTGCTGCATATGTTTACTCAGCATATGGGCACATTGATTTACATGAACATTTCTACTTCGTATGTTTACTTAGCATACTTAGTACAATTGTTTACATCACATGCCTTCATTTTGTTATGACATTTGGTTTGTTTAACATGGGACAATACATTCATTAACATTAGCTACGCCGTTCGTTAGTAGGTAGTGGTACCATAGGAATTGACAACTCCCATTCCTGAAGTCCTGGGTTTGATAGGACTGGAAGGAGTGACCGAATTCGATATACATAACTTAGATAAACCTTTAATTTGTTTAAGGGTTTATCGCCGCAGTCTCAAGGCTTGGATGTATGCATAGTTTACAATACCACATAAATGTTAATATCAATAGAGCATGCATTTTTCCACAGAACATAACGTTGATTTAAACCACGTGTTACTTCAACGACTTGTTTTGTGCATTTTACATATGGTTTAAGTTGATACATTTCGCTTACCATACATGATACATTTTGGGATGCACATTACATGATTTACATTGAACATAAACACGTTGACATTGACATACACATTTGGTGGTTTACACATGAACATAAACATTTGACATGGTTTACACAATAACACTTGACATTTGGTTTACACATGAACAATTTACATGGTGGATTGGTTTAGGTAAATGATTTAAGTAACGTGGCGTATGTAATATGATACAAACATGGTGGATACGCCGCTGGTACTTCCTATATATAAATGTTTGTATAATATTACATATCGTGGTGTTATCTAAGTCATTTCAGTTTAGACACATTACATTTTACATAAATAACATATTCTTCACAAGACATTATTTTCACAAACAACTTATCTTATTCAACTCATTTTACTTGGTTATTCGTTTAACCTTGCACTTATCTATACATATCATTTGATGTTATCGTTTTTCAAATGGTTTACAAAGCAAGACAAATTACAAAGTTCATGACTGACTATTATTAAACATTCTTTAAACTCAAGTCATGAATCCCATTTTCACAAAACCTATGTATCTCACAGGCATTTTTATGCTGACGTACCTACTTTCACATGTGTTTTCAGGAGCTGTTCCATAGGAAGATGAACACGACACTAGGGCGGACCTGTGCCTTAGAGACTAAAAACTGAAGATAGAACTAGAATAACTGTGTTTTGAATTCTGTACTTCCTTTTAAGACAATGTAACACCCTTGTTTAATAAATAAAATGTAACTTTAATTTCCATGGTTGTATAACAATTAATTCTGTCCACGACACTCCCCGGCGTTTCCGCCGCGGTTGCATGTTACACGCGGCCGGGGTGTGACATCGGCTAATATTATAATAACGTCCTCGTGACTAGGCTTTTATGCCGCTAGCAATATTAATTGTGATTAGGATAAGTATGTTCAAATCCTAAATAAAAAGTGAGTAACAAATTAACCGGATATGGTCTTCGTTACCATGGTTAATGAATTGCCATAAAAGACAATTCAATGATAGACTCCTAAATAGAATTTTCATTATCTTCTGCAGCAGATACAAGCTACTATGGCGAATCCTAATGGAGGAAGTAGTCATACAAATGAAGATGATTATGATAATGCCCAAATAAATTTAACGGGCGCTCAACTCAAGGCTCTTGTCGACAACGCTGTGCAAGCAGCTCTAGATCGACAATATACAGAATCTCGAAGCAGAACAGTTTCCAAACCACATCGAAGCCAAAGACACACTCAAAAACCCACAGCAAACCACTATCCAAACCCAAGAAGGACGACGATAACCACTCGTCCAAGCCCAAAAAGGACGACGACAATCACTCGTCGAATGAAAATAGTGTTCGTCGCGAAAGGGAGTATACTGATGCTTCCCGTGCCAGGGGCTGCACATACAAGTACTTCGTGTCTTGTAAACCCCGAGACTTTACGGGGGAGAAGGGTGTCGTCGAATGTATGACATGGTTGGATGAGATGGACACAGTGGTGGACATCAGTGGCTGCGCGGAAAGGGATGTAGTGAAGTTTGTGTCGCAGTCGTTTAAGGGCGAGGCCCTAGCTTGGTGGAGGGCGCTGGTTCAGGCCTCGGGAAAAGCTGTGCTTTACAGCATGACGTGGGAGGAATTTGTTTCTCTCATCAAAGAAAATTACTGCCCTCAGCATGAGGTGGAGAAGATAGAGTCCGATTTTGTGTCATTGGTGATGACAAATCTGGACTGCCAGGCCTACTTAACGAGCTTCAACACGATGTCTCGATTGGTTCCATATCTAGTCACCCCGGAACCAAGGAGGATTGCTCGTTTTATCGGGGGGTTAGTGTGACAACTCGAGTTCCAAGATTGCCATCTTCGTATTAATTGCACGTTAATTGTTTAAGTTGTTTGTTTTCACGACTTGTTTATTGCACGTTATCATATGTTAAATCGTATTGTGGTTAGTATGTTATATATGGTGGGTGTTAAGTGTGCCTTTATAATTACATGATGTGCAATACACGCGTTGGGTGCAGATTGTAGCATACACGATATGTATGTAAATGTTATATGTATATTGTATTGTTTATTTGATTTGTATATTTAATAAATAAATGGATCCTGTACAACCCTACACCCCACACGAAATCATCCTTTTCCCAGTCCACTAGTGTGGCCTACAAAATCAACTTATGGGGCTTCGGCCCAGTAGCGATTTAAATATAGGATTTGCATTAAGCTATGCACAAAAATCGATAACTGATAGAAACCCTAGAGTCTCTGGGTACGACGGCAACTCTCTTTCCATCCAACTCTCTCTGCATTCGAAACCAGATTTCTCGTGTTTTACCATACCTAGTTCGGTTAGTGTTTTATTTGTTTAAGTTTGTTTTATTCTTAATTAATGGCTATACTAGGAACATGATGACTATGATACAAACGATGAATGGTGATGTAATACATAAGGATTCTGAATATTGTCGGCTATTATTCTTAAATTTGCATGTGTGTGTCAGAAACTATGTGATTGTTTGTATATATATGCCGCCGATTTTATGATAATGGTTGTTATGTATTTGATAATTCAAATGAGTGAAGATAGGGGTCCAATGGGAACGTGAAACCCATCTACAATTGTCGGCCAATATGTATATATTCTTGATTGTGTGACGTTATACATGAGCCGCCAAGTGATGATTATCGAAATTGTTTAATGAATAGTGCATGCCTACAATTTCGTCCAATAGCATCATAGAAGTAATATAGTATGTCGGCCATCCTTTGATCAAGTATTTGTTTGAATATTGGATGAGCTGGGCGGCGACTACATGTGTGTGTGTGTGCCATTGGATCATAAATTGGTCCAGTAAACTTCATGTGATAAAAGTGGGTCGGCCAAAAGTGGGGTTTATTATAAAGGGATGGGGGTGTTACCTGCCGAGTTTAGTATGATGACAGTTGGTCGAAAGATAGTTGTTGTTACTTACTACTCGAAAGATAGTCGTTGGGACCGAAGGATAGCTTTGACGAAAGATAACACATGAACCGAAAGGTAGATATGGTCGAAAGATGGCATAGAGTTCGAAACATAATACTTGGTCCGAATGATAATTGTGCAAACTGTTTGTTGAAAGATCTGTAATGTGTCGAAAGATAATAGGGTTTATGCTTTGAATAATGGAACATATGTTTGATTTATTTGGCATGCCATGCTTGGGAATGAATGTTAATAATTGTATTCGTGCACACTAACTGATGATTCAATGTGAAATAATACGTGTTGTGCCGATATGCAAACTAACTGTTATGTGAACATTAAATTGCATGCGTATCATTGCGAACATGAACTGAATTGTTATACGTGCATACTATAGGACGTGATTAATTACCTGTGAGTGCATAACCTAGCATACCGAGCAAACCAAGGTGAGTTCACACTCTTACCAAGGCATGGGATTCCCGGGGTGTTGGGAATGGGATTGAAAGGTTGATTAGATACTCTATTGACACTATGACTAGACTACCGCATCACTATCCTCGGTTGTGAAGGATACCTATAGTTACGAGTAGTCTAGTGGTTATATAACGTGGAACACCACCACCAGTAACGTGGAACACCACCACCAGTAACGTGGAACACCACCACCAGTAACGTGGAACACCACCACCAGTAACGTGGAACACCACCACCAGTAACGTGGAACACCACCACCAGTAACGTGGAACACCACCACCAGTAACGTGGAACACCACCACCAATAGTACATACAAACGGCCCAGTAGAGCCACCTATTACAAACGAACTTACTATTACGCATTTACTTTCTATGAACTCGCTCAACTAGTTTGTTGATCATTCTGTTACATGCCTTGCAGATCGTTAGGTACTTGGAGCTTGCACACGGAGGAGCTGGTCGTTGTGGGGATTGGATCTTGATCAACTTGTTAAACACTTTTGATATTTGATACTTATTGCTATGGGTTTTACAATAATACGCTTCCGCTAAACAATGACAACTTACTTATGTTTTGGAAATACCTTTCATATGGAATTGGTTTGGTTTATATTGCATTTACTTTTACTTTATACAATGTTCTGTATGATTGGTGGCTTGATCCTGGTCAGTCACGCTCCCAAGCGGTGATACTCCGCAGGTGGATTTTGGGGGTGTGACAGATTGGTATCAGAGCCATTGGTTATAGAGAACTTGGTTTTAATATGGAAAAACGTTTTTTATTAAAACCAGACTATAACCAGAACAGTGCTCTCAACGATCCACAACGACGCTTCGCTCCACGTGCAAGACTCAACTTCCTAGGTAATAAGGTTTATGTTTATTGCCTACATACTAGAATTTGCATAGAACTTTGCTCGTAGTATGCTTACATTACCTTGCTCACAACTTGTTATTGCATGAGAATACTTATGTGCTTACACTCTTCTGTCATCGCACTATTCGCGAACCTTTCTCACTTATGTTGCCTTTGATGTGAAGATCAATGGCCGCACGAATTACTATGACTCAAGCCCAGCTAGAGGCTCTCGTTGCTGCGGCAGTTACAGCCGCCCAAGCAGGTAGTATACCCTGCAGTATAGACGCTAGGATCTTTAGATCCTACATTAATTCTCGTACTTAACTTTGCCCTATTCGTACACAATAGGTCAACCCGCTCAGCAACAACCTGGGTGCACCTTCAAGAATTTCATGGAATGTCGTCCTAGCTCGTTCAGTGGCACGGAGGGAGCAGTTGGACTCCTCCACTGGTTTGAAAAGCTCGAGTCGGTTTTCGAAATGTGTGAATGCCCTGAGGCTCGCAGGGTGAAGTTCGCCACTGGCACACTCGAAGGGATTGCGCTCACTTGGTGGAACGCACAAGTGCAGATCTTAGGGTTGGCAGCTGCTAACGCCACACCCTGGAATGATTTCAAAGAACTGATCAAGAGGGAATACTGCACTAGAGAAGACATTCACAAGTTGGAGGACGAGTTGTATAATTTGAAAATGGTTGGTTCGGAAATCGAAGCTTACACCAAGAGATCGAATGAGTTGGCTGTGTTATGTCCAACTATGGTGGACCCTCCATACAAGCGTATTGAGTTGTATCTCAAAGGTTTGGCACCAGAAATACAGAGCCACGTTACCTCGGCTAACCTCAACAACATCCAGGAAATCCAGCGTCTCGCTCATCGCATCACCGATCAGGCAGTGGAACAGAATAAACTGCCTAAGCGTGTCAGTGCTACTGCTACCGCTACTGCTTCTACTACACTTGCTACTCCCAGTGAAAGTAAGAGAAAATGGGATGGGGATTCTAGCAAGGGGTCAGCATCAGTACAGTCACAAGCCCAGCAGCGAAAGACAGACAGTTATCAGAGTCCCAGTCAGCACTCCTCTAGCAGCCACAGACAGGGAGGGTATCGAGGAAACCTTCCGAAGTGTAACACCTGCAACAAACATCACAGTGGCCAGTGTAATAAGGTTCGTTGTCAAAGATGCCTCAAGATGGGTCATGAGGCCAAAGACTGTAGGAGTCCACGGCCTGCAAATCAGAACCAGCAACTCCCACCGCCAGCTCCACAGAACCAGCAGCAGCAACCACAGCGTGGAAACCGGGGATGTTTCCAGTGTGGGGCAGAAGGACACTACAAACGCGATTGCCCTCAGTTGAACCAAAATCAGAACCACAACAATAACCAGGGCAACGGGAACAACGACAACAACGGGGGAAACAACAATAACAATGGCAACGAGGCAAGAGGTCGAGTTTTCATGTTAGGAGGAGGAGACGCAATGAACGCTAATTGAACTTATAACTTCTTTTTGGGTTTTTCATTATTATGTTTCCGCTATTCGAACAAAGTTTGGTTTGAACATCAAATGTCTTGGGATTTATGAACTATTTTTAACTACTATATTTTATGTTTGATGTGATGAATGGTTTGATATTATTGAACACACCTGCCGTATTTACGGACTTTACGAACAGGGTGCGCAAACCTTATCTTGACAAGTTCGTTATTGTCTTTATCGACGACATTCTGATCTACTCCAAGAGTCAGGAGGAGCACGAGCAGCACTTACGTCTTATCTTGAAACCCCTCCGAAAGGAACAATTATACGCCAAGTTTTCTAAATGCGACTTCTGGATACGTGAAGTCCACTTCTTAGGCCATGTGGTGAACAAGGATGGGATTCATGTTGATCCATCCAAGATAGATTCGATCAGGAACAGACCAGCACCGCATACACCAACAGAAATACGCCAATTCTTGGGTTTGGCAGGATACCATCGACGGTTCATAAAAGACTTCTCCAAGATTGCTCAGCCGCTTACGTTACTGACACAGAAGGGTGTCACCTATCGCTGGGGAGAACCCCAGGAGACTGCTTTCCAGTACCTTAAGGATAGGCTTTGCAGCGCACCTATTCTCCCATTGCCAGAGGGCACGGACGATTTTGTAGTATACTTGATGCATCCATACAGGGTTTTGGATGTGTGTTAAAGCAGCACGACAAGGCCAATGCTTAGGCCTCGCGCCAACTCAAGATTCATGAACGGAACTACACGACGCACGATTTAGAGCTGGGAGCTGTTGTTTTCGCGCTTAAGATATGGCGACACTACCTGTACGGTACCAGGTGCACGATTTACACCGATCACAGGAGTCTCGAGCATATTCTTAAGCAAAAGGATTTAAATATGCGTCAACGGAGATGGGTTGAACTTCTAAACGACTACGAATGCGCCATCAAGTACCATCCAGGCAAAGCCAATGTTGTGGCTGATGCCCTCAGTCGAAAGGACACTTTACCTCGGCGTGTGCGAGCGCTACAGCTTACGATTCAGTCTAGCCTTCCTGCACAGATACGAGCTGCTCAGTTAGAAGCACTGAAACCCGAAAACGTCAAAGCTGAAGCCTTACGCGGCTCAAGGCAACGCATGGAACAAAAGGAAGACGGCGCCTACTATGTAACGGGGCGTATTTGGGTCCCACTTTATGGCGGTTTACGCGAACTTGTAATGGATGAAGCTCACAAGTCTCGCTATTCGGTACATCCAGGGTCGGATAAAATGTACCACGACATCAGTACTACTTATTGGTGGCCTAGCATGAAGGCTCACATCGCTACGTATGTTGGGAAATGCTTAACCTGTGCGAGAGTCAAGGTTGAATATCAGAAACCATCTGGTCTACCTCAGCAGCCTAAGATACCGCAATGGAAATGGGAAGAAATTTCCATGGATTTTGTTACAGGCCTACCTAGATCTCAGCGTGGGAACGACACAATATGGGTCATAGTTGATCGACTCACCAAGTCTGCACACTTCCTGCCGATCAAGGAAACGGACAAGTTCTCCACTCTCGCAGACGTCTATCTTAAAGAAGTTGTTTCGAGGCACGGAGTGCCCACCTCTATTATTTCGGATCGCGATGCACGATTCACGTCAGAGCTATGGCAAGCAATGCACAAATCCTTTGGCTCACGATTAGACATGAGCACAGCATATCATCCTCAGACGGATGGGCAGTCTGAGCGAACTATCCAAACTCTAGAAGACATGCTTCGAGCGTGTGTCATCGATTTCGGCAACGGCTGGGAAAAACACCTCCCTTTAGTGGAGTTTCATACAATAACAGTTACCACACCAGCATTCAAGCCGCTCCATTTGAGGCATTGTACGGACGTAAATGCCGGTCACCTCTCTGTTGGGCAGAGGTGGGGGATAGTCAAATTACGGGTCCAGAGATTGTAGTGGACGCCACAGAAAAGATTGCGCAGATACGACAACGCATGGCGGCAGCACGCGACCGTCAGAAAGCCTACGCGGATAAGCGTAGAAAACCATTGGAATTTGAGGTCGGGGACCGGGTTTTATTGAAAGTTTCACCCTGGAAGGGTGTGGTTCGTTTTGGTAAACGAGGCAAACTCAATCCACGATATGTCGGGTCATTCGAGATTATAGAAAGAATAGGCCCAGTAGCCTACAGATTAAACCTACCAGCTGAACTCGGTGCAGTTCACAACGTATTTCACGTGTCGAATCTGAAGAAGTGTCTGTCAGATGAGACCCTCATAGTTCCTTTTCAGGAACTCACTATCGACGAGCGGTTGCAGTTCGTCGAGGAACCAATTGAAATCACGGACCGGGATGTTAAGGTCCTCAAACACAAGAGAATCCCTCTTGTCCGAGTTCGTTGGAACTCCCAGCGTGGCCCAGAGTACACCTGGGAACGCGAAGATCAGATGAAAGAAAAGTATCCCCAGTTATTCGAAACCAATACATCCACTTCTGAGGCTGAAGCTACTACTACTGAATTTCGGGACGAAATTCCAAATCAACGGGGGGATGATGTGACACCCCAGGAAAACCAGTGAACGATATAACTTACCTAGCTTCCTCAGTGAGTGCGTACCAAATTTCGGGACGAAATTTCTTTCAAGTTGGGGATAATGTGACAACTCGAGTTCCAAGATTGCCATCTTCGTATTAATTGCACGTTAATTGTTTAAGTTGTTTGTTTTCACGACTTGTTTATTGCACGTTATCATATGTTAAATCGTATTGTGGTTAGTATGTTATATATGGTGGGTGTTAAGTGTGCCTTTATAATTACATGATGTGCAATACACGCGTTGGGTGCAGATTGTAGCATACACGATATGTATGTAAATGTTATATGTATATTGTATTGTTTATTTGATTTGTATATTTAATAAATAAATGGATCCTGTACAACCCTACACCCCACACGAAATCATCCTTTTCCCAGTCCACTAGTGTGGCCTACAAAATCAACTTATGGGGCTTCGGCCCAGTAGCGATTTAAATATAGGATTTGCATTAAGCTATGCACAAAAATCGATAACTGATAGAAACCCTAGAGTCTCTGGGTACGACGGCAACTCTCTTTCCATCCAACTCTCTCTGCATTCGAAACCAGATTTCTCGTGTTTTACCATACCTAGTTCGGTTAGTGTTTTATTTGTTTAAGTTTGTTTTATTCTTAATTAATGGCTATACTAGGAACATGATGACTATGATACAAACGATGAATGGTGATGTAATACATAAGGATTCTGAATATTGTCGGCTATTATTCTTAAATTTGCATGTGTGTGTCAGAAACTATGTGATTGTTTGTATATATATGCCGCCGATTTTATGATAATGGTTGTTATGTATTTGATAATTCAAATGAGTGAAGATAGGGGTCCAATGGGAACGTGAAACCCATCTACAATTGTCGGCCAATATGTATATATTCTTGATTGTGTGACGTTATACATGAGCCGCCAAGTGATGATTATCGAAATTGTTTAATGAATAGTGCATGCCTACAATTTCGTCCAATAGCATCATAGAAGTAATATAGTATGTCGGCCATCCTTTGATCAAGTATTTGTTTGAATATTGGATGAGCTGGGCGGCGACTACATGTGTGTGTGTGTGCCATTGGATCATAAATTGGTCCAGTAAACTTCATGTGATAAAAGTGGGTCGGCCAAAAGTGGGGTTTATTATAAAGGGATGGGGGTGTTACCTGCCGAGTTTAGTATGATGACAGTTGGTCGAAAGATAGTTGTTGTTACTTACTACTCGAAAGATAGTCGTTGGGACCGAAGGATAGCTTTGACGAAAGATAACACATGAACCGAAAGGTAGATATGGTCGAAAGATGGCATAGAGTTCGAAACATAATACTTGGTCCGAATGATAATTGTGCAAACTGTTTGTTGAAAGATCTGTAATGTGTCGAAAGATAATAGGGTTTATGCTTTGAATAATGGAACATATGTTTGATTTATTTGGCATGCCATGCTTGGGAATGAATGTTAATAATTGTATTCGTGCACACTAACTGATGATTCAATGTGAAATAATACGTGTTGTGCCGATATGCAAACTAACTGTTATGTGAACATTAAATTGCATGCGTATCATTGCGAACATGAACTGAATTGTTATACGTGCATACTATAGGACGTGATTAATTACCTGTGAGTGCATAACCTAGCATACCGAGCAAACCAAGGTGAGTTCACACTCTTACCAAGGCATGAGATTCCCGGGGTGTTGGGAATGGGATTGAAAGGTTGATTAGATACTCTATTGACACTATGACTAGACTACCGCATCACTATCCTCGGTTGTGAAGGATACCTATAGTTACGAGTAGTCTAGTGGTTATATAACGTGGAACACCACCACCAGTAACGTGGAACACCACCACCAGTAACGTGGAACACCACCACCAGTAACGTGGAACACCACCACCAGTAACGTGGAACACCACCACCAGTAACGTGGAACACCACCACCAGTAACGTGGAACACCACCACCAATAGTACATACAAACGGCCCAGTAGAGCCACCTATTACAAACGAACTTACTATTACGCATTTACTTTCTGTGAACTCGCTCAACTAGTTTGTTGATCATTCTGTTACATGCCTTGCAGATCGTTAGGTACTTGGAGCTTGCACACGGAGGAGCTGGTCGTTGTGGGGATTGGATCTTGATCAACTTGTTAAACACTTTTGATATTTGATACTTATTGCTATGGGTTTTACAATAATACGCTTCCGCTAAACAATGACAACTTACTTATGTTTTGGAAATACCTTTCATATGGAATTGGTTTGGTTTATATTGCATTTACTTTTACTTTATACAATGTTCTGTATGATTGGTGGCTTGATCCTGGTCAGTCACGCTCCCAAGCGGTGATACTCCGCAGGTGGATTTTGGGGGTGTGACAGTTAGAACCCGCGATAAAGGCTAGTGTGAAGGCCTCTCGGCCAACGACCTTCAGGTCTGTGACTGACCTCTCTTTGTCCCTCACGATGGACGCGGTCCGACTGAGATCGCAGAGGAACAAAGAGGCCGAAAAGAGGAAGCGTGAGGATGATACCTCGCGAAGGTTGGGAAAGAAGCACCGTAGGAACGGTGATGGCAAGAGAGGAACAGAGTCGAGAAAAGATGGGCAACAAACCGGAGAGAAGCTCAAATGCAAAAACTGCCAAAAATTCCACTTTGGGAAATGCAGGTTTGGGCCGAACTCACAGTCCCAGTCAAAGACGCATACTTGTGGACTGTGCAAGTCCAAAGACCACAAGACTGTGGACTGTAAGAAGATTAAAGACGCGACCTGCTACAACTGTAGTGAGAAGGGGCACATCAAGAGCAACTGCCCCAAGATCGCCAAGAAGACTGAAGAAACCAAAAAGAATAACGCTAGAGTCTTCAAAATGGATGTGAAGGAAGCGTTGCAGGACGACAACGTAATCACATGTACTTTTCTCGTGAATAATACATTTGCAAGAGTACTTTTCGATTCAGGCGCTGATAAATCCTTTGTAGACCAAAAATTTTGCAAATTGCTGAACACGCCTATCAAAACCCTAAATGTGAAATACGAGGTAGAGCTAGCAGACGGCACTGTAGAAACCGTCTCCACTATATTAGAGGGAGGTATGATATCCATTAAGAACCATTCTTTTCCTCTATCTCTACTTCCCTTTAATCTAGCTGGTTTTGACATCGTTCTGGGCATGGACTGGTTAGCGCACAACCAGGCCCAGATAGTCTGCAATAGAAAACAAATTGTGCTAAAGACCCCGACTGGTGAATCGCTCACCATTCGAGGGGATACGCAGTATGGATTGCCCGAGAACGTAACTATGCTCAAAGCTTCAAGATGCTTAAAAAGAGGCTGTGTCATCTACATGGCACAAGTGATTATTGAAGAACCCAAACCAAAGATAGAGGACATTCCTGTCATTTCGGAGTATCCAAAAGTTTTCCCTGAAGATCTACCTGGGTTGCCACCAGATAGGCAAGTGGAATTCAGAATAGATATCATCCCTGGAGCAGCTCCCATTGCTAGAGTACCCTACAGGCTAGCACCGACTGAAATGAAGGAATTGAGGACCCAGCTGGATGAACTATTAGCAAAAGGTTTCATCAAGCCTAGTTCGTCTCCCTGTGGAGCACCTGTCCTGTTTGTGAAGAAAAAGGACGGATCGATGCGTCTGTGCATCGATTATCACGAACTTAATAAAGTCACGATAAAGAATAGATACCCATTGCCAAGGATCGACGATTTGTTTGATCAATTGCAAGGGGCTAGCTATTTCTCGAAGATCGACTTAAGGTCGGGCTACCATCAGCTGAAGGTCAGAGATGAAGACGTGCATAAAACAGCATTTAGGACTCGCTACGGTCAGTACGAGTTCCTAGTGATGCCTTTTGGGCTCACAAATGCACCGGCTGCGTTCATGGATTTCATGAATCGCGTCTGTAAGCCGTACTTGGACAAATTTGTCATCGTATTCATCGACGACATTCTTATCTATTCAAGGAATAAAGCCGACCATGAGAAACACCTACGATGTATTCTCGAATTACTGCATCGCGAGAAACTCTATGCCAAATTCTCTAAATGCGAATTTTGGCTACGAGAAGTCCAATTTCTGGGACATGTCGTAAGTGAGCGTGGTATCTAGGTAGATCCCACTAAGGTAGAGGCGGTCATGAATTGGCAAGAGCCAAAGACGCCTACAGAGATCCGTAGTTTCCTGGGATTAGCAGGATACTACAGAAGATTCATTGAGAATTTCTCAAGGATTGCTGCGCCCTTAACTTCTCTAACCAAGAAGAAGGAAAAGTTTATTTGGGGCCCTAAGCAGCAAGAATCCTTTGATATTTTGAAACAACGGCTGAGCAACGCTCCTGTGTTGACGCTGCCGGAAGGTACCGAAGAGTTCGTAGTTTACTGCGACGTGTCACACACTGGCATGGGGTGTGTGCTCATGCAGAAAGGCAAAGTGATTGCCTATGCTTCAAGACAGTTAAAGGTGCACGAAAAGAATTACACCACCCATGACTTGGAGCTGGGTGTCGTTGTATTCGCACTAAAACTGTGGAGGCATTATCTATACGGGATCAAGTTTGTGATCTATTCAGATCACAAAAGCCTTCAACATTTGTTCAATCAGAAGGAGCTAAACATGAGGCAACGCCGTTGGATGGAGACCTTGAACGATTATGATTGTGAGATTAGATACCATCCCGGCAAGGCGAATGTAGTCGCCGATGCCCTGAGCCGGAAAGAAAGGATGAAACCCATCCGAATCAATGCTAGGAGAATGGAAGTAAAGAATAACTTGATTGAAAGGATATTAGCTGCACAGCGAGAGGCTGTGTTGGAAGCTAATTATCCTAAGGAGAAGCTGGGAGTGACTGAGGAGCAGTTAACTCTTCACAAGGATGGACTTTTGAGATTGAATGGGCGAATATGGGTTCCTATTTATGGAGGACTACGAGACGTTATCCTCCAGGAAGCCCATAGTTCCAAATATTCTGTCTATCCTGGAGCAGATAAAATGTATCAGGATTTAAAGGCAAATTATTGGTGGATAGGCTTGAAAAAGTCTGTAGCCGCTTATGTAGCCAAATGCTTAACTTGTGCGCAAGTCAAGGCCGAGCATCAAAAGCCATCTGGCTTGCTACAACAACCTGAACTTCCTGAATGGAAATGGGAGTGTGTAACTATGGACTTTATCACCAAGTTACCAAAAACGAGCAAAGGAAACGACACAATATGGGTTATAGTCGATCGACTGACTAAGTCAACTCATTTCTTACCCATCAAGGAGACTTATAGCTCCGATACATTGGCCCAATTATATGTTGATAAGATTGTAGCCTTACATGGTATACCTGTGTCTATTATCTCTGATCGAGATACTAGATACACGTCTCATTTCTGGAAGAGTTTCCAACAATCTTTGGGCACACGTTTGAACTTTAGTACGGCTTACCATCCTCAGACAGACGGCCAGAGTGAGCGTACTATTCAAACGTTAGAAGACATGCTGCGAGCATGTGCTATCGATTTAGGTGGTAGTTGGGATAAGAACCTACCCCTAATCGAATTCTCCTACAACAATAGCTACCATACCAGCATAAAGGCTGCGCCTTTCGAGGCATTATACGGTAGGAAGTGTAGATCGCCTGTTTGTTGGGCGGAAGTGGGAGAGGTCCAATTATCAGGACCAGAGATAGTTTTCGAGACAACGGACAAGATTGTCCAGATCCGGGAACGTCTCAAAGCTGCCCGTGATAGGCAGAAAAGCTACGCTGACCCAAAGCGTAAGGATTTTCACTTCGAGGTAGGTGAAAAAGTGCTACTAAAGGTATCACCCTGGAAGGGGGTGATGCGTTTTGGTAAGAAGGGTAAACTGAGCTCGAGATACATAGGACCTTTTGAGGTTATCGAACGCGTCGGGTCGGTTGCCTATAAATTGAACTTACCAGAAGAGCTCAATGGAATTCACAATGTGTTCCACATCTGCAATCTAAAGAAGTGCTTCGCTGATGAATCATTGGTGATCCCACACACAGATGTGCATATAGATGAGAGCTTGAAATTTGTGGAGAAGCCTTTGTCGATTGAAGACCGACAGGTGAAAAAGCTCCGAAGAAAACATGTGCCGATAGTTAAGGTTAAACGGGATGCCCGGAGAGGTCCCGAATTCACGTGGGAAGTTGAATCCATGATGAAAGAGAAATATCCCTATTTGTTTGAGTAAATCTCGGGTCGAGATTTATTTTAAGGGGGTGAGGATGTAACACCTCGAAAATTTTGCGTCCAATAATGTATTGACACGTGTCTTGAGTTTACACGTGGCGTATAATATTAATAAAGGACTAATGTTGACAAACCTTGAAAGTATATAAATTCGAGGGTTATAAATGTCAAACAAGGGTAAGTATACTGTATAGTAACCCTAAACGATGCTCGTACCTTCAAACGAATAAATCATGGATCGTACGGAAGCAAAACGCGGAAGAAAGTGAGAGATTACAAGCTGCGGGGGTTAACTATGTCAACATGTTTAATTATACCTCTGAGTGACCCTTTGACGTACCCGAGGCTTTGTAACAGTAAAATACGCTCACTAGAATGTACTATATAAATTCCGCGAAGTTCCGTTTTAAAACGAGAAAGTTATGATCAAATTCGTACAAAAAGGGTTAAAAGCGTCAACAATGAAAGTTAAGGCTTTCCGAATAATTAACAAGATAACCGGGGACTTAACAGTACGGGTAAATAACACGAGGCCCTTAGTTGTAAATAATCAAGGGCCAAATCGCAAAGTTACCCCTTCAAACCCGAAAGGTCAGGTTATTAATTACCAAAGATTTCGTTACTAAATACCAGGATTTTATTAATCATTACAAAAGATTGAAAAAGATTTAAAAATAACCCTTACGGACCGCAAGGGTCCTGCCTTACGGACCGTAAAGGGGTGAATGATTAAGCTTGTCTCCGCAACAGGCTTACGGACCGCAAGGCCCAAGCCATACGGTCCGTAAGCGATGCCCAGCGACAGAAAGTTGGCTGTTGGCTGTTTAAAGCGGTAAAACATTTGTGAATGGGTTTCCCAGAGGTATGGGCGTCCCCTACTCGACCCATAGCACCTTAGGACACCTGCCATTCATCCATACTCATTTATAGGATGTGTTGTAATGATCTAGAGGCAAGTTGTGCACTATAAATAGGCATACATGGTTCACAATTAAAACACACCTCAAAACACATTCTCTGATCATTTCTGAAGCTCCCAAGTGTTCTTCTCTAGTTCTAAGTCTTACATCAAGTCTCTGTAAGTATGCCAAACCTTCTATGGCTTTGTTTTTGCTTAGTTTAGCCAAAAAGTCAATCCGTCGTAACTAACGATTGACTTTGCGATAAATCACGAATGGTCCAGTGAATTCTCGAATCAAAAGTAGTTATGTGTTGGTATTCATGTGGGTAATAAACCTCTGAAAGGGTTCCCCCTGATCACCACTCTAACTATGTCAAATGTCGAGTCAAACGTACACTTAAAAAGTCAACAGAAAGCCATTTTTGCGATTTTTGCATAATCTGTAATATAGATGATATGAAACATGTTTGAACACTTATAAAACATGATATTAAGTATATAAACTTGTCTAAACTCGTTTGATTCGGCCATTTGATATATTGACCCGGTTCGGAGCCGAATGTCGCAAAAGTTTGACTTTTGCTTTGACTTCAGTTCTGACCCGTTTTAGTGCAATGTAGATATGCCTTAGGACTCTCTTAGGACCAGGTCACATGATGGTATCACCCTCTGTGACCGGTTCGTTGTTTGTCCGAGTCTTTTACGCATTTCCGTTAATTACTTAAAAGTTGGCCGTAACGCCCTTTTTAAATAAAGCGAGTATTTCGGACACATGAAGGGACCATAACCTTGCTTACTAAATTCTAAGCATGTCCCTAAAATTTCACGCCAATCCGAGGTCTAGAATGGGAGTTATGCTAAATAGCGCATTTATAAGAAACTTTTGTAATAAACGGCGCAATTAGCATAACGCCTACCTAAACCAAGATTTCATCACCAAAACTTTTACTCACTGTAGTAAATTAATATTTTGGGATTTTTAAAGATTTTTAATTAATTTTAACCTGCTCATAACCTGCGGTTATGGCTACGGTTCGGTAAATACCGAATATGCCCTTTTTGGCCAAAACTTGAGTTCTACAAGGTCTTTTGACCCGATTCCAGTTGCTACTGATTTTAAATAATAAATAAGATATTTTAGACTTATTAAACTGATCAGGAAACTCAGGTTTCCTATAGAACTCAGAAAGCCCTTTAAAAGTCTTTAAAATGACCGGAAAACCCCTACGGGGCGTATACTGAACTAAAATTCGTTACGGGCATTATGGAAGGTATCCTACTGATACCACAACCTCTTTAAAGTATATTGACTTAGGAAAACAGTGAAGGACTCCTACTGTTACCCGTTGCGCCTATCGCGCGCACGGTTCGGCTTATGTAACTAGTTTACATAAATTAGCCGATACGGGTCAAACCATATCATTTTAACCCCAAGATTCAGAGTGTGAATATTAAACCCGTATAAAACAAGTCTCCGAACTTGTTGGGTCAAAATCACATTCCATTCTCGGTTTTCTCCTTTCACGCGATTAAACCGTATCTATCCCTCGAAACTAACCGGTCTAGGCTACGGCTAATATAAAGACCCGTTAGGATTCTAATAGGTTATTTTAAAACCTTCGTTCCAGAATAGGAGCCCCAGTAAAAGATATCTGTGATTTAACTGATTAAGGACAATACTTGCAAATGTAAATACTTTTAACTTATTTTCCCTTATACGGGCTTGGGTTACGGTATATAAAATACCGCTTGATTGAGCATCAAATCTTCCATCGCTTAGGTGGTTAATTGAATAATTTGATCGGCTCATTTAAACAGTCTTGTTACTTAAAAGCCTTTGGAGGGTTAATGACCATGTCCCGGATATCCTTGGCATCATTTGAAGAAATGGCCACGACCTTGACAGTCGGGTGTAGGCGTACACCCGGTATTATGTCTATACTATTAAAAGACGTAGCCGATGGTTTACCCACCTCGGTTTTACGCAATGTGGTGTATCTATTGATCTTTAACCCGGACTAGATCCGGGCTACTGAACGCATAGAAGGAACATGTAATTCGTTTACAAGATTATAATTTTAAATAATTCTCCCAAGTTATAAAAGAATTTGTGCCTCGTGCATTCAAATCAATTTTTAATAAACATTTTTCAAAAGTGTCGGTTGAATGTATTTACCAGTGTAAACTGACGTATTTTCCCAAAAAGATTAAGTGCAGGTATTACACGTAATCGGCTGGCAATAGCTCCTTAGCATCTTAAGAAGTCTCGCAAGCTTGATGTCTTATCTGTTGAACAACATTTTTATTTATTTTGATCCCTCCTGTGGATACTATTCAACTACTTGTGATACATTTGATATTACAGTAAATGGTTGAATCATATTTATCTTTATGCTTCCGCTGTGCATTTATATATTGTGGTTTGTCTATCTTGTTGCCAACTACGTCACGGTAATCCCCCACCGGGCCCACCGGTGATATACGTGGAAATCGGGGTGTGACATTAATCTTCTTGAAATCTCATCCACCAGATCAAATTATTGGCAACATCAATGAAGGGGTGCTCACAAGAAGTCAATCCCAAAACATTTGTCTTTTTGCTGGTTTTCTATCTCTCCATCAACCAGTCAAGTACCAAGAGGCACTGAAAGACAATAGCTGGGTAGAAGCCATGCAAGAAGAGCTCCAACAGTTCAAAAGCAACAAGTATGGGAGCTTGTACCACTGCCAGAGAATGTAAGTCCTATTGGCACAAAGTGGGTCTTCAAAAACAAAACTGATGAAAGGGGCATTGTTGTCAAGAATATGGCCAGGCTTGTGGTTCAAGGTTACAGACAAGAAGAGGGCATTGACTATGATTAAACATTTGCCCCTGTAGCAAGACTTGAAGCTATCAAATTATTTCTGGCCTTTGTTGTCAACCACAACATCAAGGTGTATTAAATGGACATTAAATGTGCATTCCTCTATGGTAAGATTCAAGAAGAGGTTTATGTTTGTCAACCTCCAGGCTTTGAGGATCCATTTAATCCAGATCATGTGTACAAGCTAAATAAAGCTTTGTATGGCTTGAAACAAGCACCAAGAGCCTGGTATGATACTCTTTCCAACTTTCTACTCTCCAATGGTTTCACTAGAGGAAGAATTGATAAAACACTGTTTTTAAAATGGAGAGGGAAGGATTTGATGATTATCCAAATTTATGTTGATGACATCATCTTTGGAAGCACATGTAACAAAATGTGTGAGGAGTTTAGGCAACTCATGATTGTTGAGTTTGAAATGAGTGCAATGGGTGAACTTTAGTGTTTTCTTGGTCTCCAAGTAAAACAACTGCAAAATGGCACTTTTATCCATCAAGGCAAATATGCCAAAGAACTTTTAAAGAAATTTGATATGGATGATTGTAAGCCATGCAGTACACCCATTGCAACCAATAAATTAGTCATGTCTGATGAGAAGGATGATTTGGTTGATCAGACCTTATATAGAAGCATGATTGGGTCCTTATTGTACCTAACTGCATCTAGACCAGACATCATGTTTGCAACATGTGTCTGTGCAAGATCCCAATCAGCCCCTAGAAAGTCAAACCTTATTGTTGTAAAAAGGATATTCAGATACCTCAAAGGTGCTCCCACACTTGGTATCTGGTATCCAGCTGATGGTAAAATTGAGCTTTCAGGTTTCTCAGATAGTGACTTTGCTGGATGTGACAAAACAAGGAAGTCCACTTCAGGAGGGTGCCAATTCCTAGGCAATTGCCTAGTGTCTTGGCAAAGCAAAAAGCAAGCAGCTGTTTCCACTTCCACTACTGAGGCAGAATATATAGCTGCTGCAAGCTGTACAGCCCAACTGCTCTGGCTTCAAAATCAGTTGCTGGATTTTGGTATCACTGCCTTGAAGACACCACTCATGTTGGACAGCCAAGTAGCAGAAAATATCATCAAAAATCCAGTTTCTCATTCAACCACCAAACACATTGACATCAGACATCACTTTGTGAGGGATTGCTATGAAAAAGGTTTGATTTCTCTGCATCATGTTCCAACTAAGGATCAGCTGGCAGATGTGCTGACCAAAGCATTAGACACATCCACCTTTGAAAGCTTGATCTCTAGGATTGGCATGCGAAACATGGAATAATAGGAAAAATCATGTTTTTCTATTAATAAAAGCATTAAAATGTTTTCAGAAAATCAAAAATACATCCTTAAAAATAGCTAAAAATGAATTTTTCATTAAATCCTTAAAAGTCTGCCATAACCACTGATGAATTCAAAAGTCTGATCTACTTCAAAAGTCTATCCACTGTTGAAAGTCATTCCCTGCTCTCTTATTCCTTTGATAAGCATTGTTGTTCAAAATCAGTGTTGTATCCACTGATGTGCTATCCACTGATAGTAAAAATCATCCACTGTCCTCATTACCATTGCAACCATTGCCTTCATCAGTAGCTTTCATAAAAGTACTGTCCTTCGCTTCATCAGGGGATGGCACATGGACAGTACATAGTGGCCAGACCTTTTGTAACCGCTGCCACGTCAGCATTCACTTTTTATCCATAAAACCCCCTTTCAAAACCCCAAACAGGGTTTTACTGTCGAATTGAATTCTTAAATATTCTCTTCTCAAAGCAGTTTTCATCACATTTCATCAAATTCTTTCACAAATTTATTCGATCGTCTTCTCCAAAAATGACTAAATCGAAGTCTTCCTCAAAATCCACCACAAAATCATCTTCCAAAGAAGCCTCTCAAAAGGCTAAACTTACAGAAATTCCACACAAACCTTCTCACAATCTTCTGGGTCTTCTCACAAAACTCGGAACCACAGATGCTTTCGATTCCATCCTCGATATGATCACTGCTTCAAAGTACAAAACTTTGTTAACAGCAGATGCACCAATCTACTTGACGACCCAAAGAGAGTTTTGGAAAAATGCAACCCTTGACAAACAAGGTGAGACAGTCATAGCCATTAACTCTTCTCTACAGGGTAAAGTTGTCAAAATAACACCACAATCCATCTCGAAAGTCTTTCAGCTCGATGATCAACAAGGTAAAAATTCCTTCCCTAAAAAGAGTTAAAAATTGACTTTCTTGAACGAGGGTATGCAAACACTATAATGAAGAGGGATACCTTACAAAAAGGTTTCTTCCCTCCTGTAACAAGGTTTTTATTCCATACCCTCCTAATGTGTGTTTCAAACAAAACCACTGTCACGACCCCCTGACACGGTTTTACCCGGTCCAGGAGCCGCCGGACAGAAACCCGTGGTATTATTATGGCAGCGGAAATTTTAACAGGATCTTTTTAAAACTTGAAATGCTCGATTATTTTATTTCACAATTCGGGATAAAACCCGTAATTTACAATAAGGGGATTTCACCGAGAAACCCCTGTTTTACAAAACATGTTTATTTATTTTATGAAGCCACTACTTCAAGCTTGCTAGTGCTCCACAGCACTTTTCCTTGATTCACAGCAGATCACCTGAAACATGTTTTTTTAAAAGGTTTTATCAGCAAGAAATACTGGCGAGTCATTCAAGTTGCACAAAACGACACATTATTATAATCCACAATATTAAGGGTGATTACAATGTTTCTATCAACCAATTACCCCAAATCGGTATTTGTCACTCGACTGTATCTGTGACTATGGTTAGATCACCCATTGGCTAACTCATTGTCCAATGGTGACGGGTATCAAGTAATGTATACAAAACCCCTCATACCGGCAGTAATTGAAGATTACAAAAACTTAATCCCTGTAATTATAACTGGAGAACATTTAGGTTTTTATAAAACATTTTAATAAAAATAGAATAACTCACATTGCAAGTTTATACTGGCAGAGTTTAGCCTACTGACAAGCCTGATAACCTAGTTTAAACAACAATGCACACGAACTAGGTTAGTAACTAATACAGCATTTATGATAACTCACGAGATACAAACCCTCACAACGAATGACAAAGTGCAATACTAAACATCCATCGATTTTACGACGAATGACAAAGTATAACCCTAATGTGGGCAGCACTTAAACATTCATTGGATAGTTTCAATCGATCGGACATTGAATCGTAGCAGCGATTGAGTTAATACCCGGTATCGTAGCAGCGCCTCGCCATGTTAATTTTCGATTTTGATCAGTGAGAATTCATTTTTGAGTTTTGGTTTCGACACCAGTGAACTGCCCATGACCCATCCTATTTATAGCAAAAATTTGAGTTTTACGCGGCCCGCGTAAGCCTTAACAGGCTCTTACGCGGCCCGCGAGGCCCACCTAGGCGTAGACTAGGGCTAGCGTGTCATCGGTAGGACTGCCACGTGTGCGACACATGGCCTGGGACGCTTATCTGGTCAAACATAAGTTGACGCGGCCCGCGTAAGGCTATGCTTACTCTTACGCGGCCCGCGTGAAACCCAGAAGTCTTGATTTCTTGGTTTTTCATGCACATTAGGGTTTTAGGGGTCCGGGTTTTCACTTACGGGTCGTTTTGGGACATTTTTGAAGGTCCTTACATCCTCCCTACCTTATTAAAATCTCATCCTCGAGATTTACTGAAATAAGTGTGGATATTTTCGCTTCATCTCTGATTCCAGCTCCCAGGTGTATTCAGGTCCTCTCTTTGAATCCCACTTGACTTTGACCAGCATAAGTCATTTGTGCTTGAGAAACTTGACCTTCTTGTCTTCTATTTGAAGTGGTTTCTCAACAAACTTCAACTTTTCATTCACTTGCACATCTTGAAGAGGGACTACCAGTGATTCGTCAGATAAACATTTCTTGAGGTTGGATACATGAAACACATCATGTACTCCAGCTAACTCTTCTGGTAGTTGTAAACGATAGGCAACTGGCCCTATTCGTTGTATTACTGGGAATGGTCCTACGTATCGTGGATTTAGTTTCCCTTTCTTTCCAAACCGCACTACTCCTTTCCAAGGAGAAACTTTTAAGAGTACCTTGTCTCCAACTTGGAATTCTAATGGTTTGCGTCGATTATCTGCATAACTCTTCTGGCGATCTCGAGCTATCTTTTGTCTTTCCTTGATTTGTGTTATCTTATCAGTGGTTTCTTGTACAATTTCAGGACCTGATAATTGGCTTTCTCCTATTTCTGCCCAACAAACCAGAGTTCTGCATTTTCGTCCATACAGTGCTTCGAACGGGGCAGCTTCAATGCTTGCATGGTAACTATTGTTATAAGAGAATTCAGTTAAGGGTAGGTGGTCATCCCAGTTTCCACCAAAATCTATCACACATGCCCTGAGCATGTCTTCCAGGGTTTGAATCATTCTTTCACTTTGTCCGTCTGTTTGGAGATGATATTTTGTACTTAGATTTAATCGCGTTCCCATGGCTTCTTGGAAACTCGTCCAAAAATGTGAAGTGAAACGACTATCCCTATCTGATACAATGGAGAGTGGAACTCCATGTAAGGATACTACTTCGTCTACGTACAACTTGGCTAACCTTTTCATGCTGAAAGTTTCTTTTATGGGTAGAAAATGAGCTGATTTGGTTAATCGATTCACAATTACCCAAATCGCGTCGTTACCTTTTCTGGTTTTGGGAAACTTAGTAACAAAATCCATGGTTATTAGCTCCCATTTCCAAACAGGCATTTCTAACTGTTGGAGTAGCCCTGAAGGTTTTTGGTGTTCTGCCTTAACTTGTGAACAAGTAAGACACTTAGATACATATCTAGCTATGTCCTTTTTCATTCCTATCCACCAAAAGTTATTTCTTAAATCTTGGTACATCTTATTATTTCCAGGGTGCATGGTATACCTAGATTTATGGGCTTCCTCTAAAATCTTATCTCTTAAATCTCCCTGTTTAGGTACCCAAATCCTCTTCTTGTGGAGTCTCCAAATTCCATCAGCTCATTGCTCTAATTCTTTTATTCGTCCTTTCATTCCTTCAGCATCATCCTTGATTGTCGTTGCTTGAACATTCTTCAGTTGTTCCATTAAATCTAACTGTAGATTTAATCTAAGAGCACGAACTCACTTTTGCCTTTCATGGTACTTACGACTTAAGGCATCTGCGACTACATTTGCCTTTCCTTCGTGATATTGAATATCACAGTCGTAATCACTTAAAATTTCCATCCATCTTCTTTGCCTCATGTTTAATTCTTTTTGCCCAAATATGTACCTTAAGCTTTTATGGTCCGTATAGATAGTAAACTTACTTCCATACAGTTAATGCCTCCAAATCTTAAGGGCAAAAATTATCGCTCCTAATTCTAAGTCACGAGTCATATAGTTTTCTTCGTGCTTTTTCAATTGCCTTAAGGCATACGCAATTACCTTTTTGCGTTGCATTAACACACATCCTAATCCTAGCTTAGAAGCATTGCAGTATACTTCAAAATCTTCTGATCCTTCGGGCAATGCTAGAATTGGGGCGTTTGTTAACTTTTGCTTCAAAATCCTAAAGGCTTCTTCTTGTCTGGGTCCCCATTCAAACTTTACGGCTTTACAGGTTAGCTTAGTTAATGGTACTGCTATCTTAGAGAAATCTTTAATAAAACGTCTATAGTATCCAGCTAATCCTAGAAAACTTCTAACTTCCATGGCTGATTGTGGGACCTTCCATTTAGTGATTGCTTCTATTTTGGAGGGATCTACGTGAATACCTTCGTGATTCACCATATGACCCAAAAATAGCACCTCCTGTAGCCAAAATTCACACTTCGAGAATTTGGTGTAAAGCTTTTTCCCTTCTTAACAAAGTTAAGAGTGCATGCAGGTGCTCACAATGTTCGTCCTGACTTTTGTAATAAATAAGTATATCGTCGATAAAGACAATTACGAATTTATCCAAGTACGGTTTACAGATCCTTTTTATCCTGTCCATAAATGCTGCCGGAGCATTTGTTAGTCCAAAAGGCATAATTGTAAATTTGTAGTGACCATACCTAGTTCTGAAAGCAGTTTTAGGTATGTCTTCCTCTTGTACCTTCAATTGATGGTATCCGGAGCGCAAATCTATCTTAGAAAAATATCTAGCTCCCTGAAGTTGATCGAAAAGATCATCAATCCTAGGCAATGGATATCAATTCTTAATTGTAACCTTATTCAATTCCCGATAATCGATACACATTCTCATTATACCGTCTTTCTTTTTCACAAACAACACTGGTGCTCCCCAAGGGGATGAACTAGGTTGTATGAATCCCTTACTAAGCAATTCATCTAATTGCTTTTTCAGTTCTAACATTTCAGTGGGTGCTAATCGATAGGGTGCTTTAGCTACAGGTGTAGTTCCTGGAATCAAATGAATTCTAAATTCTACCTCCCTATCTGGTGGTAATCCTGGTAATTCTTCTGGGAATACATCGGGGTACTCTGAGATTACGAGAATTTCCTTAAGTTCCTTACCCTTAGTGCTAATGATTACCGAAATCATATACACTATTCCTTGCTTCCGTTCATAATTAGCAACTTTCATTACTGAGATGAACTTCATGGGTTTTCGCGGCTTATCTCCTGTAACCATAATTACTTCTCCGGTGGGCGCACAAATTTCTATAGAGTTCTTATCACAAAGGATTCGAGCATGGTTGGCTACTAACCAATCCATTCCTAACACAACATCGAATCCGGTTAAATTCATAGGTAGCAGGTTTGCAGAAAATTTATGACCTGAAAGTTCTAGGTTTGCTTTCTGCAAAACCGTATCTATGTTAACGGAATTTCCGTCTGCCGTTTCTACTGTAAAAACTTGCCTAACTTTGGTTAGAGGTGGCTTTAGAGCTTGGCAGAACGAAGTATTTATAAAACTTTTGTTTGCACCAGAGTCAAATAATACTTTCGCATACACGCTGTAAACTAAAAACGTACCCGCTATGACGTCGAGAATCAGTTCGGCTTCCTGCGTGGTTAATTGAAAGGCTCTTGCGTTCTTCTTGGTAGTTCCTTCTACATGTTTAGCCTTGTTGTCTGCTGGTTTAACCAATTTAGGGCATTCTGTTCTGAAATGCCCAGCTTCTCCACAGTTGAAGCAGACTTTTGTTTTCTTCCGGAAATTTTCTTCACGGTGTCCTACAGCTTTGCAAAAGTTACAGGTTTCATTACACCTTCCAAAATGCTTCTTCTTATAGTTCCTGCAAAGTGGCGGAATGAAAGATTGCCCAGTTCCTCTTTTCTTGAAGTTATTATTATTATTACCCACACAAAATCCTTGGGTAATTTTCTGAGCCAATTCCTTCTTCCTATTTTCCTCCCGCGTACGCACTAATCCGTCAGTCAGAGTGTTAGCTAACTCCACTGCATCATCGATCATGCGGGGTCTCGCAGCTTTGACAATATCACGGATCTCGCTAATTAAACCCCAAATGTAGCGAGAGATAAGTACCGGTTCTGGCGAAGCCAGAGTAGGTACAATTTGAGCATACTCGAAGAATTTCGCAGTATACCCTCGACAGTCAACATCCACCATCTGGTGGCTTAGAAACTTATTTGCCATCTGTTCTTTTTCATATTCAGGGCAGAATTTCCTTTCCACCAAACTTAAACTCTTCCCAACTCATGGCGTAGGCCATGTCACTTCCCTTGGCTTGCAATACCGTATTCCACCATTCTAATGCTTCTTCCTTGAAAAGGTGAGAAGCATACATAACTTTATCCTCCTCGGCACATTTATTTATTTTGATTACTGCCTCGGTTTTCTCTAACCAACGCAGTGCTGCAGTCGCTCCTTCATTGCCTGCGAACTCAACAGGTTTACAGGCAAGAAACTCTTTATAAGTACAACCAGGTGTTGCAGCCTTCATTTTCTTAAGTACTGGGGCTTGGATCCCATTATCATTGTTGCCGCCTCCATTAATACTATTACTGGAAGTATCGTCGTGCGTACGTTTACTAGGGTGAGCTTGCGACGGCTCAGCAGGGCTTTTTACCGCAGCGACGATTGCTGGAATAGCATTAACTATTCCTTGAGCGACGACGTTTTCTATGTCTTGTCGGTTTAGAAAGTGATCCTCGTTATTGTGTTCTGATTGATTAACTTCATTAACTGGTTCATTAACAGCGTGTTCCATCTGAAGGTTTATCAATCACAGACTAATATTTAGTACGAACATTTTGGTACAACTGTACAACCAGATTTTATTTAAAATAGCAAACACAACACCCTTATATATCTATTATAACTTACAACAGAAATTCAAAATATACTATTATTTTAATTTAACTAGGACCATTATGCTTCGCATTTATTTTATTTCCTCTTATTTATTTATCTAACTTTCACGGTTGGTCTAGATTTGGCAGCTTATGTTGATTAAGAATCAAGATTTTTCTGTTGTAGTGGCTAACATATAGAGATCTGCCCATTTTTCATCCAGTTCATCTTCCCAAGGTGGGTTTTTACCTATTTCTTGGGTTTCCTTATTAATTATCACCTTTTTTGATTGTGAAGTTCCTATTTTCTCTTGACTTTTTCTAATAATCAAATTTCTTTTCTTGGCAGTAAGTGGGTTCTCAAACTGTGCCTTACGAATAAATATTCCTTCATTAGTATTTACTGAATATCTTGAGGAATTTGATTGAGATGAGGTTCCCTTATCCTTTTGGGCACTATCTAGTTGACGATAGATGTCCGAAAGCTTTTGCTTACCCATACTGTAAATTAACAAATAATCAAATAACACAAAAACACACATAATCACACTAACACATATAGCCAAAATTGTCGACCTTGCGACTATTCGATTTTTATATATATTATATTATGCATCCGTACACACCCGTTATCTTACAAAGTTTTATTTTTAAGTTATTTTACAGGATTTATATTTTTACTACTATTATTATTATACAACTACAACCACACAACTCCCTGCTATCCCTGTTAGCTGGCAATTCAGAAACGACGTTCCCTCTCGTCGTACTTCTAGGAGATCTACTCTCCCACCTCCCGAATCCTATTTCCGGCATCCACCAGCTCCTCGCCATAGTGGCAGAGTTCAGCCAAATTTTCATTGCTCATTGGTGGGTTTGGTACAGGCTCCGGGTCGAACTGAGGGAAAAAGGTATTCGGATTATTCATTAGGTTCTGGAATTGCCAGTCAGTAGTCCACCATTCTTCCAGTGTTCCTGGTAGAGGTCTAGGGTGAACAATGGGATCGGGAATGGCAGGTTCTAGGTTAACAGGAAGTAGGGCTTCAACTGGGTAATTAAAAAGATTTTCATCGGCAGGTCCGATGAGGTCGCCAAGTGCCAATTTATGGTCCAGTTCCTCTTCCCAGGATAGCATTCCCTGGGTTTGCCTGGAACTCTCCCCAGTCTCTATCCCTTTTCCTTTATCTTTTGGGTCTTCCTTTTTGATAGTTTTCTGTGTTGCTGGTTTCTTCCTGCATACACGCCTTGAACCTACAAACCTTCGTTTCTTTTTCACTACTTTTGGTTTCTCCTGTGGTTGGGCTTTGAACACCATAGGCTCCTCGATATCCGCCTGTTATCCAGTAACAGTACAAGTGGTATCCATATCTGTACTATGGATAGTAAAATTTTGAAGGGCTTCTGATAGTTCATTCATGCTGTTAGCACACACGAAGACGCACACAATCCTAAGTTAAAATTTTGCAAAGTAACAATTTCACAAAATCACATAATGGCAATCTGATAAATTAAGTATTTCTAAATACTTAATTGGCTTAAACCAGTGGCTCTGATACCACCTTTTTCTGTCACGGCCCCCTGACCCGGTTTTACCCGGTCCAAGAGCCGCGGGACAGAAACCCGTGGTATTATTATGGCAGCGGAAATTTTAACAGGATCTTTTTAAAACTTGAAATGCCCGATTATTTTATTTCACAATTCGGGATAAAACCCATAATTTACAATAAGGGAATTTCACCGAGAAACCCCTGTTTTACAAAACATGTTTATTTATTTTATTAAGCCACTACTTCAAGCTTGCTAGTGCTCCACAGCACTTTTCCTTGATTCACAGCAGATCACCAGAAACATGTTTTTTTAAAGGTTTTATCAGCAAGAAATACTGGCGAGTCATTCAAGTTGCACAAAACGACACATTGTTATAATCCACAGTATTAAGGGTGATTACAATGTTTCTATCAACCAATTAGCCCAAATCGGTATTTGTCACTCGACTGTATCTGTGACTATGGTCAGATCACCCATTGGCTAACTCGTTGTCCAATGGTGACGGGTATCAAGTAATGTATACAAAACCCCACATAACGGCAGTAATTGAAGATTACAAAAACTTAATCCCTGTAATTATAACTGGAGAACATTTAGGTTTTTATAAAACATTTTAATAAAAAGAGAATAACTCACATTGCAAGTTTATACTGGCAGAGTTTAGCCTACTGATAAGCCCGATAACCTAGTTTAAACTACAATGCACACGAACTAGGTTAGTAACTAATACAACATTTACGATAACTCATGAGATACAAACCCTCACAACGAATGACAAAGTGCAATACTAAACATCCATCGATTTTACGACGAATGACAAAGTATAACCCTAATGTGGGCAGCACTTAAACATTCATTGGATAGTTTCAATCGATCAGACATTGAATCGTAGCAGCGATTAAGTTAATACCCGGTATCGTAGTAGCGCCTCGCTATGTTAATTTTTGATTTTGAGCAGTGAGAATTCGTTTTTGAGTTTTTGTTTCGACACCCGTGAACTGCCCATGACCCATCCTATTTATAGCAAAAATTTGAGTTTTACGCGGCCCGCGTAAGCCTTAACAGGCTCTTACGCGGCCCGCGAGGGCCACCTAGGCGTAGACTAGGGCTAGCGTGTCATCGGTAGGCCTGCCACGTGTGCGACACGTGGCCTGGGACGCTTATCCGGTCAAACATAAGTTGACACGGCCCGCGTAACGCTATGCTTACTCTTACGCAGCCCGCGTGAAACCCAGAAGTCTTGATTTCTTGGTTTTTCATGCACATTAGGGTTTTAGGGGTCCGGGTTTTCACTTACGGGTCGTTTTAGGACATTGTTGAAGGTCCTTACAACCACTGCTTTTAATGAAATACCATTAAAGATTCAAAATCTGGGATATGCTATTCTTCAAGAAGAAAATTTTAATTATTCCCAGGAAATCTTTAATGATCTGGTTAAAAATGTTGAAACAAAATCATTCTTACTGTTTCCAAGATTTCTAAGCTATTATTTTGAAAAGAAATTCAGTAAGGATGATATTTTTGCAATAAACCAAGGTGATTATTTTCAAATGCACAGCTTAACTGCTGAAACTTTTACTAGAATGTCAACACCTTGCAAAACACAAGCAGAGGTGCCTGAGCAGAATTTAGCAGCTACCACTGTAACACCCCCAAAATTCCACTTGCGGAAATCCCGCGAGGCGTGTTACTCATCAGAGTTCGAGCCACCAATCACATTGAACCAATAGTAAATACTTAAATAAAACATAATGTCAAATCCCAAAGGGGTGTGTAGCGGAAGCATTTAATAAATCGTTTAGCAATTGTTTCATAATAATACTTAAAATCAATGTATCAATTGTAAGCTAATCCCAAAAGCCTCGATCCATGACCACTCCAGCACTCCCAGATAGCAAGTCCATGTTCCAAGTGTCAATGACCTACAAGCATGCAAACAAGTGTGTCAGACTACGCTGGTGAGTTCAAGGT
The DNA here is from genome assembly GCF_002127325.2 of Helianthus annuus. NCBI lineage: Eukaryota > Viridiplantae > Streptophyta > Magnoliopsida > Asterales > Asteraceae > Helianthus > Helianthus annuus. The sequence goes on along the minus strand of NC_035434.2, from coordinate 72,969,881 downwards.
TTCGTTAACGTGTTGTGTTACCAGATATGTGTTAATGCGTTTCGATGCTGCGTTACGATGTTGCTCATGTTAGATACCCTAGGGAGTGTGCCCATGTGTATCCGGGGAGTGGGTACCCCTTAACGATCGTTTGCTATGTTGCCATCGTTAGATACCCTAGGGAGTGTGCCCATATGTATCCGAGGAGTGTGCCTCTAACAACCATAGCCGTATCCAGATAATTAGTTCACGCCCGTCCTTACAGCCCGGTGTGAGGTTTCCCACCTAATAGCGCTATCAACTAATTACCCCCATTGCCCTCCAGGCAATAACCAAAACCGATTAAGTTGTTTACCCAATGTTTGCCTTCCAAATGTTTACCAGTTGTCCCAAACCACCGGGACGCATGCTTGAGAAAATGCAATGAACTCACCTGGGGTTGCTCGGTATGATACACACAGTTCAATTAAGTTATAGAGCGATTAACCACATCCTACCAAAGTTATTGTACTGGTCAGATTCGTATACAAGTAGTGCACGTTTGTTCCACACATTTTGTAACAGGTTGTACAAGTATTCAACATTGTATTCCACGTATAGGTAATCACGTAACAAGCACGTAAACAAGCGGAGTCCAAGTGTTCAGCCCAATCAGTTGGGCTCGTAATAGTGTGCAGGCCCAACAGTGTGTACGTATGCATGGTCTCGGGTCGCAACAGGGTAGTCTCGAGTCATCATGTTCTAGCCGAGATCACACGGTCTCGAGTCGCAACCGGACTCGCAACCGTGGTCTCGGTTTGTGCTGTTTTCTCAGTCTCGAGTCGCAACAAGGAGTTCTCGAGTTGTCGTGGTCTGGTCTCGAGTCGCAACGTGACTCGCAACCGGGGTTTCGGTTCATGCTGTTTTGTGTTGGAGTGTGTCGGTCTCGAGTCGAGACTAGGTGCTTTCGACTCGCAACCTCTTGTTGCGACCGGATGTGTAACTAATTCCTGGTTTCCTTAATTGCAGTTTCAATCATTCCGTAAATTCAGCAAACGGATTAGCAGTTTCACATTTAGATCAAACACGGTATACAACTTTGAATTCGTATGAACCCTAACATCATACATATGAACAAGCTTGAACAACAATTTACCACAACACATATAATCGGATTTAAACTCTATAACTTAACCATATTATCCGAGTTTAACAATATCCCAGCCGATTAATTCGAGTATCAAATGATTAACAACTCTAACTCAATCTATACTGCAATACATGTGAGCCGATTTCATGTCAAGTAACCACATATCATTCAACAATATCAATCATGCTAATCAAAAATCCTATATCATCATGCATGACTATTATAAACACACATCAATCAACACGAAATCATAAAACAAGACACTAACCAGAAGATAGAGGGTGATCCGATTACAAGAAAGCTTCGGTGAGGAGGGATGCTTGGCTGCCTTCGGTTCGCGAAAGAGAGAGAGAGAGAAGAGCTAGGGTTTTGCAACTTGTGTGTGTTAAGTGTTTTGGTAACAATGGATGGTGGTTACTAACACCCTAATTGTTAAACAATCAAAGAGGGATGGGCCGAACCCCACTTGGGTTGCCCCTTGGTTCCGATTACAAGGTTTACGGCCCAAATGGCCTTGTGTGATTGATCCATGTTGTGCGGTTTTAGTTCGAGTAACATACGTACAAGCATTTAATTCGTAACATACAATAGAAACACATATCACGTAAACATGCATTCATTTAATTAAAGTAGCTCACGTAAGCACGTAGCGTTACAGAAAGTAGGTTCAAATTACGAGTTGTCACAGTATCCCCAACTAAAAAGAAATTTCGTCCCGAAATTTAGTACGCACTTACTGAGAAAGCTAGATAAGTTAAAGCAGCTAGATAAGTTAAAGCTAGGTAAGTTATGTCGTTTGCTGGTTTTCCTGGGGTGTCACATCCTCCCCAACTTGAATGGGAATTTCGTCCCGAAATTCGCTAGTTGCATCAACACTAGGTTCGCTAGGTTTTGACTGGTCTTCGGGGAACAAATGTGGATACTTAAGTTTCATCTGGTCCTCGCGTTCCCACGTGAACTCTGGACCACGTCTTGAGTTCCAACGAACTCTCACAATCGGTATACGGCTGTGCTTACGAACTTTAACTTCCCGATCCATAATCTCAATTGGTTCTTCGACAAACTGCAATTTGTCATCTATCTTTAGCTCTTGGAATGGTACTACTAGTGTTTCATCAACCAAACACTTCTTTAGCTGCGATACGTGAAATACATCATGGACATTACCCAACTCAGCCGGTAATTCCAACCTGTAGGCCACCTTTCCAATCCGTTCCACAATTTTGAAGGGTCCTACATAACGAGGGTTTAGTTTGCCGCGTTTCCCAAAACGCACCACACCCTTCCAGGGTGAAACCTTTAACATAACGCGGTCATTAACTTCAAATTCCAGCGGTTTACTACGCTTGTCAGCGTAGCTTTTCTGACGGTCGCGAGCTGCGGCCATATGGTTTCGGATCTGCACAATGCTTTCTGATGCCTCAAGAACAAACTCAGGGCCTGTGATCTGACTATCACCCACCTCATGCCAACAGAGAGGTAAACGACATTTCCGGCCGTACAGTGCTTCGAACGGAGCTGCCTTAATACTTGAATGGTAGCTGTTGTTGTAGGAGAATTCTATCAACGGTAGGTGCTTCTCCCATCCTTTTCCAAAGTCGAGTACGCATGCCCGTAGCATGTCTTCTAGTGTTTGGATGGTGCGCTCGCTTTGACCATCCGTCTGCGGGTGATAAGCGGTACTCATGTCGAGTTGGGAACCGAACGATTTATGCATTGACTGCCATAACTCTGAAGTAAAGCGCGGATCTCGATCTGAGATTATAGAAGTTGGCACCCCATGCCTAGAAACCACTTCCTTAAGGTAGATTGCTGCCAATTGAGAAAACTTGTCTGTTTCCTTGATTGCTAAGAAGTGTGCTGATTTCGTGAGGCGATCAACAATCACCCAAATGGTGTCATTCCCAGCTTGAGTTCTTGGTAGTCCTGTGACGAAATCCATGGCGATCTGTTCCCACTTCCACGTGGGTATCTCTGGTTGTTGCAGTAGACCTGAGGGCTTTTGATGTTCCGCTTTGACCTTAGCACAAGTTAAACATTTGCTGACGTAGGTTGCTATATGCGCCTTCATGCTGGGCCACCAGTAGGTAGTTTTCAAGTCGTGGTACATCTTATCTGATCCAGGATGTACAGAGTAGCGTGATTTATGTGCCTCTTCCATTACAAGTTCTCGTAAGTTGCCAAAGAATGGGACCCGAATGCGTCCAGTTACGTAGTAAGCACCGTCTCCCTTTTGTTCTAGTCGTTGTCTCGAGCCACGTAAAGCTTCAGCTCGAACATTCTCTGGTTTTAACGCTTCTAACTGAGCGTCTCGTATCTGGGAAGGAAGGTTGGACTGGATCGTGAGTTGCAATGCTCGCACACGCCTAGGTGCATTATCCTTTCTGCTGAGGGCGTCAGCTACAACGTTCGCCTTGCCCGGATGGTACTTGATGGCACATTCATAATCGTTCAATAACTCCACCCATCGTCGTTGTCGCATATTCAACTCTTTCTGGTCCAAGATGTGCTGGAGACTCCTATGGTCGGTGTAGATGGTGCATTTGGTACCGTACAGATAGTGCCTCCAAATCTTCAACGCAAATACTACCGCTCCTAACTCCAAGTCGTGTGTCGTGTAGTTCTTCTCGTGCACCTTCAGCTGACGAGAAGCATAAGCTATCACCTTCTCGCGTTGCATCAACACACAACCGAGACCCTGAATCGAAGCATCACAATAAACCACAAAATCTTCGGTTCCCTCTGGTAACGACAAAATCGGTGCAATGCAAAGTTTCTGTTTTAACAACTGGAAGGCCTCTTCCTGCCTCTTCCCCCAAGAGTACACCGTGTTCTTCTGTGTCAGCGAGGTGAGGGGTTGCGCGATTTTCGAGAAATCTTTAATGAACCTACGATAATACCCTGCGAGACCAAGAAATTGTCGCACTTCAGACGGAGTCTTTGGTGCCGCCCAATTCTTAACTGCATCCACCTTCGCAGGATCCACATGTATCCCTTTCTCGTTAACAACGTGCCCAAGGAAGTGCACTTCTCGAATCCAAAAGTCGCACTTAGAAAATTTCGCATACAACTGTTCCCTTCTCAAAAGTTCCAAGATGAGACGTAGGTGATGCTCGTGATCTTCCTTGTTCTTGGAATAAACCAAGATGTCGTCAATAAATACTATAACAAATTCGTCGAGATATGGCTTACATACGCGGTTCATGAGATCCATGAAAACCGCTGGTGCATTGGTCAATCCAAACGGCATGACCAAAAACTCATAGTGTCCGTAGCGCGTTCGAAAAGCCGTCTTGGGAACATCCTCTTCCCTAACCCTTACCTGGTGATACCCCGATCTTAAGTCAATCTTGGAATAGAAGCTTGACCCTTGCAGCTGGTCAAACAAGTCGTCGATGCATGGTAATGGATAGCGGTTCTTAATGGTCACCTTGTTGAGTTCTCGATAGTCGATACACATACGAAATGACCCATCTTTCTTCTTTACAAACAGTACTGGGGCTCCCCAAGGCGAAGAACTGGGTCGAATAAAACCCCTATCCAACAACTCCTGTAGCTGATTAGACAACTCCTGTAACTCTCCAGGTGCTAACCGGTAAGGAGCTCGAGCAATTGGAGCCGCTCCCGGTGCAATATCAATCTGGAATTCTACTTGACGGTGAGGAGGTAACCCTGGTAGCTCCTCTGGAAATACATCAGCGAATTCTCGCACCACTAGTAGATCCTCAATCTCACTCTCTTCAGACTGAGCGTGGGTAACTAACGCTAACATTGCTGGATACCCCTTTTGTAGATACTGCTGTGCACGCATGGCCGTGATAATCCCAACCATCGTCCCACTACGATGCCCTTGAACTAACAGTGACTCCCCATCAAAGAGAGGAATACGCACAACTTTCTCCTTACACAAAATTTCTGCTTGGTGCTTAGACAACCAATCCATGCCTACCACTATATCAAAACTACCGAGTGTAACGGGAAGGAGGTCAATATCAAACACTTGACCCACGAGATCTAGTTTGCACCCGAAAAGGACATTCGAGGCTTCTATCGTCTTTCCATCTGCTAGTTCTACTACTTGTTTAACTTTTAAAGGTGTTGGGGTTATCCCTAATCGTTGACTAAACTCTAGGGACACATAACTCCAATCGGCACCCGAATCAAATAATACAGAAGCTATACGATTGTTAACAGGAAACGTACCAGTTACAACGTTGCCGTCATTCATGGCATCCCCTGCTCCAAGCTGGAACACTCTGCCGCGAGCACCATTTCCCCCATTGTTGTCGTTGTTGTTGTTGTTGTTGTTCCCAGCATTGTTATTATTCGGGCGGTTGTTGTCGTTGGCGTTCTGGTTTAACTGAGGGCAATCCCGCTTAAAGTGGCCCTCGTCACCACACTGATAACACCCCTTCCTGAAACCCTGGTTCTGCTGGGGTGGTTGTCCCTGTTGTCTCTGATTCTGCTGGTTTTGTTGCTGCTGGTGTTTGGGCTGTGGGGCCCTACAATCCCTGGCCTCATGGCCCGCCTTACCACACCTGTCACACTTCCGAGTACACGACCCGAAATGATGATAGCCACACTTGTTACATCGTGGCTTCTTCCCTGCATATGAACCCTGGCTGTGGCCACTTCCCTGGCCTTGATTGACAGAAGACGACTGGCTGATGTTGCGGTTGCTGTTGTCTGGCCTTTTCTGAGTCTGACCAGCACTGGATGCTTTGTCATAATCACTCCACTTCTGCTTGTTATCATTAGCGGACGCAGTGGCAGTGGGTGTAGCAGCTTTAGTGGCCGAAATACGCGGAGGTAACGAATCGCTCTCTACTTCTTGGTCCACAATCTTATGAGTCAGACGAACGATCTGTGTCAAATCATTGAGATGGGCTGCAGTGACCAAGCTCTTCACACGCGGAGGCAACCCTTTGATGAATAACTCGATCCTCCGGGACATAGGTCGGGACAAGTTTGGGCACATGTCGGCCAGTTCATACGATCGCTTCACATACGCTTCGACTTCAGATCCAACCATCTTCAAGTCGTAGTACTCGTTTTCCAACTTCTGGACCTCGTCCCGAGGACAGTACTCCTCCCTGATCAGTTCTTTAAAGTCTTCCCAGGTTGTGGCATTCGCTGCCTCAATGCCCAACAACTGTACCTGGGCGTTCCACCATGTTAGGGCACCATCTGCCAAGGTACCCGCAGCATATTTCACCCTGTCCCCAGCGGGACAGTTACAGATAGCGAACACAGACTCTGCTTTCTCGAACCATCTTAGAAGTCCCACAGCCCCTTCAGTTCCGGTGAAGGTCTGTGGCTTACAGTCCATAAACATTTTGAACGTACACGCAGGCTGGTTAGGTTGAGGTTGCGCTTGCTGGCCTAAATGACGAAAGGGAACGCATTATAGAAGTGAAAAGACGAGTACGTGGTATAAGAGTAAAGAGTACTGGGTACATTCCGTACCAGCTTGATAGGCTGCTAAAGCCTCAGCCACGCGGGTATTGATTAAGTCAGTCAACTCAGCCTGAGTCATATTGATGTTGCCACGTCCGTGTCCTCGTCCACTCATGTTTCTATAGTTGGGAATAAACTGATTTAGAAATCGAAACGAGATGGAAGTCAAGTATCACACTGATATCTATGTACTACCAAGTTTACACATAGTAAGGCAGAACCCTTCTCACGCTCGATAAGCCTCACTAGGACTTGCATGCACCCCGCGTTATTATTAAGTGTGCACCCATAATAATAAGGCAATTTGCATGCTTATCTCAGTGCCTCTTAGCTTGCGCTCAAAGTTTCTTCCGTTCAAACAACACAACAGGTGGTATCACAGGTCTATGGTTCACATGAGTCGAAGAGTAGTTTCACACTATCAAGTCACTATAGTGTTAAATGTTTCAGTTCATATACGTTGTGAGTGTGTGACTGCTAAGCTAGTAATGTATAAAGGGAGAGACGAACCTTGCAATCTGGAGCTGAGTGTCATGATCGATGTTCGAAGGCGTTCGGTTATAGTCTGGTTTTACAAAACGTTTTAAAACCTAGTTCACTATAACCAGTGGCTCTGATACCAACTGTAACACCCCCAAAATTCCACTTGCGGAAATCCCGCGAGGCGTGTTACTCATCAGAGTTCGAGCCACCAATCACATTGAACCAATAGTAAATACTTAAATAAAACATAATGTCAAATCCCAAAGGGGTGTGTAGCGGAAGCATTTAATAAATCGTTTAGCAATTGTTTCATAATAATACTTAAAATCAATGTATTAATTGTAAGCTAATCCCAAAAGCCTCGATCCATGACCACTCCAGCACTCCCAGATAGCAAGTCCATGTTCCAAGTGTCAATGACCTACAAGCATGCAAACAAGTGTGTCAGACTACGCTGGTGAGTTCAAGGTTTCGTTAACGTGTTGTGTTACCAGATATGTGTTAATGTGTTTCGATGCTGCGTTACGATGTTGCTCATGTTAGATACCCTAGGGAGTGTGCCCATGTGTATCCGGGGAGTGGGTACCCCTTAACGATCGTTTGCTATGTTGCCATCGTTAGATACCCTAGGGAGTGTGCCCATATGTATCCGAGGAGTGTGCCTCTAACAACCATAGTCGTATCCAGATAATTAGTTCACGCCCGTCCTTACAGCCCGGTGTGAGGTTTCCCACCTAATAGCGCTATCAACTAATTACCCCCATTGCCCTCCAGGCAATAACCAAAACCGATTAAGTTGTTTACCCAATGTTTCCCTTCCAAATGTTTACCAGTTGTCCCAAACCACCGGGACGCATGCTTGAGAAAATGCAATGAACTCACCTGGGGTTGCTCGGTATGATACACACAGTTCAATTAAGTTATAGAGCGATTAACCACGTCCTACCAAAGTTATTGTACTGGTCAGATTCGTATACAAGTAGTGCACGTTTATTCCACACATTTTGTAACAGGTTGTACAAGTATTCAACATTGTATTCCACGTATAGGTAATCACGTAACAAGCACGTAAACAAGCGGAGTCCAAGTGTTCAGCCCAATCAGTTGGGCTCGTAATAGTGTGCAGGCCCAACAGTGTGTACGTATGCATGGTCTCGGGTCGCAACAGGGTAGTCTCGAGTCATCATGTTCTAGCCGAGATCACACGGTCTCGAGTCGCAACCGGACTCGCAACCGTGGTCTCGGTTTGTGCTGTTTTCTCAGTCTCGAGTCGCAACAAGGAGTTCTCGAGTTGTCGTGGTCTGGTCTCGAGTCGCAACGTGACTCGCAACCGGGGTTTCGGTTCATGCTGTTTTGTGTTGGAGTGTGTCGGTCTCGAGTCGAGACTAGGTGCTTTCGACTCGCAACCTCTTGTTGCGACCGGATGTGTAACTAATTCCTGGTTTCCTTAATTGCAGTTTCAATCATTCCGTAAATTCAGCAAACGGATTAGCAGTTTCACATTTAGATCAAACACGGTATACAACTTTGAATTCGTATGAACCCTAACATCATACATATGAACAAGCTTGAACAACAATTTACCACAACACATATAATCGGATTTAAACTCTATAACTTAACCATATTATCCGAGTTTAACAATATCCCAGCCGATTAATTCGAGTATCAAATGATTAACAACTCTAACTCAATCTATACTGCAATACATGTGAGCCGATTTCATGTCAAGTAACCACATATCATTCAACAATATCAATCATGCTAATCAAAAATCCTATATCATCATGCATGACTATTATAAACACACATCAATCAACACGAAATCATAAAACAAGACACTAACCAGAAGATAGAGGGTGATCCGATTACAAGAAAGCTTCGGTGAGGAGGGATGCTTGGCTGCCTTCGGTTCGCGAAAGAGAGAGAGAGAAGAGCTAGGGTTTTGCAACTTGTGTGTGTTAAGTGTTTTGGTAACAATGGATGGTGGTTACTAACACCCTAATTGTTAAACAATCAAAGAGGGATGGGCCGAACCCCACTTGGGTTGCCCCTTGGTTCCGATTACAAGGTTTACGGCCCAAATGGCCTTGTGTGATTGATCCATGTTGTGCGGTTTTAGTTCGAGTAACATACGTACAAGCATTTAATTCGTAACATACAATAGAAACACATATCACGTAAACATGCATTCATTTAATTAAAGTAGCTCGCGTAAGCACGTAGCGTTACAGAAAGTAGGTTCAAATTACGAGTTGTCACAACCACTGCTCCTCAGGTATCTGCTGCTGAGCCGACTGCTTAAGGTGATCAAAGTGGCAGAACAACTGCTTTGAAACCCACACCTACAATTCCCGAAAAGCCAAAACAAAAGAAAATTCAAAAACCCCCCAAACCTACCAAAAAGGCAACTCTGGAGGATGAGATACCAGAGCAACTGCCAGTGACAGCACAAAAGTCACTAGAAACCACTGTTGCTACTTCCTCACAGTAGTTGGTAGAAATATCTCAACTCATGGCTGAAACTCCTCCTGCTTCTTCTCAAAAAGAACAAGTTATACAAATAGGGACACCACAATATGATGCTCCGGAATCAATTGTTTCCATCATCCACAGCCTAATGCCCGGGGCAAATTCTCTTTCTACACCTACCCTCACATCCACAATTCCACCAAATACAAAGATTCTGTTGGATGCAATTGATTTGAACCAGGCACAAACCAGTCCTTCTCAATCACCTGTCCATGAGAATATGCCTCAACAACAGACTGGGCCTGATGTATCAATCCTTGCTAACCCACCAACACAACCTGAGGAGGTTACACCCCTTGAGTTACAAGTAACTCTTGGTGGTATTCCAAGTGAAGCAGCCACTACAAGTGTTGAACCCACTGGTTTACACTTGGACAGTGGTTACATCAATAAGACTTCCTTGGATGCAATTCCATCTATAGCACCTCTGCTAACCACTGGTGAGTTTTTTTTAACCACTGGTACTATTAAAAGGTTATCAAGTGCTTAAGGAAGAAGTCCCCAGTACCAAGAAAAAGGGGCATCACTGGATAATGCTTGGAGTACACTCCCTGTATCAACCACTGATACAACCACTGTTAGTGGAAAATCAGATGATCCCATTCAGTTGGGTGATGGTTTAAAGTACCAGGAATTGACGGCCAGAGTTGAAAAACTAGATACTTCTGCTGCAGAAATCAAAGAAATGCTGCATCAGTTGTTGAAAGTACCAAAGCTGCAATCCCCTGTTGTTCCACCTCAAGCACCTGCTCCACCACAAGTATCTGCTGCAAATAAGATATGGAACCTATTTCAACCTTTCCTCCAACAACAACAACAAATGGCTGATCAGCAACATGCCATACATGTACAGGAGCTGAGAAACATGTTGGAGTCTAGGTTTAGAAACACTCAAGCTGATTTCAAGGCTATCAAGGCCCACATATTGGAAACCACTGGCACTGCTCTCCCAAAATTCTCTTCATCGATCAACTGCCCCCAGATAATGCCAAAAAGGGGGAGAAAATTCAGGAGTGGAAAAAGAAGGGTATAGATGATGGTTTGTATGTTGAACCTGAAAAGGATGGTATAACCAGAAACATTCCCTTGCCAGATGGTAGCAAAAAGGTTGATGTTACCCAAAATGCACTTGATGAAGCTGTAGCAAGTGTAAAAAGGGATAGAGCGGCAAAGGATTTGTCAAGGTGGAATGAGGAGAAAAGAGCTTACATGGAGCTGAATGCGCAGGGTTGTTCTGAATCAGAGGATGTTCAAAATCCTATGTTAAAAAGAAATCCCACTAGAAAAGTGAGGGAACCCAAGTCCATACCATCCAGACTCACAAAGCATACTCCAAAACCACCATCCAAAAGCCCCCAACATCAAACCTCCATCCAAACAGTTGTTGTAACACCTGCTGTGTCAACAGTTGCTAATACTTCAGTGGTTTTAACAACTGTCAGCCAAACACATGCCATTACTTCAACACACACCACTACCACTGCCTTACCTCCACCACCACCAAAAATCACTTCACATCCAAAAACAGTCACCTCATCATCACCTCCTGCCAAAAAGCAGAAGACATCAGATGTTACAACATCTGCTGTAATGACAACAGTGGTTGAAACACTAGTTGTTTCAACAACTGTTAGTCAATCACAAACCACTGCCACCAAAATCACTACCACTACTCCACTCAAAACATCATCAGTCTCTCCTCAACCAAAAAGGAGAAGGCTAATTTTGAAAGATGATGACATTTCACCACCACCAACATCTTCAAAACCTCTATCACTTGTCACAATTCCAAATCCCATTCCTCTCTCTTCAGCTCAAATTCGAAAGCCATTACCTCCTGCAGGTGTTCAATTTCCTTTGGAACTCATAGCAGTTAGAGAAGAAATCAAATCTTTCTATCATGAGGATGACCCTGCTAAAAGGAGTTTGCCATCAGTTGAAGGATATCCCAGGCCTAACAATATTGAAGAGTATTTGAAGGTAAAGGCTAAGCAAGCAGAGGATATCGCAAAAAGAAATACACAAGGGAAATCTAACAGAGAAATTCAGCAGAATTATCAGTTTCTACTTACACAAGTCAGTGCTTTGGAGCGATTTGCTAAAAATGTATGTCAATAAATCTCAGAAAGGGCAGATGAGAACTTGAGAAAAGACTACATTGATAACATCATGGCTTACAAAAAATACAAAGGAGAGAAGTACATGTATAAGGACTGGACCATTCCTGAGCCTGAAAGTGAAGCAGACAGGATTCAAGAAATGATCAAAAATAAGGTCAAACATACTCCTCCTGAAAAATTCAAAAAGTTTGTATCTGACAAGGCTTTAGAGTTGAAGAGAATGAAAGAGGAGCTGATAGCAGCTGATTATGGGTCAAAGAATTTTGTGTCAAAGTGGGGAGAAGATAGGGTCAGGGCCACCTATAAAAGGCTGGAGGAACTAAGAAAGAAAGATCCAAAAGTTTCACAAAAACCTGACTATTCTAAAGCAGAGGTCTTATAAAGACCACCAAAGCTGCAAGTCAAAAGAGCCACTGCTCCAGCTGGTGCTGCCCTCTACAAAAGAAGGAATAAAAAATAGTTGGATGCTGAATCAATTCAAGAGTTAATTGCTGGAGATGACCTTGTAAAAGAAGGCATAAAAAGAATGATTGAAGAAACTCTTGAGCTGAATCAACCTGCAAACACTGCTCAGACAGTTATGAATAGACCTGCATCACCAAACACCTCATCCAATAAAAATCTCCCAAGAAACCCACCAGATTCAAAGGTACTAAAGTGGAAAACTGACAAACAGACCCACGTACTGACATTGATCAAGTCTAGTGAAGAAGTGAAGAAAATATCAAGGGAACAAGCTCTTGGCCTGAGTCTTGAAGATTTGCAGGATCTCCTTGATCTTCCACTTAGCAGGGATGATGATGACACAGATGCCTTAGCCTTTGAACTTCAACTCAAAGGGCAAATAAGGGAACTGCTGATGAGGCAATAAAGATCTTCCAATAATGAAGAGTTTTGGCATTATCTGTTCCATGGGGAGATTGTTGGGATTGAACCATATCAGAGGAACAGATAATTAAAGCCAAAACTAGATCAGGCCAGTGGATCCAGAATAAGCAGATGTTATGTATACATGTCTCTCCCCTTGAAAGTGGTTTCAACATCTGCTGACCTCCTATCTACTGATCGTACAAACTGCTGACCTACAAACTGCTGATCAAGTAAAAGACTGATGATAGACTAAAGCTCTACTGTTCAGTCTACTGCCTTGATTCAAGCTCTGCTGATCACGACAAGTACTGCTGGGTTCACATCAGTGGAAGGATGCAGCAGTAGTTTAGATGTCTTTATGTAATGAAATGTAATAACAGTAGTTAGCATAGCAGATGAAGAAACACTAGATAAACGACCGGGATCGAAATATCTAGGGGGTTTGGATCTGCATAAAGAGGTTTGTTCTCTCTCGTTTGATTCGATGTTACCGATCTTCCTCTCCGATAAACTCTGCAAAACAAAGCACCGTTAGCCTCGTCAAGGGGAGAAGGGGGTTCTCTCCTTGACCCGACTCCGGCGTGAGAATAAGTATGTGTTTATGAAGAAGAAGAAGAAGAAGAAGAAGAAGTATTGAAAAGTGAGTGTAACTTGGATTTCATACCTGAATTGTTCTCATATTTATAGATGAGAGTTTTGGGCAGGAAAACCCGTTGGTGAAATGTTGACGGAAGATGCTAACCCCGTAAGCGGTTACATTTCCTTCGGTTAAGCTTCTTGATCCGACGTGAGTGCACACGGATCGTGGTTTAGATCTATGGCTAGGGGTTTGCCACGTGGAAAGTGATCAAGTGGAGGTTTCTCTCCAATTACATGCTATCATCGTGATTTTTAGAGACGCCTAAGGTGCCGACACGTGTCCAGACGGTTGTAACCGTTTAGTGGTGCACGATTGGGTCTTTCTAGAAGATTACTGCTGTAATCTGGGGTGACTCCTTTATCGTGTGGAGTCAGCTGAATAAATAAATCCCAAGTCTGGGTATTATCCAGCGGGAGATGCTTATCTCAGGAATTTCATCCTTTGTTTATGGAGGAAAGCGCAAGGCTTTATGATGCGCAAGTGTTACTTGCTATCTGACTTTTTAAGCCTTCTTTGTAGAACCAATGCGCGGTCGCGCAAGGTAAAAAGGGTTGGAAGACGGGGTTGTGGTATGGTTCCAAGTACCTATTATGGGGTTTTTGGGACCTTACCTCTTCAGCAGAGGTTGTATAGATCAGAGGTTAGATGTCACTTTCATGGTGACGTCAGCTTAGATGCTTCAGTGGTTTGCTCGTGCCTATAAATAGAACAGTGCTCTGTGCTGTTCTATTAGCTCTTTCACCATCTTCTTCCTGAACGAACAAATACTGTGAGCTCAGGCTGAGGGGGAGTTTGTTGCATACTTGCAAATTGTAATCGTTGTTGAAATTAAATTCAATCATTCGGTTCAATGTTAAACTTGTATGTTAAAAGCAATTCTCCTGTTTGATTGTGAAAAGTTTGCTTCCATATTAATTCCGCTGCACAACACATTCATTTTCATCTTAATTCAAACGTAAAACACAATCAAAACCAAACTCAGATCCTAACATAGGTTTTAAGTATTCTTACACTTAATTTTGTATTAATTTTCCCGGAAATATATTTCTAGTAACAATGCATCAATACATTTCCAAAATATATATTTTGAGAAATATTACTTAGAAAAATTATTCATAATTGTTCCTTTGGCAAAAATATTTGTAAATCTCATACAAGTTTCAAAAATAATATATTTCCAAGTCTAACTTAGAAAAATATATACAAACTCACTCAAAAATAATATATTTCAAGTTTATTTTGAAAATACATTTTCTCTCAAAAATAATGTATTTCAGGTTTGTTTGAGAAAATATATATTTCTTCCAAAAATAATATATCTTCTAATAATTCCAAGAAAAATATATATTTTTACTTGCCAAAAATAATATATTTTCTCCTTGTCGAAAATATGATATAGTCTTGTAATAATTGTGAAAATCATATTTTTGTTTTCTTGGTGCCCAAAATATTATTTACCAAAATATACTTGTGAATAAATTTTTCGGAATATTTTTGTGAGTTGTATTCCTTTGTTCGGTTTCACCAATATTTTGTGTATTCTTTGTAGATCCGCATTTTTGGAATTTTGGTAATATTTTGAATTGTAATTTTCTTGGTGTTTTGGTGAGTTATATTATTTCAAGTCCTAAAATAATATAACTAATACACATACTATACAAATAATCACACACATGGTAACTTCTAAATATATATTTCCTAAATACATATTTAGTCACTTATATTTAAAAAAAAAAACAACCTCCAATATTTATAATTTTTGTAACAAAAATTATGGCAAACTTTATGTAAAATTTTATGGTTTAAAATACACTTGTAAATATTTGTTTAGAAATATTTTTCTAAGTGTTTAATTTCTCGAAAAATTTTGCCATAGTCTCTCCTAAAAATGGAGGTTCCCATACCTTGAAGGTATATCATTTTCTTTTGTAAATCAACACAATCAATCCACAATCAACATTAAACAATCTACGCTTACCAATTTTGCCAAAATCAAGCATAAACTACCACTTCATGAACTTGAAAATTTATAAAACTTTGTAGTAATTTACTAGTGTTTTTAGTAAGTCTTGTTATCCTTTAAAGTGTGATTGATTTCTTTAAAAACATCATTTTTAAAGAATAGATCTTCACAACTTGTAGTCACATTTTCTAAAAATGTTTCTTTATGAATTTTTCTTGTTACACATATGTTTCCACACCTTATTAACCACCAAAAATAAGGTTTATTTATTTAAAATCCAAGATTAAGTAAAACTTGTATTTTTAACTTGGTTTCTTGGAAAATCACTCTTGAAGTTTTAGATTTACAAGACTTACATTTGATTTTAATCATTATTTCACAATAACACATTATATTCTTTCAAGTTCATGGTTTATGTGAGGATGATTCATTAAACTCTAACATGTTGTTGGTGCACTTGTGTCTGTACTTTGTCTGTATTTTGTAATGTATAAAACGATGTCTTTTGTCTGTTGTGTTTACGTCTTTTGTTATGTTGTTTATGTGTTGGAATGTGTGTTTGACCAAGTCAACCATCCTCCTGGTTTGACTTGGCCAAACAGTCAACACTTAGTATGTAAAACTTGTATGCTTCGAAGGATGTCATCGAAGGATGGATTGTATCCTTCGATGACCTCGAAAGATGATCTTTCGATGGATACTTATGGACCTCGAAGGATATACCATCCTTCGAGGTATGTTTGGATCCTTCGATATCTTTCGATGGTAATTCTGGTCGATAGATGATCCTTCGACCAGAATACCTGATCCTTCGTGCATGGTTGTCTGATATGGGTATATATATCCCATGAGGGTTTTCACTTCACAGGAAGTCATTCGGATAGTTTGGAGAGCTTTTGTGAGTGAACCCAAGGTCTTGTAAGAGAGCATTTCAGTTTGGTCAAGGGCTGTAACCGTGTCCACTGAAATACAAGAGAAAACTTTGATACCTTGCTTGTCTACTCTTTCTCTTTGTAATCTTTGCTTTCATCTAAACTACGGTTTGCACTCTAGCTTGGATTCCGCACTTGCTAGAGTGTTGAACATAACAAGGAATAGGTTTAACCTCAACCTCCGAGGGACCTACAAGTGGTATCAGAGTCGTGGCTCTTTTCCTTGTTAAAACCGGGTTTGTGCAAGACTTTGGTTGTGTTTGGACAAAAACTTTCTTGGTTTAGCACCCGTTTTTAGTGTGTTTCTTGCATTTTTAACCATAAAAACGTGTTCTAAACTAACCGGGTGTGTTACGGGAAGGTTTGGGTAACTTAAAATCTTGTTTTGAAAGGGTTGCTATTTTTCCGGCCAAAATTCCGGTTGTATTCCGGTACTGGTTGTGGATAAGAAGCTTCCTTTTTGGGCAACTTTTTCAAAGTTGGTGAAAAGTTGGTGCAGAAACATCCCTTCTGCCGAAAGTTGGCTCACCAACCACATCAACCTGTCACCAACTTGTCAACGTCTGTGTCAGTGTGTCAGACGTAGTCGAAAGATACCTTTCGAACTCGAAAGATCATCCTTCGATCAAGGAGGTTCGACAGATAACCATCCTTCGAGCATCCTTCGAAGTCAGTGAGTTGTCTTTCGAGCCAAGGAATCTTTTCGAAAGATATATCCTTCGAGTTACTGTTTTCCTTCGAAAGATAAGGATCCTTCGTGTAGGAGAATCTTTCGAAGTGATTGTTCGAAACTCAACAGTGATCCTTCGAACACTGTTGATCCTTCGAACAAGTGTCATCTTTCGAGCATCTTTCGAGTCTTATCTGTTTAGACTTAACAGTTTGTGTTTTTCAGGTCCTTCGATCCTAGATCCTTCGACAGTTTGTTTTCCTTCAATTTTAACATAGTTTGTGAAAATCATTTTTTTTTTAAATTAATTTTCACCTAATATATTAAATATAAAATGGGAACAAACGGTCAATGGGATCCATCTGCGTGGACTACAACAACTTTGACTCCACAGTCATCAACCACGCAATCTGCGCCAGAGTTCAACAAAACTGCATGGATGCAGGCTATTGCCCCAACTCAAGCTGCAATGATAACTGCAAATCAATGGGCTTTGGTCACAAATCAAAGCAACAGCATTCAAGCAATGATGCAGAACGATAGTGAAACTGGTACAAGCACGAAACCGCCAAAGCTTAATCACATTAATGATTGGGGATGGTGGAAAGAAAGGCTGAGAACTTATGTTCAGGGGCAAGGTCAAGATCTATGGATGTGTTTCTTCACTTCATTTGAAAATGAGTTGGAAGTTGCAGGATCAAATCCAGAAACTTACAGCACACTGTCTGACGAAGATAAGAAGAAGTTTGAATTGGAAAAGAAAGCATTTATGATTCTCACGCAGGCTCTTCACAGAGATATATACCACCAATTCGTCTACTGTACGACTACCAAAAGTTTGTGGGATATGCTCACGTTAAGGTGTGAAGGAAATGCTCAATCAAGGAAGATCAAGCAGGAGCTGCTAAAGAAAGAGTTTGAAGGTTTTACCTGCATGGAGAATGAAGGTCTATCAGAGTTGTCTACAAGATTTCACCATCTGTTGAGTGAAATGTTTGCCTTCAAAGTTTCTGCCACTCCACAAGAAATGGTGAAGAGATTTGCTGATGGCTTACCAGCTAAGTGGAGCAGTTATCTTGAGATTCTCAAGGAAAACGGTGTTCTGGATACAATTACCATTTATGAGCTAATACAGAAATTGGAAAACAAAGATGTTGAAGAAAAGCTCAAGGCGAAAAGAACAATCACTCCTCAGAATCCAGAGATGTATTTTGGGATTGCAGGTGGTATTACTGGAGAAAAGCCAGCTTCTCAGCATGCTAAGCTTCAAACAGCGTTCATCTCCAACACCGGACCTTCAACAGCAAATCAATTTGATCCTTCAGCATACACAATGATGTATTCAAGACCAGATTCTTCTTCTCAACAACAACAACAACAGACAGCTCAACAATTCACTCCACCGCCTTTCCTGGATCCTAACAGAGCTCAACAGCAACAACCACAACAGCAGGGATTTTATGGAAGTTCTTCAAGCTTTCAAGCTACTTCCAATCCGAACACTGTCAGATTGGATACTTCCAATTTTTCAAAAGTCAGTGTTGAGATAGCCAAGGAACATATGGAGATGTTGAACACCTTGGTTAGCGCCTACTGTGGGTTGGTTGCGGGTCAGATTGGAAATATCAACCTAACCAACGAAGATTATCAGCAGGTTGATAAAGAAGAGTTTGAGATGATGGATATAAAGTGGGCTCTTGCTAGTGCTATTCGTAGAGCTAAAGAGTTTATGGAGAGAACGGGGAGAACCAGCTTGGAAAGCAACAACAACACCAAGTATGGTTTTGATAAGAATGCTGTCACCTGCTTCAACTATGGTGAAAAGGGTCATTTCAAGCGGGAATGTCAGAAGCCACCTAAGCAAGGCAATCAGAATCCTTTCAGGAATCAGAGATAGCCTCAGCAACAACAGAACAATTCTGACAGACAGATAGTTCCCGTGGGAGGAAATACATCTGGAACCACAAACTCTAATCCCCACAGAGGATTAGTTGTTCAAGCTGATGAGATTTGCAACTGGAATCTTCAGCTTGGTGAAGGAGGAAATGGTGGAACAGCATGTTATGCTAAGGTGGTTGAAAAGGTTGAAGAACCCGTGTCTGCTGGTGAATCTTCAGAAGATGAAGATAGCTCGGGTTATAGTGGAAGTATGGATGGGGAATAACTTGATGCTGGTGATTTATCAAGTGAGGCTTTAGATCTGGAGGTTGATGAGCTATTGGCTGATGCTGAAGCTTTATGCAAGAGAAGATCTATTCTTTGCCAGAAAGCTGCTGGAACTTCTGAGAAGCTTTCTCAATTTTTCTCTGAAGATGGATCTTTTTCTTTTCATACAGCCTTCATGGCTCATGTTGAAGGACAAACCTCTCAGGTATGTGATTCTAAACCTGACTCTATTTCTGCTGCTGTTGAATGTGCTAAATGTCTTGAATATGCAGAAAAGGAAAGTCTTTTTGAAATCACACACAAACACAATCAAGAATTGATTGTTGATCTTTCTAAAGCAACTGAGGCTAACTTGTTTTTAACAAGAAATGAAAAAGAGTTTAAAGCAACAATTGCGTCATTAAAACATGATGTTTCTGAACTTCAAAAGGCTGTTTTGAGAAAACAACATGCTAATAATAACTTGATTGACACAATTGAAAAACAAATGGTAGAGTTAGCTACAGCTAGATGTGAATGTGAAACAATCAAGCAGAAATTGGAAAGCTATTCCAATTCCCGCTATGTTTTGGATCACATTATTGATGTCCAAAGAAAAAAGGGGGATGCAAAATGTATTGGTTACAAATCATGCCCTCCCCCGATGAATCACAATTACTCCAAGTTGCCTAATGACGAGGATATGCCCCGTTTTGAACCTACTGTGCCACTCGGTCTGGATGACTTTGCAGCAGGCCTCGGGTTCACAACAGGTACATCATCCTCGGGGCAATCTGAATCTGAGAATGTGAAAAATTCATCGTCTGCTAAGGAACAGAGTTCTCCGATTATTGAGGATGCTGATTCTTCGGACGATGAATCTGAAGAAAATGAGAAACCACAACCTAACTCGGTTACACCTGTGACAACCCAAGTTTCAAGGTCCTCGCTAGACACGTTACTTGTTTCATAGCCGTGTTTTCACAATCCGTGGCGTCGTAATACATGCACCCTTGCTAATGGATTGATTACTAGACTGTTTAATTGTTTGGTTTAATTGTCAAAATTTATATATGTGTCAAAGAGTGCAACCTTATACCTACTCGACGAAACTTAGAAGTTCGCTATAACCATATTCGACGAAACCCTTGGCGTTTCGTCGGAGTCCTGTTTCGCCAGTCAGGGGCTCGGCCCAGTTAGTCTGCGGCCCAGACCCTTAATTATATATGCAAACTCTTGTTACGTAAGACAAACCTAATTCTCTCACTTGTTTTGGCGACGGCTGTGGACACCCTCTTCCCCAACACGGCTCAACCTCCCATTCAACGAACATCTTGTCTAGTCAAGCTCTAGGTGAGTGGATTTATGTTTCGTAATTCTTAGCTCATGGTTAAGGATATTGTCATATGCGATTTGGATTAACAAAAGTGTATGTGAATATATTAAAAAAAAACATAACGTGATGACCTCGATTGCATAGTGTTGATTAGATTGCGATTTGTGAATGCTTTGTGACTTGGTAGAATCTAATAATTGCCGATTGTTTTGAGAATTGAATACATGCGGCCATGTGTAGATGCTAGCCAACCATGAAGTCATCCTATTAGTTGTCTCTAGTAACAAATGTTGAAGTGGTGGGCTACTTATAAAATCGAGATTTTGGGATTTGGGAGGGTAACACCCAACTTTTGATTAGAATATGTTAAAACAAAGGTACTTATTAAAGGTAGGCATCATTGACTAAACATACCACCACTACATAAATTTGGTCCAATGACAACATGAAAACCATCAACATTTGTCAGCCATTGTTGGTAGCTTTTGATGATACTACTGTTGATGTGAGCCAAGGAATTATGATTGGTTCCAAGGTGAGGTGAGGTTTCGAGTATTATGTAATTGAGCAATTGTCTTAATTATGGTCGGCTAGGTTCAGAATTGCATGTGAGCGTCAGTTCATGTGAGGTTTGTATGGGTATAATTATATTTGAAGGTGTGTGTGGCATGATGACTATTTTCAACCTCAAACCTACGGCCTAGAAAATCCAATCTAGAGGTGCACATGTTTTAAGAACAAAGTGAGTGGCAGGATATGTTGTGAGGTTAAGAAATTCATTTTTTTATTAACAAAGAAAAATTCCATGAGCTTATTTGATTGGTGGTGTTGGGCGGTCATATGAAAATTATTGGCTGTGGGCTTCGGCCCAATGGTACTAGGATGCTAATATCAATAATTTGTTATCAATAATTTATTAGGGGTTATGGTCCGAGCTTTCACCCATGCCATTTTGTCCGACCTTTTACCCCCTTACCTATGTTGTCCGACTTTTAAACCCCCCACCCATGTTCTTGTCCGAAGATTTAACCCCCACGCATTATGTCCGACCTTTAATGGCACACAAAGGTCCGAGTTTCATGTTAGGGACCTTCTGTCCGACTTTTGAGCAAGGGAAACCCCACACACACACTTGTCCGAGTTTTAGATAGGGCAAGGCCTGTCTGACTTTGTGTGATGATAAAATGAAACTATGAATGTATGTCATAACATGTTGAATCTGTTAAGATATGAAGGTTACTTTGCTAAGCCACTAACGCTGTTAAATATGCTATGCTATGTTAAATGTGATTGACTCCGTATGATAACCACGTTGCGTGAATTAACTGTAATACGGTCCTGATTAACTCTGATGCGCATGTGAACTATGCAAAGTGTATTAATCCAGCTACGTGCGGATGTTATTGTTAGATTAAATTGAGAAAGCCTTGATGAGTAACAGGGATCGTACTAATGTGATTAACTGACGTATGATGCTTGATATCAATTGTCGAACATACTCTGTGGTATTAATTGCATATGAAACATTACGAACATGAACTGATCAAGTATACGTGCTTACTCTAGGATTTGATTGAATGATTGCTAGCACATAATTAAGCATACCGAGCAAACCAAGGTGAGTTCACACTCTTACTAAGGCATGGGATTCCCGGGGCTTGGGAATGGGTTTTAAAGGAATAAGGTTGAATAGATTCGTACTGACACTATTACTAGACTACCATACCATCGTCCTCGGTTGTGCAGGACACATACGTGAAATCTACGTACACATATACATACTACTATCCTCGGTTGTGAAGGATACCTATACATACTACTATCCTCGGTTGTGAAGGATACTTATACATATTACTATCCTCGGTTGTGAAGGATACTTATACTTAATTACTATCCTCGGATGTGAAGGATACTCACGTAAGACCTACGTGAACTTATACTTACTACTGTTCTCGGATTGTGAAGAACACATATGGTTACGAATAGTCTAGTGGATATACAACATGGGAAGCCCCCACCAATAGAACGTACTTTTGGCCCAGTAGAGCCACCTGTTACAAACGAACATACTCTTACGCATTTACTTTCCGTGAACTCGCTCAACTAGTTGTTGATCCTCTGTTACATGCCTTGCAGGTCGTTAGATACATGGAGCTTGCACAGGGAGAAGCTGGTCGTTGTGGGCTTGGATCGTGTTTCTCTTGTTAAACACTTATAACATTTGATACTTTATTATGATGGGTTTTACTTAAACGCTTCCGCTAAACAGTGATAACTTACTTATGTTTTGGAACACCTTTCATATGGATTTGGTTTGGTTTAGTGGCAATTACTTTTACTATATATATATTGTTCTATATGATTGGTGGCTTGATCCTGGTCAGTCACGCTCCCAAGCGGTGATACTCCGCAGGTGGATTTTGGGGGTGTGACAGATTGGTATCAGAGCCATTGGTTATAGAGAACTAGGTTTTAATATGGGAAAACGTTTTATTAAAACCAGACTATAACCAGAACAGTGCTCTCAACGATCCACAACGACGCTTCGCTCCACGTGCAAGACTCGACATTCTAGGTAATAAGGTATATGTTTATTGCCTGCTTGCTAGAAATGTATAGAACTTTGCTCGTAGTATGCTTAGATACACATGATACTATTGCATGAGAATACCTACGTGCTTACACTCTTCTGTCATCGCACTACACGCGAACCATTCATACTTATGCTACCTTTACTGTCCGATCATGTCTGGACGTGTTAACATGACTCAAGCCCAGTTGACGGCTCTCATTAACGAACAAGTTGCTGCGGCGCTTGCAGCCGCACAAGCAGGAGGTATAACCTGCTATTCCAAACCTATCCTAGGATGTTAGATCCTACTCTTGTGACCCAACCCTCGCGCTTAACCTTGACCTAACTTTCTCGCGCAACGGGTCAGAACGCACAGCAACCTGCCTGCACATTCCAGAACTTCATGGACTGTCGTCCAAGCACATTCAGTGGCACATTCAAGAACTTCATGTGTGAACGCCCTGAGGCTCGCAGGGTCAAGTACGCCACTGGTACTTTGGAAGGAATCGCGCTAACCTGGTGGGACGCGCAAATACAGATACTAGGGTTGGCAACTGCTAACGCCACCCCCTGGAACGAATTCAAAGAACGCATTAAAAGGGAATACTGTACGCATGATGACATCCACAAGTGGGAAGTGGAGCTTTACCATTTGAAGATGACGGGGTCAGAAATTGAAGCTTATACGAAACGGTCGAACGAACTGGCCATCTTGTGTCCAACCATGGTGGACCCTCCAAACAAGCGTATTGAGTTGTATCTCAAGGGTTTTGGCGCCAGAGATCCAGAGCCACGTAACATCGGCTAATCTTGACAACATTCAGGCTATTCAGCGCCTCGCTCACCGCATCACAGATCAGGCAGTGGATCAGAACAGACTGCCAAAGCGTATCAACGCTACCGCTACCACTTCTGCTACTCCCGCTACTCCTAGTGACAACAAGCGGAAATGGGATGGGTATTCCAGCAAGGGTTCCGCTACCGTTCAGTCTCAAGCTCAGCAGCAGCGCAGGAATAGTGATCACCAGAGCCCGAGTCAGCCAACTTCTGGTGGTCAGGGGCAGGGTGGACATCGGGGAATTCACCCAATGTGTAACGAAAGCAACAGACACCACGATGGTTAGTGCAATGAGGGACGCTGCCAGAGGTGTCTCAAAATGGGCCATGGAGCTAAGGATTCAGGAGCCCACGACCTGCAAATCAGAATCTCCAGCAGCAACAGCAAGCAGAAATCCTATGCAAAGAAAAGATTGTTCGTATTCTCCGTTCTGGTCAGGAACCTCTCGAAGTTCAAGGCGACAAGAGTGGTGCTGTGATTGGCATCATCTCTTTCTTGAAGGCACAAAAATGTTTACGAAAGGGGCACACTGGTATTCTGGCATTAGTTACAGATGCATCGACGAAAGAGAAGAGAATAGGGGATATTCCAGTAGTACGCGAATTTCCTCAGGTGTTTCCTAAAGATTTACCCGGTGTACCGCCTCATCATCAAGTCGAATTTCAGATCGAGCTCGCTCCAGGAGCAGCACCTATAGCTCGCGCACCTTATCGTTTAGCTCCAACTGAATTGGAAGAACTTTCAAAACAGCTACAAGAGCTCTTGGATAAGGGCTTCATTCGTCCAAGCTCTTCGCCTTGGGGAGCTCCAGTACTATTTGTGAAAAAGAAGGACGACACTTTCAGAATGTGCATAGATTACCGCGAACTGAACAAGGTCACAGTGAAGAACCGTTATCCTCTTCCTCGTATAGACGACTTATTCGACCAGTTGCAAGGGTCGAGTTACTGTTCCAAGATTGATCTAAGGTCAGGGTACCATCAGCTGAGAGTCCGGGATGAGGACGTCTCTAAGACAGCATTCAGAACTCGCTACGGTCATTACGAGTTCCTAGTCATGCCATTTGGGCTTACGGACGCGCCTGCAGTTTTCATGGATCTTATGAGCAGGGTGTGCAAACCCTATCTAGACAAGTTCGTCATCATTTTCATCGACGACATTCTGACCTACTCCAATAGTCAGGAGGAACACGAGCCGCACTTACGACTTATCTTGGAACTTCTTCGAAAGGAACAACTGTACGCCAAGTTTTCAAAATGAGACTTCTGGCTTCGTGAAGTCCACTTCTTAGGCCATGTGGTGAACAGGGATGGGATTCATGTCGATCCATCCAAGGTAGATTCGATCAGGAACTGGCCTGCACCGCGTACACCAACGGAAATACGCCAATTCTTGGGTTTGGCGGGGTATTACAGACGATTAATTAAAGACTTCTCCAAGCTCGCACAGCCGCTCACTATGTTGACACAGAAAAGTGTTACCTATCGTTGGGGTAATACACAAGAAACTGCTTTTCAGTACCTGAAGGATAGACTATGCAGCGCACCTATTCTCTCATTGCCAGAGGGCACGGACGATTTTGTGGCCTATTGTGACGCATCAATACAGGGGCTGGGATATACTATTTGGGTGATCGTTGATCGACTCACAAAGTCTGCTCACTTCTTGGCTATCAAGGAAACGGATAAGTTCTCCACTCTCGCAGACATTTATCTTAAAGAAGTTGTTTCGAGGCACGTGGTGGCCACCTCTATTATTTCGGATCGGGATGCACGATTCACTTCGGAACTGTGGCAAGCAATGCACAAATCTTTTGGCTCTCGGTTAGACATGAGCACAGCATATCACCCTCAGACGGATGGACAGTCTGAGCGCACGATTCAAACTCTAGAAGACATGCTTCGGGCATGTGTTATCGATTTTGGCAACGGCTGGGAAAAGTATCTCCCGTTAGTGGAATTTTCATACAATAACAGTTATCACACCAGCATTCAAGCCGCTCCATTCGAGGCATTGTACGGACGTAAATGCCGGTCACCTCTCTGTTGGGCAGAGGTGGGGGATAGTCAAATCACAGGTCTAGAACTTGTAGTTGATGCTACTGAACGAATTGCACAGATACGATAAAGCATGGCGGCGGCTCGTGACCGTCAGAAAGCTTACGCAAACAAACGCAGGAAACCACTCGAGTTCCAAGTTGGGGATCGAGTGCTACTCAAAGTCTCACCCTGGAAGGGTGTGGTTCGTTTTGGTAAACGAGGCAAGCTCAATCCACGGTATGTTGGACCATTCGAAATCATTGAGAAGATAGGCAAAGTGGCCTACAGACTAAATCTACCAACTGAACTCGGTGCAGTTCACAACGTATTCCATGTGTCGAATCTGAAGAAGTGTCTGTCAGATGAGACCCTCATAGTTCCCTTGAAGGAGCTCACTATCGACGAGCGGTTGCAGTTCGTCGAGGAACCTGTTGAAATCACAGACCAGGATGTTAAGGTCCTCAAGAACACGAGAATCCCTCTTGTTCGAGTTCGTTGGAACTCCCGTCGCAGCCCAGAGTTCACCTGGGAGCGTGAAGATCAAATAAAACTCAAGTATCCCCAGTTATTCGAAAACCGTGCAACCACTACTGAGGCTGAAGCTACTACTGCAGAATTTCGGGACGAAATTCCAAATCAACGGGGGGATGATGTGACACCCCAGGAAAACCAGTAAATGATACAACTTACCTAGCTTCCTCAGTAACCGCATGCTAAATTTCGGGACGAAATTTCTTTCAAGTTGGGGATAATGTGACAACCCAAGTTTCAAGGTCCTCGCTAGACACGTTACTTGTTTCATAGCCGTGTTTTCACAATCCGTGGCGTCGTAATACATGCACCCTTGCTAATGGATTGATTACTAGACTGTTTAATTGTTTGGTTTAATTGTCAAAATTTATATATGTGTCAAAGAGTGCAACCTTATACCTACTCGACGAAACTTAGAAGTTCGCTATAACCATATTCGACGAAACCCTTGGCGTTTCGTCGGAGTCCTGTTTCGCCAGTCAGGGGCTCGGCCCAGTTAGTCTGCGGCCCAGACCCTTAATTATATATGCAAACTCTTGTTACGTAAGACAAACCTAATTCTCTCACTTGTTTTGGCGACGGCTGTGGACACCCTCTTCCCCAACACGGCTCAACCTCCCATTCAACGAACATCTTGTCTAGTCAAGCTCTAGGTGAGTGGATTTATGTTTCGTAATTCTTAGCTCATGGTTAAGGATATTGTCATATGCGATTTGGATTAACAAAAGTGTATGTGAATATATTAAACAAAAACATAACGTGATGACCTCGATTGCATAGTGTTGATTAGATTACGATTTGTGAATGCTTTGTGACTTGGTAGAATCTAATAATTGCCGATTGTTTTGAGAATTGAATACATGCGGCCATGTGTAGATGCTAGCCAACCATGAAGTCATCCTATTAGTTGTCTCTAGTAACAAATGTTGAAGTGGTGGGCTACTTATAAAATCGAGATTTTGGGATTTGGGAGGGTAACACCCAACTTTTGATTAGAATATGTTAAAACAAAGGTACTTATTAAAGGTAGGCATCATTGACTAAACATACCACCACTACATAAATTTGGTCCAATGACAACATGAAAACCATCAACATTTGTCAGCCATTGTTGGTAGCTTTTGATGATACTACTGTTGATGTGAGCCAAGGAATTATGATTGGTTCCAAGGTGAGGTGAGGTTTCGAGTATTATGTAATTGAGCAATTGTCTTAATTATGGTCGGCTAGGTTCAGAATTGCATGTGAGCGTCAGTTCATGTGAGTTTGTATGGGTATAATTATATTTGAAGGTGTGTGTGGCATGATGACTATTTTCAACCTCAAACCTACGGCCTAGAAAATCCAATCTAGAGGTGCACATGTTTTAAGAACAAAGTGAGTGGCAGGATATGTTGTGAGGTTAAGAAATTCATTTTTTTTTATTAACAAAGAAAAATTCCATGAGCTTATTTGATTGGTGGTGTTGGGCGGTCATATGAAAATTATTGGCTGTGGGCTTCGGCCCAATGGTACTAGGATGCTAATATCAATAATTTGTTATCAATAATTTATTAGGGGTTATGGTCCGAGCTTTCACCCATGCCATTTTGTCCGACCTTTTACCCCCTTACCTATGTTGTCCGACTTTTAAACCCCCCACCCATGTTCTTGTCCGAAGATTTAACCCCCACGCATTATGTCCGACCTTTAATGGCACACAAAGGTCCGAGTTTCATGTTAGGGACCTTTGGTCTGACTTTTGAGCAAGGGAAACCCCACACACACACTTGTCCAAATTTTAGATAGGGCAAGGCCTGTCTGACTTTGTGTGATGATAAAATGAAACTATGAATGTATGTCATAACATGTTGAATCTGTTAAGATATGAAGGTTACTTTGCTAAGCCACTAACGCTGTTAAATATGCTATGCTATGTTAAATGTGATTGACTCCGTATGATAACCACGTTGCGTGAATTAACTGTAATACGGTCCTGATTAACTCTGATGCGCATGTGAACTATGCAAAGTGTATTAATCCAGCTACGCGCGGATGTTATTGTTAGATTAAATTGAGAAAGCCTTGATGAGTAACAGGGATCGTACTAATGTGATTAACTGACGTATGATGCTTGATATCGATTGTCGAACATACTCTGTGGTATTAATTGCATATGAAACATTACGAACATGAACTGATCAAGTATACGTGCTTACTCTAGGATTTGATTGAATGATTGCTAGCACATAATTAAGCATACCGAGCAAACCAAGGTGAGTTCACACTCTTACTAAGGCATGGGATTCCCGGGGCTTGGGAATGGGTTTTAAAGGAATAAGGTTGAATAGATTCGTACTGACACTATTACTAGACTACCATACCATCGTCCTCGGTTGTGCAGGACACATACGTGAAATCTACGTACACATATACATACTACTATCCTCGGTTGTGAAGGATACCTATACATACTACTATCCTCGGTTGTGAAGGATACTTATACATATTACTATCCTCGGTTGTGAAGGATACTTATACTTAATTACTATCCTCGGATGTGAAGGATACTCACGTAAGACCTACGTGAACTTATACTTACTACTATTCTCGGATTGTGAAGAACACATATGGTTACGAATAGTCTAGTGGATATACAACATGGGAAGCCCCCACCAATAGAACGTACTTTTGGCCCAGTAGAGCCACCTGTTACAAATGAACATACTCTTACGCATTTACTTTCCGTGAACTCGCTCAACTAGTTGTTGATCCTCTGTTACATGCCTTGCAGGTCGTTAGATACATGGAGCTTGCACAGGGAGAAGCTGGTCGTTGTGGGCTTGGATCGTGTTTCTCTTGTTAAACACTTATGACATTTGATACTTTATTATGATGGGTTTTACTTAAACGCTTCCGCTAAACAGTGATAACTTACTTATGTTTTGGAACACCTTTCATATGGATTTGGTTTGGTTTAGTGGCAATTACTTTTACTATATATATATTGTTCTATATGATTGGTGGCTTGATCCTGGTCAGTCACGCTCCCAAGCGGTGATACTCCGCAGGTGGATTTTGGGGGTGTGACAACACCAGACATTCCAATTGAGAATCACATCTTGTGTGATCCACCAGTGAAACCGAGTAAGGCTGAAACACCAAAGGCAATGAAGCCCAGTGTACCGAGCATTGAAAAGAATAACTTGTTGTATACGCTCAAGGGAGACAGTAAAATCTATTCTGACAGATATTTTCCAATCAAAAATGTAAATCAAGATTTAATTGAGAAAATTTTTGAAGGACGAACTGATAAGTTTTTGGGAAACAAAGGTAACAAAGTGACGGTCACTCAATGTGAACCAATTCCGTGTGAGCTAATTAGAAAACAATACGGAAACCAAAAACTGCCAGTTGAGCGAAAACAACAAGTGAATTCTGGAAAGGGTAAGGGCCAGGTACAAGAAAAGAGGGCTCAAAACAAGAATGCTCAAGCACCAAAGGCTCAGCAGCCTAAGACTGAACAACCAAGGGTTCAACAATCTAAAGTTGAGCAGTCTATGGCTCCTCAACCTAAGGCTGCACAACCTAAAATTCAACAATCTAAGGTTGAGCAACCTAAGGTTCAAAGGGTGCAAAACAAAAGAGCTCCAGCTAAGAAAAGAGAACAGAAAGTGAACTTTGTTGGATCAAAGGGTACGGACAAACTTGAAACATTTCAAAATAAATCTAACATTGATTTTGTAAAACAAGTTAGAATTTTAAAGAGAAATGATGAGAACAATTATACCCAACACACCAATGGATGTGACTTAGGTCCAAGCACATCTAGATCACAAAGTTCAGTATCTGGTTCTTCGTCTGGTCATCAACACGTTTCTCCGAGGTTTGTAGAGCGGAGAATGTGTTTTGAATGTGGAACAGTTGGGCACATTGTAAGATATTGCCCATACTTGCAAAAATTGAAAGGAAAAACAAGTGCTCCCCAAGAAACCAATTACCAAAAACAACCGGTTTCCCCGAAACAAGATCCACGTGTCTTGAAAGAAAGGGAAAAGAAGGTAAAACAAAAGAACAAAAAGGTAATTGAGAAGGCCTTAAAATCAGAGGTCAAGGATGAAAAACCTGTACAAGCCAAACCTACAAGTGTAAAACCAGTAAATGCAAAAACAATTAAATCAAATACTGGTAAGGGACAACAAGCTTGGAAACAAAAACAGGTAATTCAGTCAGGGGGAGCACCAGAGGTTTTATTTCCTAATCATCAAGTGATTGAGATCACTTTCCTTGATGATCAAGGACGACCCAAGTCAACAAAGGCTTGGGTCCCCCTCTCAAACTGATGTGTTAATTGCATGTGCAGGCGGCTCCAGGAGGAACTATTAATAGTCTTTGGATTGTTGATAGTGGGGCTTCCAGGCACATGACTGGCGACTATCGTCTTCTTTTCGATGTGCGAAGTATAAGAGGAGGATATGTTGCGTTTGCTGGAGACAAAGGAGGGTATATCACCGGCGAGGGAATGATCTCAAATGGAATTGTGAGTTTCGACAAAATCAATTATGTGCAACAGTTGGATCACAATCTCCTGAGTGTTTCTCAAATCTGCGACAAGAAGTTCACCGTGCATTTTGATGATGCCGGTTGTTATGTGCTGAAGCCAGGATTCAAGATTCCCGCTGAATGGATTCTCTTATCAGCACCAAGAGTTAATGATTTGTATGTTCTTGATATGAGCCAAGCAATAACTCAGTCAAAACAAGTTACTTGCTTTATTTCAAAAGCCACTGAAAAGGAGACGATCTCTTGGCACAGACGAATGGGTCATATTCACCTCAGAAAAATGAATCACCTAGTCAAAAACAACTTGGTGAGAGGTGTTAATGTGAATAACTTTCAACTTCAAGATGTCTGTGTGCCGTGTCAAAAGGGAAAGCAGACCAAGAAATCTCATCCATTGAAGAAGGTTAACACTGTCAACATACCACTCGAGCGTTTGCACATGGATCTTTTCGGCCCAGTCAAACACAAAAGTGTGCACGGAGAAGTTTTCTGCTTGGTAGTTACTGATGACTACTCAAGATTTTCATGGGTTGACTTCATGGTCCACAAGAGTGAGACTCCAGAAATTCTGAAGAATTTGATCACCCTGTTGGAAAATCTGTATAATCTAAAGGTGAGGCGAATTCGAAGCGACAACGGTACCGAGTTCAAAAACAGGGTTATGGATGAGTTTTGCACTGCAAAAGGAATCCTTCATGAATACAGCTCTCGGTACACGCCACAACAAAATGGAGTCGCTGAAAGAAAGAACAGAACCTTAATTGAGACTGCGAGAACCATGTTGGTTGAGTCTCAGCTTCCAGTTCGATTCTGGACTGAAGCTGTTGCCTCGGCTTGCTACACGTTAAACAGGGTTCTCACAGTGAAAAGACATGGAAAAACGTGCTTCGAACTCCTACACAAGAAGACTCCTGACTTGGAATATCTAGAACCTTTTGGTGCACCATGTACCATGATTGAGCCTGACGGGAAGTTTGGTGCCAAAGCTATCGAAGGTTACTTCCTTGGGTATGCTACTCCTAATCTGCGAGTATGGAACCTGACTACCAAAAGGATTGAAGAATGGGGTGAAGTAAGAGTTCAAAGATATTCTAATCCTCTGAAGCCTTCTGGAGATCCATGGATGTTTGATTATGATGGTCTTTTCGACTCATTCAATCTGCCGACATTTGATGATGATAATGCAATTGCTCAAATGTTGTCTGAAAGCGAGAATGCGACTGGCTCTCAGTTAGCTCGTCCAATCATTGTTGACTCACAAGCGTCTTCTTCTGTCAACAATCTCGCTTCAAATGAGGTGTTTAATGATGCTGTCGATTACAATTTGTCATCAGAAGATGAGGAGTATGTTGATGCAAATGATGGTGAAGCACTGCGTCCGGTTCAAGGTACTTCAGAAGCAACGGATCCAGTGTCTGCACCAATTATCCAAGAAGAAAATGCATCATCTTCTACAACTCACCAGCTTCAGAATGATATCGGGAATTTAAATATCAATAACTTGAGGTCAAATGTTGAAGTTCCTCAAGTTACTGAAACCCGAATTCATAACATTCATCCTCAGCAGAATATAATAGGTGATGTTCTCAGTGGTGTAAGGACAAGAAATCAAATCAGAAACAACGAAAATGCTGGCTTGTATGCTGAGATACGAGAATCGGGACAACAAAATGATTGGTCTTTTGCCTGCTATGTTAGCCAAGAAGAGCCTAAATCTTGGAAGGAGGCATTGAAAGATGATTCCTGGGTGGAAGCCATGCAAGAAGAACTTCAGCAGTTCGAGAAGTTGGGCGTATGGAAATTGGTTGATAGGCCCGATAACTACAAAAAGATCGGAACTCGCTGGGTGTTTAAGTGTAAAAAGGACGACCGTGGGATTGTTGTCCGAAACAAGGCAAGGTTAGTGGTTCAAGGCTTCAGTCAGATTGAAGGTATTGACTACAATGAAGTGTATGCACCTGTTGCTCGTCTGGAGGCTATTAGAATCTTTCTAGCCTACGCATCCTTCAAGAAATTCAAGGTGTACCAGATGGATGTTAAAAGTGCTTTTCTACACGGAGTAGTCGAAGAGGAAGTATATGTCGAGCAACCACCGGGGTTTGAAGATCCATTACATCCTGACAGGGTTTTACTACTTAACAAGGCGTTATATGGTCTTCATCAAGCACCTCGGGCTTGGTATGAAACGTTGTCTACCTATCTGCTCAGCAATGGTTTTCGATGAGGTTTGATCGACTGTACCCTCTTCATCAAAGAAAAAGGTGAAGATCTTCTGTTGGTACAAGTGTATGTCGATGATATTATCTTTGGTTCTACCGATGATAAGTTGTGCAAGGAATTTGAAAAGGTGATGCAAGATCGATTCGAGATGAGTGCGATGGGTGAAATGACGTTCTTCTTGGGTTTGCAAGTTAATCAATCC
Organism: Helianthus annuus; assembly: GCF_002127325.2. Taxonomy (NCBI): domain Eukaryota; kingdom Viridiplantae; phylum Streptophyta; class Magnoliopsida; order Asterales; family Asteraceae; genus Helianthus; species Helianthus annuus. The sequence continues at coordinate 72,936,681 of NC_035434.2, read as the reverse complement.
GAATCTGGATTTTTTATTCATCAAACCAAGTACGTCGGAGACATCTTGAGCCGGTTCCAGATGTCCGATACGAAGCCAATTTCTACTCCTCTTCCGCAGAATCACGGGATTACTCCGGATGAAGAAGGGGATGCTGTGGATTCTTCGCTTTATCGTGCTATGATTGGATCCTTAATGTATCTCACCGCATCAAGACCCGACATTATGTATCCAACTTGTCTTCTCGCTAGGTATCAAGCGAATCCGAAGGTCTCTCACTATGCTGCTGTCAAAAGGATCTTTCGTTATCTGAAGAGTTACCCTGACACCGGGTTATGGTACCCTAAGGATGATAACTTCGATCTCAAAGCTTTCAGTGATTCTGATTTCGGCGGCTGCAAGAAAGATGGAAAATCAACTACAGCAGGATGTTAGTTCTTAGGCAATCGCCTAGTCACTTGGCAATGCAAGAAGCAGACATGTGTGGCTACGTCTACATGTGAAGCAGAATACATTGCTGCGTCTAGTTGCTGCTCCCAGGTTCTATGGATCCAACAACAGATGCGGGACTACGGTTTTGAATTCCTAACTACTCCTATTTATGTTGATAATGAGACTGCCTTACAGATCACTAGAAATCCTGTACAGCACTCGAAAACGAAGCACATCGATATTAAATATCACTTCATACGTGATTGTTTTAAAAAGAGACTTATCGATGTGGTTCATATTCATACCGACCACCAACGTGCCGACCTTTTTACCAAAGCATTTGATAAATCAAGATTTGATTATTTACTTTTGGTAAACGGCATTAAGGTGAAGCAAGAGTAACCGACATCAGGAAATCGTTTTTGTAAATATTTTTCTAAAAACCAAAAATCCAAAAATATTTTTACTTCACTTTATTTTTGAATTTTAGGGGGAGAAAGTTTCAAGAAAAATACAAAAACATTGAAAAACCACAAAAATACAAAAATATGTCTTTAATTTATTTACTTTCTGCATTTAAGGGGGAGAAAATTCAGAAAAACACAAAAACAATAGAAAAACAAAAATGAGTTTCTTGGTAATATAAGAGAAAGTGATATTACATCAGAGGTCGGTTGAAACATGCTTCTAGAAATCAAAAGAAAAAGAAAATGATAAGTAGCTCTACTAATGATGTACCGGTAGACTCACGATCATTTTAAAGTATGCAGGAGATATAAACATAACAGACTGAAAACCGCGTGGGAACCGTTCATTGGCATATGGTCTTGGTACCGAAATTTCGTTTGATAGATTGCCGAGGTTCTGAGATATTCGGGGTTTATGTTGTTTATCATCTGGGTATCATGGTTGTTTCTATAAAAGACAAAGTCTAAGTTCTTCCATGATACCATACATACGTGTACATATCTCATACTGCATTCGACCTCAATAAGTGATAAACAATCACATGTCCATCAAAATAAGTGATAAAATATCACATTTATCCGGGAGTCAAGTTCGTCTCTCTGCTGTACGGAAGTACTGACCTGTTCACGGACTTGCTCCTGTGCCCTCATGCATCGAAAATCAAGTTCCTCATCAATAAGTGATTCTATCACATAGGGCTTGTTTTCAAACTCAAATAAGTGACTTGTTCACATTGTAAATATATATACGTTAAAACGGATGATAAATGGTATACTCCCCAGTAAGATGAACTCTCGTGCATACCTTGATACGGGAATGTTTCGTGAGTGGATGAACACCGGTCGGTAAGTATAAATCATACCTTAAACGTATCTCATTGTATTATGATTACACCTGATCGTTGAGTTTAAGTGGACAACAATATCGGTAATTGTGGTAGAATACTTATCCGCTTCTGTAAAAGAATTTTAAAAGGAAGTGTGTTTTGACAAAAGACCGCAAGCTGATATGATTCTCTTCGCCAGAAACTCGCAAAAATATTGTTGTGTTTGTACATATTTACTTACTGCCTTATTTACTGCTTTATTTTTTAAACAGTTTTTGTCGTTTGGTGCATATCAGCACGACATTAGCGGTGATGTCGTTTGATAACATTCAAAGGATTTTAAAATTGTTGCCTTTTATTTTATCAAACCACAAAATCCAAAAAGATTTTCAATTTAACTTTATTTTTGATTGAATGATGTTGGTGCTCGATCCGATACCTGACAAGCCGAAATACTTCATAAAATTAACCTTGCAGAACTTCATAACGGACAACTTTTCAAAATGGTCATTTCTGAAAACCTCCAAAATTTGAAGTGTGTAAATTGGAAATTCCCAAAAATCCAAAGTGTTGGTGGGAAATCTGATCCTTCGAGGAAGCAATGGCCCTCGAAAGATCAGTTGGTCAAGAAAGTCAATGAAAGTCAACTATCTCAGTCGAAAGATGTTTTGGTCAACGAAAGATTTGACCAATTGATCTTTCGAAGTTGACCAGACCCTTTGAAAGATGTTTTAGATCGAAAGATATCTTTCGAAGGATTCCAAAATATCTGGTATCCTTCGATCCAGATCTTTCAAATATCTGGATCCTTCGAGCCAAACAGGGATCTTTCGAACCAAAGATTATCTTTCGAGACAACTGTTCATCTTTCGAATGGTTTTGAGTCCTTCGAGGCGGTTGGACTTTCGAGGTCAGGGTATAAAAGGCATCTTCTTCTTCATTCATCATTAACAGTTTCAAAAACTTCATCTCAAAACCCTCTCATTCTTCCCGAACCTCTGCCCAAATTTTCAAAATCAGTTAAAAGATATCAGGATTTCTTAAACAACACTTGGTAGGATGTTTATGTTTTAATCAGTTAACAAACATCAAAGCAAAAACATCATAAACATGTCATTGATCATGTTATTTATACATTAATGTTCTTATTTTAGTTATGTAAAATCTGAATGTTTTGTTTATGAATCAGTGATAGTTGTTGATGATCATGTGATGATCTTGTATCTGTTTGTGCATGTTCAAATCGTTTGGATTGAATCTTGATAACTGATGTTTGGTTTGGGTTAAACAGGGGATGTTTAGGGTTTATGGTAAAATCTGATGCAAATGTGTGTTCATGTCCGGTTTGGTTTAAAATGTTGATGGTGTTTAAATGGTTCGTAGTGTTGTTATTGTTTTGGCTTAAAACACATTTGAACAAAATTTTAAAACATCACCGGAATTAAAATAAATCTCACCGGAAAACTCACCTGAAAAGATGCCGTTGAACAGTTACCGGAGCGAAGGATGATGATGACTCATCACCTCGATAGATGTGCTGAACAACATCCTTCGAGGTGATTCTCGAAAGATGTTAGATTTCACGAAGGATCATCCTTCGATTTGATCAACCTTCGAAGGATCAAGACATCTTTCAAATTTCTTGATTCTTCGAAAGATGATCTTTCGATATGGTTGTTATCCTTCGGGGAAAGTGACATCCTTCGAACCATCTGTCATCTTTCGAACAAGATTGCCATCCTTCGTGCCATGATTCAATCTTTCGATGGATAGATGTGATCCTTCGAGGGTTCAACACTTAGAAGATTTTCAAGAAATTGAAATTTTTCTAAGTATGAAACCCTAATTTGACTGTTTGCACTTTTTCTTATTACGTGTCAATGTGATGTGCAGAAATGGCACCGAAAGTGAAAAAGGAGCGGGCAAAGCCAACAAAGAAGGAGAAATCGGAAGTTGAGGCTATGTCTGAATCTAGACATAATATGGCTGCATATTTACAACCGGAAGGAAGTATCAGTCCGGAGTTTGCTGGCATCATGGAGTACCTTCACCGCTCGCGCATCAATTATGCTATCACAACGCAATACATTGCCTATCAGTCGCACATCAAGGCATTCTGGAGTTCTGCTGGGATTGAAACGGTAGATAATAAGGAAGTGATCAGGGCTACTGTTGCTGAAAAACCTGTGGTTATTACTAAAAACACTATCAGAGAACGTCTACGACTTGGAGATCAACCGGAAGATCCTACTTCTAAAGATTTACAATATCAACGGGGGTTACTGATGAGGCTGCGGTACAGCGACGATGTTCTGGCTAATCAAATCAACAAGAAGTTTATGCCACTTCGGTATAAGTTCTTGCTGCATATTCTTATTCATTGCCTGAGCAACAAGCGTTCTGGGTATGACTTGTCACCGATCGATTTGACTGGATTGTTTACGGCGTTGATTCTGAACAAGCCGTTTAACATATCTTGCTATATCTTCGACAACCTAAAGGAAAACGCTCGAAGGCCACTTCCGTCTGCAACACAGCGAACATCCACCAAGTTCTGGTTATATCCCAGGTTTCTGCAGATGATGATAGATGATCAGATTCCTGATCTTGCTAAAGCCAAGGCAGATGTTCTTCCTGTGAATCCAATGAACGAACGCACTCTGCTGATCTTCAAATCTATGGCCGCTTATAAGGAATCAGACCCAATTAGGAAACTTATTGGTCATCTTGATATTCCTAACTATGAGGCACCGCAGAACCACAGATGGCGTCGTGAAGGGAGTGTTTCTGACGATGAAGAACCAAGATTGATTGCTTTGGCTGACACTCAGCTTGGAGCTAAACATGGAATCAAGGCAACTAGAAGGTCTGCTGGCAGTTCTAGTGCTGCAGCACATGTTGAGGTTGACGTAAATGTTGCTGCTGAAGAGGTTCAGGATATGTCTGTAGATCCTGATGTTCGTGTTAGTACTGGTGGTGATGGTGGTGCTGTAGTTGTTGAAACGGGTGGTAGTGCTGGTGGTGCTGGTGGTGTTGCTGGTCAGTCTGGTACTATTGCGACTAACAAGGGAAAAGGCAAGATAGATGAGGCGAGGAAGATAGTTGATGAAAGCAGTTCATCTTCTGAAGAGAAAGGAGGTTCTGATGGCGATGATTCTTCGTCTGAGGATGATAATCCTCCTCCTCCAGGGATGATGAAAGTCTTTGATAAACGCGGGAACCCTCGATTTGTGCGTATCAAGAAGACAGGTGATACTGGAGACTCTGACACGGATGAAGATTATACGCTTACTTCTCCGGGTTTTATCAGAAAGAGGAAAGCTAAACGACAAGGTACTCATGCGTCAAAGAAAGCTGCTGGTGATTCCTCTGTTCCTGTCTCTGTCCAGCCTTCATCTGCTCCTGAGCAGCAGGTTCTTTCCTCTGGTGATCAATTTACTGAAAAAGAGACGCTGGATTTAATGTCTTCTCCTCAGAGGTCTTCTGGGACACGACAGGTGACTGTTGATCAACAGCCACCTGAAACTCCCACCTCAGGTACACATGCTCGACCCCCTCTCACTATTACTGGTCCTACAGGTGCCTCGGGTCAGGCTGGTCAGTCTGGTTCTTCAAGACCTGAGCCTTTAAGGCCATCTCTGGCAGAAACCTTGTCTGGATTTTCTGAAGCTGACAAGGTACAATTCCTGATTGAACAAATCAGTGAATTGGGTGATATAGTTGGTAGACACACAAGAACTATTGAAGAATATCGTGTCCTGTGAAAACAAGATGTAGTGGCACACAACCAGCTATGTAAAATTGTTGAAGCTCAGAATGATAAGATCAAGGAACAGGCTGAGGAAATCGAAAGGTTAAAAGAGGCAAATAGGGCACGAGATAGGGAGGTGGAAATTATGAAAAGACATAGTACCAATTTGGAGACTCAGGCGAAATCGTTGAGGGAGATGGTAAGTAATCGTGATGATAGACTGATGGAGGCTTTCAAGCCCATGTACAGCAACTTCAATAGGGTTTATTCGAGGGTTGGTACATTGTGGAACGAAAGGTGCAAAACCTTAGGAATAGTTCCCGCAAGGCGTGAGGATGATCAGGATGATGATGCTGCTAATCCAGATCAAACAACTGCCTCAGGCTCCGGTGCAACTGCATCCGGTGCTGCAGGCGGATCTGGTGCTCCTCAAGATACTCCGTCTGCTCCTCCTACAGCTTCTACAGGCCCAACTGAGCAGACTGAAACACTGGAAATGTCTGTAAACCCTGAACAGATCAGCCTGGAACCGGAAACATTTACTACAGATCTCCCTGAATCTTCAAGTGCTCAGAAACATCATCCTGTGACGGGTGAACTGCTGGAAGAGGGAGAGTTTATTTCTGAGATGACTGATGAACAGATTTTGATTTTGACTGATTTGGATGAAGTTGCTGTGTGTATGATTGATGCTACTCCGCTGGTACAGGATCAAACTGATTTCTCCTCAATTGAAGAAATCTTCATCAGTTCTGATCCTGAACGTCCTGTGTATGTTGGAAAGGACAATGCGGAGGTGAATGCCCTTGATGATGACTTTGTTGCTGAAAAGACTGCAGAGTTCGCCAATCTTTCTTCTGATTCGCCATCAGCTTAGGAAAGCCGTGAGAAAACAGTTAATGAATGGCGAGCGGATTTCCTTGCTAGGAATCCTCCTCCGCTCGCTCCGTTGGAACAGGCTAACTATATGATGCTGGAGAAAAATCAGGCTCGGGGTCGCATCATTAGCTGGATGTTTGTCAAAGATCTTCACTGCATGGTCGTGAAAAGAGAAACGGGTCTTCAGTATTTTAGAACTCTCCTCAGTATTCTCACACTTCCATATTATGATGTTGCAGTGTTAGCCCAGCTTGATGTAATCAATCGAGCTAAAGAACAGATGGTGGATCTATTCGCTAAGAAAATCAGGTTAGAAAGGAGATTGGGTTGGAAGGATCCTCTGTACAAGCCTCAGTTTCCAAGATACGAGCAGATCAGGTTCACACTTGATCCAGAGACAAACACAGCTCGTTATCGTTTGGTATACGATCCTCCCAAGGTGATGAAGAAGATTCCGTTACTGAAGATGAAGACCGACTTTCTTGAAAACTTCCGTTGCTGGGTTTACGATGCTGATACTGGAGAAGCGGTGATCCTCTTCAGGGATAATCAAGAGAACTTCAGGATAATAGATCCGATGTGGATTACAAATATGTCCAGATCGGATATTATTGTTTTGAAAGATCATGAGATAAACTACTTAGTTCAGGATCGAGATCAAGCTATGAAGTTTCAAAGGATGGCCCGATATTGCTTCAATCTGCTGGTCAACGCAGGAAGTGCATGGTCATCACATCATTTGACCGTGGAAAGGACGTCCGAGACTTAAGACACGAAGACCAAGACAAAGCTACAGCCAAGGGGGAGTTTGTTGGTGCACTTGTGTCTGTACTTTGTCTGTATTTTGTAATGTATAAAACGATGTCTTTTGTCTGTTGTGTTTACGTCTTTTGTTATGTTGTTTATGTGTTGGAATGTGTGTTTGACCAAGTCAACCATCCTCCTGGTTTGACTTGGCCAAACAGTCAACACTTAGTATGTAAAACTTGTATGCTTCGAAGGATGTCATCGAAGGATGGATTGTATCCTTCGATGACCTCGAAAGATGATCTTTCGATGGATACTTATGGACCTCGAAGGATATACCATCCTTCGAGGTATGTTTGGATCCTTCGATATCTTTCGATGGTAATTCTGGTCGATAGATGATCCTTCGACCAGAATACCTGATCCTTCGTGCATGGTTGTCTGATATGGGTATATATATCCCATGAGGGTTTTCACTTCACAGGAAGTCATTCGGATAGTTTGGAGAGCTTTTGTGAGTGAACCCAAGGTCTTGTAAGAGAGCATTTCAGTTTGGTCAAGGGCTGTAACCGTGTCCACTGAAATACAAGAGAAAACTTTGATACCTTGCTTGTCTACTCTTTCTCTTTGTAATCTTTGCTTTCATCTAAACTACGGTTTGCACTCTAGCTTGGATTCCGCACTTGCTAGAGTGTTGAACATAACAAGGAATAGGTTTAACCTCAACCTCCGAGGGACCTACACATGTTCATCCTCTCATCTTGCTAGATTTGATTTTAATCATGATCTAGCAAGATCATATGATGATCTACATCACTTACATAAGCAAACAATGATCAACAAGTAAATCAATACATAAACAACATAGTTTCTTCATGATTTAAGCTTATGTTCAAGTTTCATTCTCTTGATTCTTAGTGTTCTACAAGTTTAACATTATGTATCATCTTTTAACCACTTGAAATAGATGTAAAATGGAAAGATTAGTGTTCTTACCACTAGCTCAAGGCTAGGGATGATCAAGAGTAGAAAAGAGGTGGATAAAAGCAAATGATGAAGGTTCTTCAACTTCCGAAAGTTCCTAGCTTCTTTGTGCACCTTCTAACACCCTTGTGTGTATGTAGATTGAATGGAAAATGAATGAAAAATGGTGGTTGTGTGGGACTGGGTTATGGCCGTAGGTTTAGAAGAGAGGAAGGAGAAGAAAAATGGTGAATGTTGTGAAGGAAATGAATGCCATGCTCTAAAGGTTAACTCTTATATTCATATTCGTCCACCACATAGTTTCCAATGTGTAATATGTTTGGTAAAGTATAAACAAGATCCAACATAATTTAATATTATAATCAAACAAAATCAAGGGTGGGCCACACCCTATGTGGCCGTAGGTGGGGGGGGGTCTAGAGTTAGGATGTAATGGATAGTTAGTGGTATAGTTGAAATCCAAGTGTATTAGTTAGGTATTTAGTTACTAGGTGTTATATAGTGTGTTATGATGTTCGGGGACCATAACTAGCTTGGTAATGTTAAAACAATGCTTCTAGTGAAAAATTGGTGTTTCGGGTAGTGTCCGGTTGTTCGGTTGGTTACCGGTTCGTTAAGGTGCTAAACTATGCAGTTTATTGTGTTTTATGTTACCTTTTGTGACAGTTTTAATTCCCGACACTTAGGAAAGTATTCAGGACCATTTAACCATTTCTGCATGGTACAAATGTGTCTAAATGCTGAATTTGCTGATTTTCTGCAGAATTCTACAGTTTATGTGAGTTTTAGGCACTTTCCGGCACTTAAACTATCACTAGGAAGGCAGTTTTGTGATCCTTTCTTTCCTACACACTACACTAGTGTAATACTTGGTTTCTGGCTCATTCTGTGTCCCAACACATTGTCTGTCTATCTACTGAACTCCGTCAGCATTTTTCTGATTTGTCTTATAACTGTGCAGCCGGAGTTTCGTGCATCATTTGAATCAACAACGTTTGCATGCAATAATGATATGTCATTAGCAATATATGATGCACATGTATGTATGATAACAGTAATCAGAAAACAATTCAAGTCATAAATTGTAATTCAGCACAGTCATTAAGCACTAATCATTGTTTAATAATTGTACGGATGCATGCAAATTTGGCAGTTGTCACATTCTCCCCCTGTTAAGAAAATTTCGTCCTCAAAATTTAATCTACATTAACTCCTTAGGGTTACCTTATGCGTGTATGGATATGAATAATACCAAGGTAAGTAACGACGAAACCGAATCAAAACTTATTCGAATCAGGTGAACCCAAGGACATATTTCAACAATCAGAATCCAAAGGTTAAAAGGTATGTGTTTCAGAATTTTGACGTCAAGGATACAAAACGTATAAATGTATAATCTAGTGTAACTTAGTTAACAGGGGTTCAACGAAAAAGGAGTTTCGACCAATAGAACTCCGAACGATCATTCACAATATGCAAATGAGTTTTCAGAAACAATAGCATCAAGTAGATGAACTCAAATTCAGCAAACTCAAAGTAATTGTAACGTGAAAGTGATCTGTCACTTTCGGACGAATAAATGAATAAAATTAGTGCGTTGACCTTATTGATTCGTGAGAATATACCGAAAGGGAATACAACCGAAACTGGTATATCGTTGTCTCAATACGTAGTTGCATTAAGAGTGTTTAAATGACAAGTCAAACAAAAGTATGTGTAATTTCGTGCGGAACGGGTGACCATGATTAGCACAAGCTACAAGTTTATACCGACACCACAAGGTGTCGTAATGACATAATTCAATAATAGCGGTGACCGAACAAGTTCACCGTGTTTCAATTCAGATAAAAGTGTAATGAAGCAAACCTGAAAATTTGGTTCAAACGACATCGTAGGATTTTTCAATTGAATATAGAATATCAAAGAACTACTGTTTTCGATCAAAAATGAAAAATAATGAATACTGCAAGGTATTCGATCGATTAATGAAAAAACCGTTAGGAGGTACACTGGAATATAAAATGAATTTATGTACCATTGTCTTAACACACAATTGTGTTAGGACTGCTTTATTTGTGATAAAACAAAACGGATTTAGAGCAAGTCAATAAATAAACAATTAAATCCGTGTATGAGATGTGTAAATGAGATTAGCGCAAGCTTCAATCTTATGAAAACATCACCACAAGGTGTCGAAGTCAACAAACGACTTAATGGAGTCGTAGACCAAACAAGTCTACTACGACTCGGGACAAAAGAAACATTTGCAAAAATGAATTTAAATATGACACGCTCAATACATCATATGGTGTTTTGAATCGAATATGCGAAATGGACAAGTTCAAGCAATTGAACTTGGCTTTTGTGCAAACTGACAACAAACGTATGTATTGACATGCGGATTGCGGCATCGTTACAAAGATAAACCATGTATGTAACTTGAAAGAAAAGAAGTTTCAAGAGAGTGTGTTGAGTTGACAGCCAAGGAGCCAACAATTACAAAAATGTAGGTCATTCGAATCACAAATAAAAAGTTAGATTTAGCAAAATAATATTTAAACTTTGACGAAGCGTTTATTCAAAACGAACCACATGCATAACAAATGGTGTATGCGTAACATATGAATTTCCAAGAAATGAAGCAATGAGTATTCGCTATAATGAAGAAAATTGTCATGATGCAACTACCATTAAGAGGAGTAGGGATGTAAAAATCTACTCACTAGAAGCAAAAGTGGAAGTTTCAATAAAAGGAATCCGAGTACTTTATCCGTTCGGTTACTAAGCTAGCATATATGACAGAATAATGGGGTTTGCTTGAGTTAGCGGACGTAGTTTCTATGTGTTAACCTTTAATGAGTTTTGACCTAAGTCCCCGAAGGTCCTAAGTACATGTTTCCTAGATTCTCGAAGTCGTGTATTCTGTGTAAAATTGTTTTGTGCATCGTGTAGAAAACATAATATTAGCGTATGTTTAAAACAAGTGGTTGACTCACTGTACTTCGGTATACTCTCTTCTTAAATCCGCAGCTGGTGATAACCTGATCGAAGATTGATCTTGGTGTAGTAACTTGATCCCTGAAATTGGTCGAATAAATTATCATTCCTCGGTAAGGAATACCGATTCTTGATGGTTAGCTTGTTCAGCTCTTGGTAGTCGATACTCATTCGAAAGTTACCACCCTTCTTTTCGACGAACAGAACTAGAGCTCCCCAAAGCGAGAAACTTGGTCTTATAAATCCCTTATATAACAATTCCTGAAGCTGCATTGACAACTCTTGCATCTATGAAGGTGCAAGTCGGTAAGGTGTCTGAGCTACAGGCGCGGCGCCTGGAACCTAGTCAATGTGGAACTCGACTTGTCGTTGAGGAGGTAATCATGGCAAGTGTTCATGGAAGACTACAGGATATTCCCTTATCACAGGGATGTCTTCGAGCTTAGGTTCTTCGGCTTCTTTGTCCACAACATGAGCCAAGAAGGCAATACATTTTTTACGCAAAAGCTTTTGTGCCCTCAGACAACTAATAATCCGTTGAGGCGTATCCTGCTTTTCTCCATGAATCACGATCGTCTCTTCACTCGCCATCGGGCTGCGGGAAATCTTCTCATGGCAAACAATCTCTGCACGATTACTCGACAACCAGTCCATCCCAACTACGACGTCGAAGCTTCCCAACTTAATTGGTAGAAGATCTACCGTAACTCACACTCTCCAAGTTCTATCACATAGCCTCTAATTACTTCGTTGGCTTTCACTAGCTTCCCATTAGCTAGTTCTATTGAATACGAGATATCTAACTTACCTTCTACTAACCAAGTATACTCTTAAACTTTAGAGATGCGAAGCTAAAATTGGCAATAGTATCAAACAGCACAGATGCATAACGTTGACTAATATGGGACCTACCGATGACCATGTTTGGATCCTGGCGTGCTTCCCTAGCTCCGCTGTTGAGCTTTCATCCACGTGCCTGATTGTTTTTAGGGCAATATTTTATGAAATGCCTTTTGTCTCCACAGTTAAAACAACCTTGAACACGTTTTTGATCGTCACTCTTTCTGCCTTGATAGTCGTTGTTGTCGTTGTTTCCTCCGTGATTCCCGCTACCATCTTGGCCTCCATTTCCACGTTCAGTACCTTGCCTACAAGTCTCCTTGACATGCCCCCTCTTGCCACAGTTATCACATTTTCCATATTTACATCGCCCGACATGGTAACGTCGACAATTGTCGCACTTAGGTAGGATACCCATGTACTCTTTCCCCTTTTTGGCCTTGTTCTTGTTATTCGCCCGAGTACCCTTCTTGATATTTGTGCACTTTCTCTTGTTATCTCTAGATGGCTCCACAGGAGTCTCTTTTTTCTCCTCCGATGTGGAAAATTTTCCCAGTCTAACTGCTTCTTCAGTGAGCGCCACACTTAAGTCGATAGCATCGGTAATCTTCGAAGGTTTAGATGTTGTCACCATGCTTAGAATCTGAGGTGCCAATCCCCAGATGAAGCGTTCGATCCTCTTAAACTCTGGTTCCACCAGATATGGAACAACTTGCGATAAATCGTGAAATCTCTGCACATACTCAGCTATCTTTGAACCTTCCATTCTCAAGTTCCAGAATTCAGTTTCCAACTTCTGGATTTCTGCCCTTGAGCAATATCTCTTACGCATCAGCTCCTTCAGTTCATCCCACATCAAAGCATACGCAGCAGTCTCACCCAACGTCTGAACCTGAAGGTTCCACCATGACAGAGCCCCATCTAGAAAAAGTCCAGAAATGTACGTGACCTGGTGCTCTGGTGCACATTTGCTCAAACGCAAAACAGAATCCGTCTTCTCAACCCAACGCACAAAAGCTACGGCACCCCTAGTGCCGTCGAAATCCAGGGGCTTGCAGCCAAGAACTGCTTGTAGGTGCAGCCTGCTACATAAGCAACATCATTCACATAAGGCATTAGCAAAGCACACTTGGAAATGTCCAAACATTTTGTAATATGTCTTAAGTGACTAAACATTATCGTTGGGTGGGTTATTTCCTGAGATACCTCCGCTGCGTTCGGAGCGAAGGGCCTCGTGTTATGCGATGGCCTGTGAGATGCACTCTTGTAATTCCGCCTCTGTCGTCGGTAGAAGGTTGTTGGTATCGGTGTTCCTTCGAGGCGACATCTTCTAAGAAGAAGATCGGGTAGGTCAGGTCTTATTAAGGTCACAAGCACATAAGCTTTCACTTAACGAATAAGACCTAGGAGGTGTATATACATATGTATATAAGCAATCGTCATAGCAAGTAATTATATAACATCACAATTATAGCACAACCATGTAAATGGGAACATTTTTAATGAGAACATAACAAGCAAGCACGTTGTTGATTTATATGTTTAATGAGAACATGACGATTGGGCTTTCATTAATCATCGACCACAAAGTATCGTTACATGTTTTACAAGGTGTATCATATCAAAAGGGACACAGGGTCACACTACCCTTGTCCAACAATTCTACCAATCTACAAAAGTCTTACAATTGAAAGGTGGTCTCCAAAAGGCTTCACAAGCTCGGCTCAAAAGTGGTACCCTTATCAAAGGTAATGCATCTGCATAAACCAAAAACCAATTATGCTGATGGTGGAGGAGGAGGTGGAGAGAAGGAAAGCAAGCTGCGCACATGCGCAAGCTCCTCCTCAAGCTTATAGACACGTCGAGGCAAGTAACTGATCTGCTGCTCGACCGTAAGGAAACGAGCATCAAACTCTGGAGAAGGAGTAAGAGGAGCAGGTGAGAGTGCAAAAGGGGGAAGTGATGAATGTGGAAGATCAAAAATATACTGTCATTGATAGGGTGGAGAACATGGTGTCAGCTCAAGCTCCAAAACTCTACGACTCAAAACCTCAAACTGTAGTTGAAGTGACAGGAGCAACTCATCCCATATGTAGCCTCCATAATGTGGGGGATGATAGGGGTCTGAAATCGGCATAGTGTATGGTAGGGACCATCGGAATGGTTTGTCCAGCGGTGAAGAAGCGAAAGGAGCAAACGGTGCAGCCTGTGAGGTTGGAGAAAATGCTGCTGTAGCAAAAGGATTGTTATGTGGGTGCTGACCTGGAGTACCTTCCCCTGGACGGGGTGCAGGGATGTCCTGAAGGAAAAACAATCGACAAATCAGTGCGATGGACATCGAACTCTACAGGAGGGAGAGGAGCAACATCAACGGGTGCAGGTGGGGGAATAAACGGCTTGGCAAAAGGAAGATCAACAGGTGCAGATACTGGGTCAGGTATAAGGGTGCAATGTTTGGTAAACCAAAAGGGATAGGGTCATGATCAGGCATGGGCTCAGGATCAGCAGGTGCAACATCAGGATGATCAAGAGGAACAAAATCTAGCTCAGGATCAAACTCTGGGTCGTGCGGAGGTGTGGGATCTCGAGCAGGTGATAGTGCGGCAGACATAGCTGCGTCATCGTCTAAGTCAGTAGCAAAAAGGCTGCAATCCGGCCGTCTGTAAAGCTGAAGATGTCACAGACTCAAAGGAGTCTGAAACAAAGTGTAAACTAGTATCCGAGGATAACTCGATAACAGGAATCTCAAGAAGTGGAATGGCAATAACGTCCTCGTCTAGCTCTCCATCACCCCGGGCGTCATCAGGAGGACCATCAACAAACAAATCAACGTCATCAGCCAACAACTCGTCGAAAGGCAAATCCTCTAGTGGAATAGCCAAAAGAGGAACAGGGTCGAGGATTGGAGTCACAACATGCTCACCATCGGGATGACCGATGATGAGGTGGTCATGGGCTGGAACAGGGATGATAAAAGGATCCTCGTCAGAAAAACCATCAGCAAGGGTACATCATCGCCAAAGTCTGGTAGCGCGAACGGTTGGATGTCGTCCTCATCATTGGACAACATGTCAGGGTCACTCTCAGTGTCTGACGTATATATCTCCGGCGCGGCATAACCTCGTCGTCTGATGCGACTGCCTTCAGGTTGCGTGCATCTGACAACCCACTCTCTGAGGATGACGTGTGTTCCTGTATCGTCGTAATCCTAACATGTGTATAGTAACCACTAACACTCAACATGTCCAAACACAGGCAATTTATCATGTAATCATGTATTCACATTACCCCTCATGAAACCCTTCTATCCTTCCTAGCCTGCCTCATGCAGACTAAACCACCTAGTCTCCCAGACTAAACCACATAAGTAAACCTTGCAATCGTGTTTCTTGCCTTTCCTTTTTGTAAAAATGTTTGTTCCATGGATCTGGGCGTTCCGTGTATGAATGAAAACATGTTGTAAAAATATTTTCATGAGAGCCCTAATGATTGTAATCTAGACTCGAGAAAGAATCCTAGTTCGCTACAATCGAAGCTCTGATACCAAACTGTCACACCCTGACTTTTGCGGAAGCGTGATTTGGTGTGACTTGCTTAATATCATTGCATTCAACCATAACAAACAACTATATGATAAAACCAAGATGCTCATCCATTAATAGTTTTAAAACGTTACAAGCAACATTGTTTTAAATCCCAAAACAAAGATTTCATGTTCAAAATACATAACCCACAAGTTTTAGATCCATAAGGACTTCACAAAAGACACTAACAAATTAGGTTTCGAGCCATGTATCTTATCCAAGTTAAAATACATAACCCAAACCCTTCGACTTCGGATGACACCTTTTATTAGAGACACGACTTGTAAACTTCAACGCCTGCCAGATCCATACTTAATTTCCTGAAATACACGTAGTTTGAAAACATCAACAAAAGTTGAGCGAGTTCATGTGTTTAGTATGTGTGCACGGATAAACCTTGAAAACATTTGTAAGTATGTATGTGTGTACTTGAAATCCGGTATGAAAGCAAAACAAGGAAACAGATCAATTAATGGTTTGCAAGGCCATTGACATGCGTGCAACGATGTAGGAAGGCTCAAACCTAGCAGATTTTGTACCGGGCCTCCGGCTGTAAGACATAGTCACCTCATGGGCCAATCCCCGGTCCACATGGGTGTGGGCTCGCTACACCCAAATAGATCTATCACTCATGTCCCTCGGTCCTAACACGAGGATTAATGGTCTTAGGAGTGCACCTACTCATTCACATGATCTACTGTGCATTCCATAGCTAACCATACCAATTGTAATTGTTTGTAAACATTTTGTAACATGTACTTCACCCTCAATTTTATAAAACAAAATAGATAAAAGAAAAGGGGGACATGAACTCACAGTTTTGCATTCTTCGTATCCAACTGTAACTCAAAGTTTCCTCTGGAGTACACGACTGCCTACAACGTACTACGATCTATTAGACGAGCGGGTCGTGCCTTGACTTAGTATTAGTTAGTGTCTTTGAGTTATGTTTCTTTGTGTTTTCAATATTATTCCAAGTTATATAATTATTTGTTAAAATAATAAATATTTTAACTTAAATTATATTTATTAAACTTTTGGAATAATAGTTAAAATAACATATTTTAACTTCACACCTTTATGTATTTATATGTGAATATCCTTCCCAAAGATGGGTGTATTTGTATTCGTATACTCGTATATTTTTGCCATGTATTGGTGTCGTATTTCAGAGTGTATTTATACGTACGAGAATACGTATCTTTCTTATAGCTGTTAAGTATTCTTATACTTAATTTTGTATTAATTTTCCCGGAAATATATTTCTAGTAACAATGCATCAATACATTTCCAAATATATATTTTGAGAAATATTACTTAGAAAAATTATTCATAATTTTTCCTTTGGCAAAAATATTTGTAAATCTCATACAAGTTTCAAAAATAATATATTTCCAAGTCTAACTTAGAAAAATATATATAAACTCACTCAAAAATAATATATTTCAAGTTTGTTTGAGAAAATACATTTTCTCTCAAAAATAATGTATTTCAGGTCTGTTTGAGAAAATATATATATTTCTTCCAAAAATAATATATCTTCTAATATTTCCAAGAAAAATATATATTTTGACTTGCCAAAAATAATATATTTTCTCCTTGTCGAAAATATGATATAGTTTTGTAATAATTGTGAAAATCATATTTTTGTTTCCTTGGTGTCCAAAATATTATTTACCAAAATATACTTGTGAATAAAATTTCCGGAATATTTTGTGAGTTGTATTCCTTTGTTCGGTTTCACCAATATTTTGTGTATTCTTTGTATATCCGCATTTTTGGAATTTTGGTAATATTTTGGATTGTAATTTTCTTGGTTTTTTGGTAAGTTATATTATTTAAAGTCCAAAAATAATATAACTAATACACATAATATACAAATAATCACACACATGGTGACTTCTAAATATCTATTTCCTAAATACATATTTAATCACTTTTATTTAAAAAAAAACAACCTCTAATATTTATAATCTTTGTAATAAAAATTATGGCAAACTTTATGTAAAAATTTATGGTTTAAAATACACTTGTAAATATTTGTTTAGAAATATTTTTCTAAGTGTTTAATTTCTAGAAAACTTTTGTCATAGTTTCCCCTAAAAATGGAGGTTCCCATACCTTGAAGGTATATCATTTTCTTTTGTAAATCAACACAATCAATCCACAATCAACATTAAACAATCTATGCTTACCAATTTTGCCAAAATCAAGCATAAACTACCACTTTATGAACTTGAAATTTATAAAAATTTGTAGTAACTTACTAGTGTTTTTAGTAAGCTATGTTATCCTTTAAACTGTGATTGATTTCTTTAAAAACATCATTTTTAAAGAAAACAGATCTTCACAACTTGTAGTCACATTTTCTAAAAATGTTTCTTTATGAATTTTTCTTGTTACACATATGTTTCCACACATTATTAACCACCAAAAGTAAGGTTTATTTATTTAAAATCCAAGATTAAGTAAAACTTGTATTTTTAACTTAGTTTCTTGGAAAATCACTCTTGAAGTTTTAGATTTACAAGACTTACATTTGATTTTAATCATTATTTCACAATAACACATTATATTCTTTCAAGTTCATGGTTTATGTGAGGATGATTCATTAAACTCTAACATGTTCATCCTCTCATCTTGCTAGATTATGTTTTTAATCATGATCTAGCAAGATCATATGATGATCTACATCATTTACATAAGCAAACAATGATCAACACGTAAATCAATACATAAACAACATAGTTTCTTCATGATTTAAGCTTATGTTCAAGTTTCATTCTCTTGATTCTAAGTGTTCTTCAAGTTTAACATTATGTATCATCTTTTAACCACTTGAAATAGATGTAAAATGGAAAGATTAGTGTTCTTACCACTAGCTCAAGGCTAGGGATGATCAAGAGAAGAAAAGAGGTGGATAAAAGCAAATGATGAAGATTCTTCAACTTCCAAAAGTTCCTAGCTTCTTTGTGCACCTTCTAACACCCTTGTGTGTATGTAGATTGAATGGAAAATGAATGAAAAATGGTGGTTCTGTGGGACTGGGTTATGGTCGTAGGTTTAGAAGAGAGGAAGGAGAAGAAAAATGGTGAATGTTGTGAAGGAAATGAATGCCATGCTCTAAAGGTTAACTCTTATATTCGTTCACCACATAGTTTCCAATGTGTAATATGTTTGGTAAAGTATAAACAAGATCCAACATAATCTAATATTATAATCAAACAAAATCAAGGGTGGGACACACCCTATGTGGTCGTAGGTGGGGGTGGGGGGGGTCTACAGTTAGGATGTAATGGATAGTTAGTGGTATAGTTGAAATCCAAGTGTATTAGTTAG
Organism: Helianthus annuus; assembly: GCF_002127325.2. Classification (NCBI taxonomy): domain Eukaryota; kingdom Viridiplantae; phylum Streptophyta; class Magnoliopsida; order Asterales; family Asteraceae; genus Helianthus; species Helianthus annuus. Next base: position 72,917,855 of record NC_035434.2, on the reverse strand, counting down.
GTATTTAGTTACTAGGTGTTATATAGTGTGTTATGATGTTCGGGACCATAACTAGCTTGGTAATGTTAAAACAATGCTTCTAGTTAAAAATTGGTGTTTCGGGTAGTGTCCGGTTGGTTACCGGTTCGTTAAGGTGCTAAACTATGCAGTTCAGTTTTAATTCCCGACACTTAGGAAAGTATTCAGGACCATTTAACCATATTTCTGCATGGTACAAATGTGTTTAAATGCTGAATTTGCTGACTTTCTGTAGAATTCTGCAGTTTATGTGAGTTTTAGGCACTTTCCGGCACTTAAACTATCACTAGGAAGACAATTTTGTGATCCTTACTTTCCTGCACACTACACTAGTGTAATACTTGGTTTCTGGCTCATTCTGTGTCCCAACACATTGTCTGTCTATCTACTGAACTCCGTCAGCATTTTTCTGATTTGTCTAATAACTGTGCAGCCGGAGTTTCGTGCATCATTTGAATCAACAACATTTGCATGCAATAATGATATGTCATTGGCAATATATGATGACATGTATGTATGATAACAGTAATCAGAAAACAATTCTAGTCATAAATTGTAATTCAGCATAGTCATTAAGCACTAATCATTGTTTAATAATTGTACGGATGCATGCAAATTTGGCAGCTGTCACACAAGTCGCCGAACCGAACCACCTCAAAGGACACGAACCTCTAAGCACCTCTGAGCATTCTACCTCCGTTGCTAGGTCTGATTTGTCCCCTCCGAGTCGGACCTAGAGAATCTTTTGCAACAAACTCAGGACCCACTCCCCTAACTACCTGAAAATAACAGGTCCGGTTAGGACCACTTTGGCCACGTCAGCCACCCCACAAGTATAAATACCACACTTGGCTTTCCAAAAGGGGCAATCTCTACTTCTCATCTTAAACTCTCCTACTCTTTCTCACCGACTATTTTGTATTTTCCCATACTTATTCTCACGCCCGAGCTTAGTCACAAAGAGGCCCACCTCCTTATGACGAGGCTAACAATGTTGTTTCTTGTCCAATTGTGCATATCACATTGTATTCCCGAGGTTTTTTCCTGCCACAATCGTAGTTGCAGGTTTCTGAGTCTTCAGTGGTGTCATCCCCTCGTACCTATTTAGCACTACCATTCTTTCAAAGAGTTAATTCGTAATGGCAGCTTCTGCGCCATCTTTTTCTGATTTCACTTTGGGCTCCTCTACTTCTACGATAACATATTCCACCATCGTTAGTGGAACCATAGCTTCCCAAAATCCGCAAACAACACTCTCCACAGTTAGTAATGTGTTGACTACGTCAACACCAATTTCTTCAGGCTTTACAACACCACTCCCTACACCACTCCCTACGTAAGAATTCGACGACGCATTTCTGCAAAAGAATGTTGAATTACTCCGAAAGCTCAAACAGTAGCAACAGAGGGACGAAATCCTCCAGGGTTTGAGTGCAACTTTGTTCGGAAATACCACTTCGAGTTTTAGCTCGTTCTCCACTTGAGCTTTCTCCTCAGGACCCATGGTAAGTCCTACTGTTACCACTTTCACTCCATTGCTATGTAGTTAATATCCCGATATATCATTTATATATCGGTTATCAGTCCCTTATCGAGATATTGGTACAAAATATCGGTTATAATACTGGTACCGATAATATCAACGATATTTGGCCGATATTGGACTGAAATATCACTGATTTTCTCGACATCATTATCTTTCTTGTTAGTTCTACCATTTGTCTTTCTTCTTATTGTTGTTATTAGTGTTTTAAGTCTTAATTGTTAGTTATTGATATTAAATGTTAATGTTATAAGTCTAATTCAATTCCTACGTGCGAAAATTGTTAGTGTTTTGCAAATTGCTAAAGGGTAATTTGTTAATGGTAGGAGATTATACTGAATTGTTAGTGTTGAATTGCTATATATATATATATATATATATAAATTTAGCATGATATTAAATCACCGATATCCCACCAAGATCCCACCGCAATAATCGATATCCGATATTTTATCGCATTAACTACTTAGGTCCATTGTATACATCGTAGGGTCATGTATACTCATACGTTAACTCTGGTGGTTGTACACATGGTTTCTTTCACCAGGGACATTTTGGGTTCGATCCACGCGATGAATAACTCACGGCTCCATACCGTCTGACTTCCATGCCGTCACAATCAAAATTCTCTCAACGAATAGCCAACGCTCTACTCCTTACGAAGTTAAAAATGCCTCCCATGCTAAAAACTTATGATGGATCCGACCAGGATAATCACATGTTCTCCTTCACCAGAGCTGCTAAAGTCGAACTATGGTCCATGCCAGCTTAGTGCCATATGTTCGCTCAGACGCTCACCGGATCTGCTAGGGCCTGGTTTGATGGTCTACCGAAGGATCGTTTAGCAACTTCGAAGACTTTCATCGTTTGATCCTTCAGAATTTTTGCCACAAAGTTTAATATATGTATAATTATAGAATGGAATACAATGAAACTTGTACTCAATGCTCAAATACCATCGTTTGTAATCTAAATCTATACTATATAATAAAATAAACTATTTATGGGACATTTGTCATTAATTGAGACTATCTACTTTTTTTGTTTTCTTATTAAATTAAATAATTTACTATTCTGAGGATAAATGTTGATCATCAATTCTCAATTAAAAGATAACATTAAATCAAATCTAATCATTATTATATAATACTAAAATTATTGATTATATTAAATTTAAAAATATGTATTATTAAAAGTCGATTATTTTGAATTTACCCATTTACTGACATCTTATTATATTATAATTCATAGCTTAATATATTACGGGTTATAATTTGTTGTTGGGTGAATAAACGAGTATGCTAGAAAATAATAATCTGATTCTACTTTAATTTTATCATAGCTTAATATATTACGGGTTATAATTTGTTGTTGAGTGAATAAACAGGTATGCTAGAAAATAATAATCTGATTCTATTTTAAATATAAAATAATGATCGTTAAATTAGGTTATTTGTAGTCTACGAATGCCTTATATAAAACAAAAATTATAAATAAAATAACTTATATTTTTTTTAAATGGCTAATCTTTTTTTTTCTCTCTCCATTAATTCTTTTTTGGGTAAAGGGTTACCCCGGTGAATTTTATATCAACCAAATAAACCAAGTGAGAAGCAAAACACACTCCTCAGTTCTCCATTATTTCCATTAATTCTAAACTAAATAACTTATATGAGTATTGTCTACGAATCTATATCTATACTATATAATAAACAAACCTATGGGTGACGCGTATCATTTATTGAGGCTAACAATTTTTTGTTTTCCCTTATAATTAACAAATAGTACTTCGAAATTCATTTTTAAAGACATGTTTTGATGACTGTATGTGTCAACCGATTAAATTACATTTTATTCAACTTATATAATACACAGTTTTATTCAACCTTTATTACTTAATGTATAAAATTATATTTATTCAACCCGTGTAACACACAGGGTTTTAACCTAGTAAATAAATATATTAAAAAAATAAAAGCCTCACACAAAAATCGTAGTTTAGAAAACTTAATGAATTTAAATAAAGTAGAGGGAGAAAATTTCACTTTTTGTCCTTTACGTTTGCACTGAATTTTGAAATGTGCCCTTTAAAAGTTTTAGTTTCAATTTATGTCCAAAAAACACATGTTTTATATCACTCTATGTCCTTTACACCAAACTGAGTTAATTTACTCAGTTAGGTTTATTTAATGCAAGGGTATAATTGTCATTTGAAGTTTGATTGCAACTGTGTGCCTTTATATTCTTCACAACACATAGTTTTACTCGATTTAAAATCAACGGCCCACGTTTCAGCTTCATCTAAATGCAGCCTACCGTTTTTCGGCGAAAAAGCCTGAGCTAAAACCCCCAAAACGCTGTCAAACGGCTCTCCATCACCATGGTCGCCTTTATAAAATCCGATTTTTATATCGGCAGTTGAGTAATCATAACGCGGAAACATCGAGATGAGACGAAGTGTGAAGATTGCTAGAGACATCATAACGCTATTTGTGACAATATTTAGAAATTCCAAATTTCATTTCATTTCATAACTTCAAATAGTCAACATTACAAGGAATTCAAATACAACAAGTTTAACATAACAACATGATAACATAACAAAATTTGATACAACAATATTAAACCCTAACGTCTATATGTGTATCTAGGCATCAACGCTACTTCTTTTCTTAGCATCGTCCTCATCAACCTGTAACATGTTTAAAATAATTCAATGCAAAAGCAAAGGCGAGTATACAAGTTTGGTACATACATAGCATAAGATAAAAGTGTGAACAATTCCTCATAGCAAGCATGCGATTCAAGATAAACATTAAATATGGCATGTGTCTAACATATCAAACCAAGAAAACGCAACTTGCTCATGACATAACCAAAGTTTCAGTAGAGGCGGGTCGTTAATCCTATAGCGCTACATATGTCAAGGTTTGGCTCGTACGAAGTTAATGATAAGTTCAACACATAAGAATCACCCAAATTTAAAGTATCAAGCCATCACATATACAAGCATTGTTATAGGAATGTTCGTGTGTTTAGACAAAAGTTCATGTGTAAGTTTCAATAGGTAAACATGTTACACCCCAAAAGTGGTAAAAGTAAAAGGGGAAAAGTACGAGTATACTCACAAAGTTTGCATATGTTTTCCGATTATCCAATTGTTGACGAGTAGAGATTTAGAGTCCGAATGTATAAGGGTTAAAGTTCAAGTATGTTTAGAGTCGAGATTCGGTGTTTAAAACAACATAAAAATAGATATGAGAATAACATGGAAAATAATCATTTAGTACATATGATGCTTGTTCTTGACACTAGGAAACTCGAAGGAGTTTAGATGTTTTCATGGAACAAGGTTCCATTAGAATCGTGACAAGTTATCATAGTCTAGGATGATGTAATCTAGTACCCCGACATATGAACACTAGTTCATCATCAAAGATTCGATTATTCGAATAATATATTTAGGTTATATAATATATGTCCAATAGTTCAAGCATGAGGTAGAAGATTAAAATCTTCATTTTGGTACCTCTAAATGTCATAGAAGTCATGTAGGAGGTAGGAAGATCAAGTCTTCCATTTAGGCACCTCTATGTGTTCACCACTACACTTGATGTAAAAAAACAACCAAGGAGGGTCATGAACATACAATAAAGAATAAGAAATATACACACTAACTAAGAGAAATCATCAAATCACGTGAGGATTGTATGTTTGGACAACCCAAGTTGTTCCATAATCACTCATGTATCAAAGACAAAGTTTGACATGACTTGTGGGTTAAAAACCCTAAACAAAACACCAAGTTTATGAGGTTTAATCCTCTGATTTTAAATGTCTCAACCTTGTTTTTAAGCTTAACCAACCATGGGATAAGTTGTAAGCATTAGGACATAGGTATGAGATGTGTTGGACACAAGTTGCATAGGTTTAAACAAGTTTTTGATGAACATAAAAACAAACAGAAAGTTTATGGACTATTTCGGGGCATTTCCAGGTCTGATTTCTCCAAGGAGAAGTCTAGGAATCGAACCCCATGATTATACAAGCAAGTAGGAAAAAGAATCGAGTGAATCGGATAAGAATTGAGTGAGTTATGCCCATTTTCGTGAAGGGGTGTCAATCTACTCGAACCCTTGCTTTCAGCTACGGTTTAGAGGATGTTTTGAGAGTTTTTAGTGTTGCAAAAGTGGTAGGGAGGCTGGTTATAAGTGGTATTTATAGGGGGAAGGATTAGGGTTTCAATGGGTTGGGCTTTGGAAGTGTTTAGAAAGGGTTACACCTTGAAACTAGCCCACAAAACCCAACTATATGGGGCTGAATTTGGGCTGCCATATTTCTTTATTTTTTTATTTTTTTAAAACATTATAATGAGTAATTTTGTTAGTTAAGTTGTGTAATAATATGCAACAATGTTTCCCCTAACTTGTAACAAGGTGAAATATGAAATAAAACATGATTTAACTAGGTAAAAAGTGTAATGTACAAGTTTTATTTACGAAGCAAGTTCCGTATTTTACAACGATTACGATGAAAGAATGGTTATAAGAACACAAGATTTACAAAGATAGAATTTCACGTAAGGTTTCTAAATGTAGGATGTTTGAAAACGCAGGGCGTTACAATCTGACTCGGTGAAGTTCACCGGAATTACAGCCGGCCACCGCGAAAAAGACCACTGGAAAGCGTCTCGGACTTCGTCGGAGCTTAAATAATCTATCATATGATTACCGGAAAAGGCGTACGTTAGCGTCATGTGCGCCGATCTCCCCCAACGCGGCTCACCAGAAAAGTAGGCATAGTGTTTGCTGACGTGGATATTATTATTACTATTACTACTATTCGTTGATTGTTTCACGTAACCGCTCATACCACAGAACGGTGACATTATTTGTGTAACGGTGACGGCGTCGAGCTTTCCGGTGACCGTAAGTCCGAGGTTTTTCTGGTAGTTTACGACGGCTGATTCGAAGGTGTCATCGAATACGTCCGTGAAGTTGTGAACGATTATCTGGTAGTTTATGCGTTGTGAAAAATATAAAAGGGACACAACTGCAATCAAACTTCAAATGACAATTATATCCTTGCATTAAATTAAATAAACTTAACTGAGTAAATTAACTCAGTTTGGTATAAAGGACATAAAGTGATATAAAACATGTGTTTTTGGACATAAATTGAAACTAAAACTTTTAAAAGACACATTTCAAAATTTAGTGAAAACATAAAGGACAAAAAGTGAATTTTTCTCAAGTAGAGGCTTTTATTTTTCTTTTATGTAAAATACCCCCAAAAATTTGAAACCCATAAATTAGGCGCCAAAATTTTCTTAATATCCAGTACTAAAGCCCCGGGAAAACACCCAAATCTTCCTCAAGACTTGACTCAACTTCAAACATATTAGCGCTAAAATCACTTATACAAAAACCCCATTTCCCCCTCTTCACTATTTACCACCATTTCTCTCGATTCACAGCAGAGAGAAAACGAGAGTTCGAGTTAGGGTTTTTATTTATTTAATTTGTGTAATAGCAAGAGGAGATGACGAAATCAGTGAGTCCAGATGCGATATCGGTTATCATGTCGAATCCTAGTCCAGATTCCTCTACTGTTCTTCCGGAAATCGTTCTTCAAATACTCGATCTCAAGCCAGCTGGCAACAGATACACGTATGTTTCCAACTTTTTGTTTGTTATTTTGCATTCGGATCCTATGTATGTCATGTGTTCGTTTTTACTTGTTTCGGGTCGAACCCCACCCATATTTTTATCTGACTTTATTTGGGATATTTTCAACAGGTTTAATGTGAATGATGGGAAGAGGAAGTTGAAGGCTATTTTGCAAGCAAGTTTGTCATCTGAAGTAATCAATGGAAACATTCAAAATTTGGGTCTCATTCGTGTTATTGATTACACTCTTAATGACATCCCAAACAAGAATGAAAAGTAAGAGTTTGGTTTTGGAATTAAGTTATGAATTTGCTTCATTTTGTGTGATTTATGTAGTTTTGAATTAATCTAATTTGGTGTTGGTTTTGCTAGGTTCTTGATTGTGATAAAATGTGAAGCGGTTTCGCCTGCGTTGGAGGCAGAGTTTAAGGTGGAGGTGAAGACTGAAGGTGCAGGCATTTTGTTGAAGCCAAAGCAAGAAGTTGTTACTAAATCAGCTGCTCAAATTATCTATGAACAGAACAGAAAGTAAGTTCATTGTTACTTGATGGTTTTAATGGTGTTTGGACGCGTGTTTTCAAAGTTAATAGTACAATTTGAATAATTAGAATTATAGTTAGATGGTTTAATTTAAAGGTGTCTAGATGCTTGATCTCAAAGTTAATATTTTAGTTTTACATTTAGTTAGTTACAACATTAGATATCTTATTGTCACTTTAAGCGGTGCAAGATCGAAAAGGCCTGAGTCATCGTCGATGGGATCTGAAATGTCTAATGCATTTTGCGGAGATAAACCGACGTCTTCAAGACATACACGAACTATGGACTAAACTTATGGAAGAGAACCGGGAAGTGATCGAGATTATGCGGGATAGACAATGGGCTCATGACTTTGAATTCTACTCGAAACCGCACGACCACCTAACCGGAAAAGCGTTGAAGATGGCGTTGGCACAAAAGGAGCGAATTGAAAAAAAATATAATCTTTGAGTTTTTTATTTTATTTTTATGTAATGTTTTTTAATTTAATGAAATGGTTTTTAATTTTATAAAGTTAGAAATTAATTATAAAAAATGAAAATTAATATTTGAGTAATGATGAGGTAGGGGCTTTATGACTATACCCTCTAGTGATGTAACGTCCCATAAAGCCCCTCTATGACGTGGCATGCCACTTGTCGCATAACGCCCCCCAAGGGACTACACATGGCCTAAGTTGCAAGAATCACTTAACCTGTTTAATTAATCATGGTAACACATTGATTTGTTTAAATGCATTAGTGTTGATTGGTTAACATGTTTAATATTTTTAACTTGACATAACGTTTGTGATTCGATTACTTTGTTATCTAGATGCGCTTATCTCTTTTCTTAAAAAAATTATATGAACTGTAGCATGGCACCCACTGCACGGACTTCTATGACTAGACGGGTTCACCCGTTGGCTTCCTTAAACCCGTATCAAGGAAACTGGACGATTAAAGTTCGGCTCACATCCAAAGGAAACATGCGCCATTACAAGAATGCACGAGGCCAAGGTTGTGTCTTCAATGTAGAATTAACCGATGAAGACGTAAGTCCATATCAGATGCAACAATAATCAATTTACTTGTGTTTAAAACTTGAAAGTTGAAAAATAACATACGTTTTTTATGAACTTTTTTTAGGGTACTCAAATTCAAGCAACCATGTTCAACGAGGCTGCAAGGAAGTTTTTCGATGTGTTTGAAATGGGAAAAGTTTATTACATATCCAAAGGGACTTTAAAGGTTGCTAACAAGCAATTCAAGACCGTACAAAACGATTATGAAATGACTCTGAACGAAAATTCTCAAGTGGAAGAAGCAGTCAACGAAGCAGCCTTTATCCCCGAAACCAAGTTCAACTTTGTCCCGATTGATCAGTTGGGACCATACGTCAATCAGAAGGAGCTTATTGGTACAAACCTGCACATAATCTTTTTTGTTTGACTATCGAATTTGACTTTGACCTTACTATGAATTACAGATGTCATTGGTGTGGTCCAAAGTGTATCGCCAACCATGAGCATTAGAAGAAAAATCGATAACGAGTCCATCCCAAAACGTGACATAACTATTGCAGACGACACGTAAATTTACTATTTTCTCTTGTTATCTTCATTTTTGTACAAAAAACTAATTTAAAAAAATGTATATTTCAGGAAGAAAACTGTAGTTGTATCTTTGTGGAACGTTCTCGCCACTGATCTTGGTCAAAAACTATTAGACATGGCCGATGAGTCGCCTGTAGTTGCAATCAAATCTTTACGCGTATCTGATTTCCAAGGTAATATCATCACAATTTTAAACTTTTGCATGTATCTGAACATATTTACTTACAATTGTTTTTATTTTTATTTTTTTGCTTTCAGGGGTATCTTTGTCAACGGTGAACAAAAGTATCATAGAAGTTAATCCCAATTCTCCTGATTCCGAAAAACTAAAATCATGGTTTCAATCCGAAGGCAAAGAAACCAACATGGAATCTATCGGTTTGAATTTGAGCCCTTCAATGAAAAATGGCGGTAGATCAATGTACGCCGATCGTGTGACACTGAACCAAATCACCAGCAACTCATCTTTGGGTGAAGAAAAGGTATGTTTAATAAATAACCATAAATTTTTGTAATTTACAATTAAAGATAATAAAAATTATCATTTTTGATATTTTTGGTTGTGCAGCCTGTGTGGTACAGTATACGCGCTTGTATGAGTATGATTAGATCCGATCAAGCCATGTATTATCAAGCTTGCAAAACATGTTACAAAAAGGTTACTGAAGATGTTGGTTCTGGTTACTGGTGTCAAGCGTGCCAGAAGAACGAAAGCGACTGCAGTTTGAGGTTTGTAAAATTGTGATTAATTTGCAATATTTTTAATTATGAGTTATGACATCATAATGACTTACATAATTTTGTGGTAATTTCAGGTATATATTGTCTGCAAAGTTTTCTGATGCAAGTGGTGGAGCTTGGTTATCTGTTTTCAGTGATGAAGCTGAGAAACTAATCGGTTGCTCTGCTACCGAACTACATAATTTGAAGTCACAGGTAAACCATGAATTATTATTATTATTATTATTTACAATTTTAAACGTTTTTACTAATATATATATATATATATTTTTTTATAATTGCAGGATGATGGAAGCGAATACGAAACTCAACTTAAAAAGGCGACGTGGGTCCCATATCTTTTCCGGGTGATGGTTGCACAAAAAGAGTACAACAACGAGAAAAAACAAAGGATTACAGTCAAGTCTATTGCTCACGTTGATTTTGCAGCTGAATCTAAGTTTTTGCTGGAAGAGATATCTACAATGAAAGCTTAAAACATTGTCACAGTTGTTTGGTTTCGTGACAATGGTTATACGCCATCTTTAGTAGGATGATTATAGTTAGGTTAGTTTGTTTATTTTGGTCTTTGTGCATTGTGCTTTTGAATGTTAAATTTGGTTTATTGCTTTAAGTATATGAATAATGATGAGTAAATTTAAATCAGAAATGTTTTTTTATCGGGTGGCCATTAGTTGTAGACTTGTAGTCCTTGTTCATAAAGGTGGCTGCCATGATTACAGTTTGGTCGAATAACTGGTTGGGTTGGGTCGGGTCGGGTTTATGTTGGAAGATTGGTACTGATGCAAGTAATTATCAATGCTAGTAACAAAACCAATAACCAAACCGGCCAGTTTCATTAAGGATATGACCCAAGTACTTGGTTAGAGTCTAACCATTTACGATAAGCTTTAGTAATCCCAATCACATACCCAACGGTAAAACCATATAACCATTTACGATATCTAGTGCTAATGTGATTAAGAATTCTTATTACCCGAAACTCAATCTAAAACTCAACTAGTAATCCCGATTAATCGCTAGTCCCCACTACACCGGCCGACTAGCGATTCCTACAACCATGCTTTAAAGTCCCCAACACCGCCCCATACTTTGGTCAAAGGGGCTTTGCCAAGCCCATAACGGTAGTGGGGCCTATGTGCAAAGAACCAATCGCAAATTTTCTTGTCTTTTTTTAATTATTAGTTAACCCACACCTGGTTAGTTAAAGGATGAGTTGGGTGGTGTGGGCTAGCGCCCTCTTCCACCCCATCACTTTAAAGTCCCCAACACCGCCCCATACTTGGTCAAAGGGGAGCACCAAAGAGAGCTCTGCCAAGCCCATAACGGTAATGGGGCCCATGCGCAAAGAACCAATTGCAGATTTTCTTGTCTTTTTTTTAATTATTAGTTAATCCACATCGGGTTAGTTAAAGGATGAATTAGTGGCAGTGATGTGCTAGCCAAACCATACTGTGTAGAGTAAGAGGTGTCGTGGAACCACCCTTTCTTCTTAACATTGGAAAACTTGTGGATTTTTATCATAGATAATGTTTGTAAACTAACTGAGAGTAAGTGTTGTGAGCATAACTAAAGTGGATTTTTATAATTGTTTTTTGAATTCTTGCAGAAAACAGAACAAAAAAAAAAAAAAAACATTAAAGATGAGAAAGTTGCCATTTTCATGTCTCTACAAAAGTATCCATAGAAAAGTTGAAGAACCCTGAGTTAGTTAAAACAGAATTATTAAGTGAAAATCATGGCTCTACAAAAGTATCCATAGCAGTTTGACCACCACTAATAACAACTAAAAAACATGATTATAAAGACAAAGTCAAAGCTTCATATAGCCAGCCATAAGGTCACCAAAATTTCGCATCAAAACGATAGAACCAGCAAACAGCCCTACAGCACGTAGTAATTTCTGCAATGAAACATGAAATTGAAGCGTCTTTATGTCAGTCAAGTCAACTGTTAAACAACAAGAAAACAAAATCTCTATATAAATGGGAAACAATACAATTTCTTTGTAATATTAATTAAGATCAGTGACAGCTGACCCAATTTTATTTTAGATATCTAAATTTGACCCGTTTAGTTATGAAAGGCTTGATTCAGGTTATGTTTGAACTTTCTCTGGTCTGGTCAAATAACTAGCATACAAATAGATTGATCGATCGTGTCTGAAGTGTATCTCTGTATAAATTATTAGTTTATCAAAAAATAGGTTATTATTGACAAATCTTCAATTCTTATTTGAAACACTAATCATTTATAAAGGTGGTTCGAGCAATGATGAAAATGCAACATTGTAGCTGAAACAGACCAGTATTTAAACGAACCCTTATTCACTCAATTAGACCCATAATTTACTGAAACTGACCAACAATTTTGTAAATCAGATTCAGTTGAGCATTTAGTTTGTGGATTAGAAACAGGTGACCATCAGACTGAAACAATCCACCACTAACTTTTAGGCCAGGAGGTGTGGCTTCGCGCCACCCCGCCACCTCATCAAAATTAGCGCCCTCTGGCGCCCCGCCCCGCCCCACCCCGAGCCCGCCATTGAAGGGGCGCTAAAGCCCTCTCGCCAGCCCACTAACATGCAAAATAGCGCCTGTTTCGAGGTTTTTGGTCAAAAATACCGTTGGCAACGGTCGATTTTTTTAAAAAAAAAATTAAGTTTTAATTTTTTATTTTAATACTATATATACACTACCCCTTTAGTTTTATTTTAATACTATATATACACTACCCCTTTAGTTTTACTCAAATTATTCGATGCCACCTACCACCCCAACCTCCCCTCATCCGACCACGCCACCGATTCACGGTTTTATGGATATACTATTCCCAACCGCCATTTTTCCCCAAAACATACCCGAAACCCGAACCGTACCCGAAACCCAACCCACTTCCTCAAAAGGTGGACAATCTAGAAGGCACCGTAAGAAGGGTGAGAGCGAAGCACGTGCTCCTAAGACGATCAAGAAGTGGACGCCTAGGGAAGAACTTGCGTTGTCACAAGCATAATTTGGGCTTTACACCATTGCATTCAAGTCAAAGGAAGGGACTTTAAAGCCCCCTGTGTGACATGACGTTGAGGCGACGCTTATGTGGCGTGATAAAGCCCCTAGGGGCTTTATACCACACCCACTAGCCTTAGAGTTGAAACTGTATCTATGATCATTTCTCAGTGTTCTAGTATCAATAAATAAGTGAATGTTATGAATACTTAGTTTATAAACATATGTATACCACACTTGATTGCTTTCGAAACCTAACCCAAACACCCACCAGGATACTAAGTGAAAATCACAAACTTAAAAACAAAATACACGTCATAAGATGAACAATTAACCATCAATAAGTCAACCAATCCATAATACGGATAAGTATATATTTAAATCCTAGATTAGATTGGATTTTCACACATTCATATGCATACCAAGATTTCAATGATAGGAAGTTGTGATGAAAAGTATTACCGCATTAGTAGCCCAATTCTCTTCATCGTAAACTTGAGATCTCCATAAACCTTTGATTTTGTCTAATGCGTCGCCCATGGTAAACCCTAAAAAAGAGATCAATTTAGGGTTTTCGAGTTGGTGTTTTCTTAGGAGTGCAAAATGAGCAACAACCGACCATTGGATGCATTTTACTCTCGACCACATCACATCCTTATTTCCACACCCCTTAAACGTCGCAAGTTGGTCAAAGCACGACGTTTAAAGTTCTTTTCCAAACAAAAGTTGATGTAATTTTGATACGAGGTTTGATTTGGTATGATGTTGTCAGTTGGGTCACGAGGAACCCTAAATGTTGCGCCTTGGCCAAAGCGCGACGTTTCGGTCCCAAATTCTGGTGCTTTAAGAAGGCAGACCATGCATTCGACATTTCATTCAAATTCCAAATTGCAAAAGTGTTTCAAACAAACGCGTTTTTTGTTGTTTTAGTGACGTTTCTTCAAAATACGATGCCGTGGTTTAGCAACTACCTTTTCGGTGAATACTTTGATGAGTCCGTTGTTCAAGATTCTTACGAGGGGACCGCTATTTCTGACTCGTACAAGAAACCGATCCCGTCCAACATGAGGGAGGACATTGTGGAAGACTCGTACGCACAACACGGCTATTCGAATTACGGAGGTGAACCATACCCTCAGGCTGAATATTCGTACGGTCAGCCAAACTATCCCGACTACGGTTACGGTGGTGAGTAAAACTTTGTACGATAAGACAATCCCGACCACGGTTACGATGGTGAGCAGAGCTTTATACAACAAAACTATCCGGACCAGGGAGATGGTGGTGAGCAGAACTTTGTATAGCAAAACTATCCGGACCAGGGAGACGGTGGTGAGCAGGACGATCTGTTAGTTGATGAGAAAGGCTCTTACCCAATTATATTTTCGTTTGAGACAAACTGGACCTTTTTGTCATGTGATAAGTTGGTGGATTGGGTACAAAAGACGGAAAAGGACAATGGTTACATCATTGTGATTAAAAGATCGAATAGAAGAGAAAATAATTTCAAGGTTTGGTTTCAATGCACTTTTGGTGTGTGTTAGGCCACGCGATTGGATGAGTGACATCATTTTGTGCGAAGAACTCGACATAGTTTTCGATCAATTTGAAGCAGTTTTAGTCCGAATTTTTGTATGAAACTTTGTAGGATTGCTCTATGTTGAATTCCGATCCGATTGATATCAAATTTACTCAATTTCGTCCGTAAAATCTTGCTTAATTTTGTGTTTTTCCGGTTTTAAGGTGTGAAAATGTAAAAACTGCACGAAATGTAGGAGAAGATGAAGAAATTGTCAGAATCTCCGGTGAGATTTGACTGAAATCTATAGAAAATGACTGAAATCTCGGTGAAATGTTGTTGTTATCTCCGATCCGGCTTCCTGTTGCTCTGATACTACTTGTTAGGCCACGCGATCTGGATCTGTTCTAGTCGTAGAATGTAGCGGAATCGATCAGTGTCGAGGTGCGGAATCCCTCGACACCGTCTGAGAATCACTAACAACAATCTCAACGCTTAACATGACTGATTTCATTGATTGATGGTGAAAGTACAACAGTTCCTGATGAAAGTCAGACAGAGCTTTGCTTCAGCAAATCAGCAAAAGGTTCTAAACAACTAGCCCTACACTAGTATTTATAGGCAAATAGGGAAGGAAGAAGTGTCACCCAATCGGATGGCCATCCGTTCGGATGATACATGTCGTCCGACGGATTTCACTTAACAGTTTACGCACCGCTCCCTAATTTGTCTAGACACACAATGCATACATATACAAAAACACACAAACAGGACAAGTTACATAAGACTCGATGCAGACGGAAGCTACAGACATATGCACTAACAGTGTGGAGTATAAGAGTGTGGCTACAGTGAGGAAAACATGTAGCAAGAAACTAGGTTGCCCGTTTGAGTTGATAGGGTTTACGGAATCAAAGGGAAATGTTTGGAGGTTAGAGGTGACGAATCCGACGCACAACCACACTCCTATTGAAAACATAGAGGGTCACACTTATGCGAGAAGGATTTCTTCGGAGGATAAAAGACTGATTGAGCAGCTAGCAGAACAATATAATCTAAACCGTAGCATTTGGCGAACGTTGACGAAAAAGAACCCGGAGAAAAAGATTATTCCGAAAGATATACACAATGTTATTCAGAAGATCAATGCCGGGAAGAGGGTCAGCGAATCTCCAATGCAACAACTCGAAAACTTTCTTGTAAAAAGAGATTTCACTTATTACATACGAGAGAATCAGACCACGAACGCAGTTGAAGATATTTTCTTTGTCTACAAACTTTCATTTACTATGTGGTGTGCATTCCCGCATATGCTAATGATTGACGCCACCTACACAACAAACTTGTACAATCTTCCGTTTGTTTAGGTCGTAGGTATGACGTCGACAAACCAGTCATTTTCGGTTGCTCATGCGTTAATTTCTGCTAAGAAGGTAGAAAACTACATATGGGTGTTGGAGAGGATCAAGTCTATGTTGGTAGACTGTATGGAGTCGCATACTTGGCGCTAATGAACACGTGTGAACAAGTTTTCCCAAAAGCGTACAAGTACCTTTGTCGGTTCCATATTCATCAAAATATTAATAAGAACAACAAGGAGAAATTTACTGAGAAGGAGTGGAAAGAATTTCTTTGTTCATTTTCGACATTGTGTGAGTCTTCGACAGAGGAAATATACAGGTATAATTTGGCAAACATTGAATCACAACTGAAAGAAGTTGGTCGTGGACGTGAGTATTTCTTACATAATTATCTAAATACTTTTTTTACATACATACATACATACCTAACAAGTTATGGTTATATTTTAGAGGTTTTTGAGTATATGAAGAAATCCTGGTTGAATCCGTACCATGAAAAGTTTGTAGCTGCCTGGACTTACAAAACACTTAACTTTCACCAAACTACAACCAAGAGAGTTAAGGGCATGCATGCATTACTAAAAAGTCAGCTTCCAAGTCATTGCAACACGCTGGTTAAACTTGTGGGGTTTGTTGATCATATTGTTGAGAAACAACATATGGAGATAAAAAGAGGTTTTGAAACAAGCCTTAGAAAAGTAATGAACCATAACATGGTCCACCCCATGCTTGCAAATATACTTCAAAAGGTTTCAGTATATGCTATCGAGCTTATGAGTTTCGAGCTACGACGTAAGGAAGACGGGTTGAGAGCCTACGGTGCTACCTGTGGTTGCCATCTTTTTACCAGTTGTGGATTGCCATGTGCTTGTCGTTTGGAAAAGTTAGAAAAAACGGTAATTCATCCTATTGACTATTGGCTTTTATGATTTCACTACCTAATTTACTACCGTATGTTTTCGTTCATAGGTCAGCAAATCCGAATCAATTCGGTAAATGTATTCTGGAAGAATCTTGACTTCAAGCCGGCAAGGAGTAAGATTGAAGATATCGATGTAGATGCAGAATTTGAAAAATTGAAACAACAAATAATCCAACACCTCTTCAAGTAAAAAAGAGTTACCTTGAAAAATTTAAACAAATCATCATGCCATGCAATAATACCAAAAAACCTCCTGTTACCGGGTCGGGTTCTTCTCCTACCCGTATCGAATAGAACACGCTGAGCCAAATCTTCTTCATGTAAAACCTGCTTGATTTAGATCGGGAATTGTTTGTTGGCCCCGTCAGTCAAATAAAATAAATCATTCCTTTGGGAAGAACCAATCAAAGAATTTCTTTATATCCCTTCTAAGCGTTCTAAGGGGTCAACAGGTCAGGTTTTACTACAATTACTTGAAATGCGCCTGGATAACATCCTTCAAATGAATACCCGTGGTCATCCAACATTGAAGACGCAAGAACAAAGGGGGCGGTTGAAAATTCCAAGGGGTGCGGTTGAAAATTTTCAAAGGTGAGGTCAGGATCTTGTGCGAAATTTAACCGTAATTTTTTTTTTCAAGGGGTGCGGCCGCCCACCCACACGAGTGGGTAGGTCCGCCCCTGCATGCATGCACACCCGTTCCAGTTTCATACACATGACCCAATAAGAATCAGTTGATGAGACAAAACCCTTCATACCTCCAATTTTAAATGGACTAACAGACGCCTAGTAGCAAAACATGTATGATACAAGATCATTGATACGGGCTAATCTCACTAGGATTTCGTTAGCCACGACTAAACGACATCTAATCGTCAATGTAGCATTATAACAGAAAAAATCTGAAATGTTAAATAAAAGTGATTCTACAATACAAATTTATACTAGCCTAAAATTAGCATGTTAAAAAACCACAACAATAATCAAACATTTACAACCAAATATTATATATAAACTTCATATGATCACACAAAAACACAACCCGACCACCAGCGACCCTCTTAGTATCAAGTGGATTTGCCGAGAAACTCACTGGAGCTCCGGCGGGCACAACTCATAACAACTTCATCAACCAAGTCTCTAAAGATAAGTTGCTCAACCTCCACTCCAATCACCTGAATTTCACCACAAAAACCGGTCCAGTTTTCTGACATTTTCGACAAATCCTCCACCAAAATGTTCTTCAAATCATCATCCTCGTTCCCGGGCCCACACCCATCTTGTTTCTTGTGCACTACAAGCTGCTGCTCAATCTCCAAACACAACTCCCTCAAAAGCTTTCTAGAATCCTGCATCATCATCATCATCCTAGAAGTTGAACTTAACTTCCCGACAAGAATTTCATTCACAGCGTCAAATATTAGCTTCCTGTGACGCTTTCCGTTTTGAAGATTACTGAACTTGGTGTGTTCCAAGACCGAAAATAGCTCAGGGTTGATCGGGTGACTGGATGGGTGGAATTCGAAAGATTTTAGATCTCTGAGAAGGAGCCCGGAAGATAATAAGATTTGCGAGATGTATGTATTGTTCGGGTTTGTGTTTTCACAGAAAGATGCAATGTAATCTGCGGGAGATTCGTTGTGGCTGGAATTGAGGTTCTTAAGTTTTTGAACCAAATCCTCGACCCTCTTCAGCTTCTCACGGGTGATCTGAAATGATATAGTCGTGTTTGATTGAATACCGTTTACTGCTTCATGTCGATCTTTAACAATAGTATTAGCGGAGTTTGGAGTGTCATCTGTTGAAGAAGAGCAGGGTTAGTCTAGTATAATCATAATAAACACAAGAACATGATGCACATCATGTTGTAAAGATTGCGCTCTGCAACTCGCATATAGCAAGAATTTTGTTCGACCGATTACTTTTTCTACTTTTTAATTTATACATATAGAAAAAGTTTTAAATACAATAGTCCTTAACGTGTGATGCGTACGATATTAAATCACGCATGAACAAAATATAACATGCATGATTAGGGGTTTACCCCATGCGTGATTTTCTGATTTGTTCATGCGTGATTAGGGTTTGAATTTTATAACATGCGTGATTTAATATCGTACGCATCACACGTTAAGGAATATTGTACGTCAACCTTCCCCTGTAAATATATAGTTGAACTGTTGAAATAACAATATATTATTTATAAGTAAAGATTCATTTGAACACACGTTCGGTGACTTTTGACCCGTTTGACCAGGTTGACCCGTTATGCCCCCTTATTAGTTCCAGCTAAGTTTTAATATGTGCCCATTTTGCCCATTGGAGATGAAAAAACAATCCAAATCGATAAATTTTTACCCCAAATTTCCGTCTTCTGTTGTTTGATTAAGTTAAAATAAAAAAAAAAATAAAAAATAAAAAATAAAAATAAAAGATCTCAGAAAAGCATTTGTCTTGCCACTTAATAACCAAAGTTTGAACATATTCTAACGACTTATCGTACATGTGCCATCTTCTTTGCCCAAAAAGATGACACCTTGACCACTTTGCGCTTACATAATTGGTATAATATCAGTGCTCATAAAAAGTTTAACAGTAAGTAGAGTGAATAAAACTCCCGGGCCCCACCAATACCCTGCTAACCAGTGGAACCAGGTCAAACGTAACTTGCGCTGAGTATGTATCTAAAAGGGCATTAGGAAAAACAGTTTACCTTTTTTGGTAATCGTCGTGCGTTTCACAGGGGAAGGTGGATTATCCACATAGACTGAATCATCGAGAACAGAGACTGGACTCGGTTGTTCTGGAGCGACCCGTTCACCCACCTTCACATGCATCGTTGATTTCTAGTAACAGTAACAAAATCTTAGTTAGTTATTTAGTTAAACAATCTTTATAATCAAATTATAATGAAAGTAATATAGAAACATATAAATTTATTAGAGTAAACTACAATTTTCATCCCTGTGGTTTGCTGATTTAAACACTCTAAGTCCAATAGTTAAAAAGTTGCATTTATAATCCATTAGTTTACTGATTTGTTCAGTTTCAGTCCACATCACTAACACCGTTAGTGTAGTTCTATTAAGTCAGGATAAAAAGACTATAATACCCTTGGTATTCATAATATGAAAAGGGCATTTATGCATCACAACTCTCTTTTCCCTTTTGTATTTATAAATACAAAGGTCATTGTAGTATTTTTATAATGATTTAACGGAAATACGCTAACGACGCTAGTGGTGTGGACTGAAACTGAACAAATCAGCAGACTAATGGACTATAAATGCAACTTTCAAATTATTGGTCAGAGAGTGTTAAAATCGCAAACCACAGGGACGAAAATTGTAGTTTGCGCAATCTAGTATGTACCTCTGGTGTTGAGTTAGGACTCCTCTGCCTTCTGGTCCTAGACCCCAACTGCGGCTTGTTCGACTGCTTTCTCGGTTTACCAGAATCCGTACGAGGAATGGACGGTCGAGATCGCCTCTCTCCACGCGTACTCTCAGTAATCAGATCCTTACCCGTATTATTATTTATAAACCCCTTCTTCGCAGGTTTCATGATAACAATACTCGACTCGTTAGAAATTCCCGACTCCTTACTTTCAGACAACGTTTCTTGATCGTTACTACGGTCCGAAGATCTCGCTTCAACCGCCTGCATTGCCTCTAATATCTGTTTAAGCGCTCTAAGATCCTTTCCTGATTCCGAAAACTCAAGATTCTTTAATCGTTTATCCACTTCACTATAAACATTCAATACGGGCACGCGTGTTTTAGTTGACGCTGTTGTAGCACGAACACCATCTCGTTGCTTCCACGGTGCGGCTTCAATGGGAACCTTCGAAATCGGCTTTACGTCAACATTTTTCCAACACGGAGATGTTGGTTCCCTTAACGTACTTTTAATAAGCGTCACACGATCATTTGACGAATTGACAGATTTCAAAGATGGGAAAGTTTCCAAGCCCATCAACTTTGCTACGACACTGGGTGGCCGTCTTTGACTCAGATCGTTGTTGGCATTGACCTCACTGTTAACTTTCGGGTTTCGGTTAGACGGTTTATTGGGTACAAGTGAAACAGAACTAAGAGTACGTATCAACGGTTCTCTACTATCTAACGAAAGCCTCTGGTTTGTTATTTTAGAATCAGTTTTAATCAACAAAATGTCGGTTTCCTCCCCGTCGAAAGATAACCGTGGGTACTCTTTCGATAACGAAAATGAAAACCCATCTTTGAATTGGCAAGATTTTGATCTAGAAAGCTCTCTAGGTTTATGACAATACAAGATATTTGAATCATCTTGTTCCATTAAAGCATCATAGATCGAGTCTTTGACCACATCTCGATGGTCAATGTTTTGATGGTTGTCTATGTTATAATCTACATTTGAGAAAGGAGATGAAGGACACCATGAAGAGAAAGAGTCTTTAGATGATTCGGTTGATAGCCTATGCTTTTCCTGAAACAACATGTTAAATTCAAGCATTTATTAACAATCCGATACAAACAAAGCCAAATTTAAGATATGATAAATTATTATTATAATAAAGTAAACGTACCAAACTTGAGTCTCTTTCATTGTTGAAAAACAAAGTTCCTGCAGTGAAATTGTATCATCAACACTTGTGTTGTTTGTTTGTATATATTAACTAATCATAATGAAGAATGAAAAGAGTACCAGAATTGCACCGCTTTCCAACAATCCGCCTTGTGGAAACAGAATGGTGGCGATTAAAGATCTGAAACACGCACCCGATTTGCTCCGGATTTTCATCTGCCAAATAGTTTGCAGCCATTTCACTACTCAAATTACTACATTCAACTTTTTTATTTTTAATTCTCCCTTTAAATAATCAAAATCGAAACCCTTTGACCAGTCAACTCTCTCTCAAACAGTTGGTCTGCAACTGAAAATATCACCCACATTTCCTATTCCTGTAAATCAAACGTCAATGTGAATCATATTCTCAACGCAGAAAGAATCAATCAAATAAGGAAACAAAACGCCAACTGGGATAAAATTACACAAACCCACTTCGAATTATCAATGTTATTATCCAAAATTTGTGATTTTGTAAACAATTAACGTAGGAAAACATTCGAAATGGGTATAGCCAGGTGAAAGCAGTTACTTTATGGATAATGCAATAATAATCACACATTATTTACCTTGTAAATACATATGCTGAAGACAGGAGAATGTGTGACAGAGGTTGAAGAAGGCAGGCAGGGTATGTTTATTGTTTTGGGGTTCTACGAAATTGGATGGTGGGAATTTTATAAGAAAGAAGAAGGTTACATTACATGTGCAATTAATAAATTGGGATTATTTATCTCTATCAAGTCAAACAGCTAGAGAAATTGAAGTTGAGGGTATAATTGTCATTTTGTCTTCAATTCTGCTCATGCTATTTTTAACTTTCTAGATCACCCGAAAACGATCATGCGTTAGTTACTTCAAAAAGCTGGATCGATATGATTCGATTTAAAATTGAGTTGAGCTAACTCGGCTCGGTTAGAAATCCAGCCGAGCTCGAGTCGGTTCGTAACGATCTGGACTGGCTTGGCTTGGTTTGCTCTTTAGCTCGACTCAATTTGGATCGGATTATTTTACTTTTAATATAATTTGTGTGTATATACGTATAACTTTCTTTCATGTGCGATGAGTTTTGAACAATTTAGATTTTGGATGCGTGGCAAGCAAAGTTGAGAAAGACCAACAACGAAGGACGACTAAGAGATCCTCAGATGAGTTGTTGAGAGAGAGAGAGAATAGAAAGAGAAAGTAAAGGTGAAATTTGTGACGGTATGTTAGGATTTTACAGGACGTGTGATAAAGGGACAAGTCACAAGTGAGTAATTAAAGAAGAAAAATAAAGGGACAAGTCACAAGTGAGTAAATAAAGAAGAAAAAAACCACATAGCAGACTCGAACCCGACCTTCAAAGCTAGTTAATTAGCGCCTCAACCGCTGGACCAACATATTTTTCGTTGAACACATCTGTATTAAATGACTTATAAATACAAATAAATGATGTCGGTATAAAAAAACCATCAATGGGTGGACACCTGTCCACACATTACTATTCACAAGGTTCATTTACTAATATATAAGATAAGAGGAAAGTTCATTTGAGAAGAAATTTATTGTGAGAAGAAAAAGAAAAAAGGACATAATGGTAAAACATTAAATAGTTTATAACTACTTCCATTAATTATGTTATCTCTAACTACTAAAGCAGAAAAACATTTTATGCTACACATTTCAAAATTTATCCTACAGATGTCAAAAATTGTCCTCCACCCTTATTTTATCTTGAAAAAGTATATTTAAAAGTAAGTTACAAGTTTAATTAGTTAGGTAATTAATTACAATTAGAAATTTACTTGTGTACCCTTATTAATAACATTAAATACACATATTAATAAAGTAAAATGAAGCATTTCTATTGGTTTAAAACTTATTCTTTTTATTCTTACAAATTTTTTCTTCTCATTTGAACCCTCCACTATAGGATAATACATTATAAAAGATCGGTTATTATTTGCGGGTGTTTAAAAGTACAATTGTATATCTATGGCGTATTTAGGGCTATGAGGGTTTGATACTAATGAACTTATATTATATTTTGTTGAAATTTAAAACTTATTTTGTATGGTTGAACTTGATTTTAGCTTATAATGTATTAGGTTGAACTAGTTTTAGATATGTTTTTTTAAACCACTGAATGATATTTTCAACTTAGATTTCCAGCTCGGTTTCAAATTCAAACTAACATGGTTTATAATTAAATCAAGCCCGAGCTTGGACTTGGCTCATAAACAACCCCAATGGTGAAAAAACAAGTCTACGTAAACAAATGTCTAATCCCCCCCTCCCCCCTCTCTCTCTTATAACCTTTAATACATTATCTTTTTTATCTCTCTTTAAGTTACATCCTCTCTTAAAAAACACACCCTATTCTAAATGCACTTAATGATAATAATTAATTGGTGTTATAATTCATTTAGATTAGGGTTTTAGTTTTTTTTTCAACCTTTGTTACATATCCTCTTTTCATATGTTTATAATGCCAAGTGGGACTAGCTTACTTGGTAGAGGCGCTTGTCTCTTAGTAGGAAGTCTTGGGTTCAATCTCAAGCAAGAGTGATTTATTTGTAAATATAGAAGTTTGGGAGAGTAACATTAGTCATTCAAAAAAAAATGTTTATAATGTACATTAGTTTTATCTTATAATCTACCTTTGATTACATGATATTAAAGCATAACCAAGACATAACGGTAAGTTGAAAAGAGCAAAATTTTAGAGTAAGTTTGATTTCATAGACGTAATAAGTGAAATCAGAAAGTTATAACTTGGGAACCGGATGAGTGTGTCATCATTCCCACCATCAATCGTCATCCATGTGTCGCCTATATCATCTGACATCCTCCCACGCGACGGTGCGTGAGAGCGTATAATTTATTGTTCAACCTTCCTTGAAACTCAACTCATCAACGATAAACTCGAAAGATTCAAATTAATTATGGTGGGACAAGAAATGATGCACAGTTGATTCTATTGTGTGACATTACTTTATTATATGACATGTAAAGGGAACAACAAGACCGATCACTAACTGATTACATTACGAAATTAAAGAGAACTTATGAGGAATTTTAGTTCTTTTAAGTGTTGGTGTCATAATTATGCAATCCAAAAGGAAATATATAGAAAAGGGTGAGCAACCTGACCAATTTTCGACTAGAATATAATACTCTTTAATCTCAATTCTTGAATAAGATATTTCTTCTTTCAAATTTCTTTGTAACGAGTCTTTAGTAGGGTGCAAACTACTTGTTTAAAGCTTGAATCACACGGTGCTCAAGCCTAAACTAGAGCTATTTCTAAGAGATGAGTTCTCGCTCGAGCTTTACAGACTGAAAATAATTAGTCACTTGAACCTAAACAAGCGTGTTACTTAAGTATATAATAGTACTAGGCTATACTCCCGTGTATACACGTGTTAACTAATAAAAGAAGTTTATTGGTAAATAATACAAGTAGATGTATATGATAATCATTCCACAAGTTTGTAATATTTACTCATAGTAATTAATACCCAACACACTTGTAAAGTGCATGTCGCGGTCATCAATTCTTTAGGAAACTTTTTAGTTATTTTTACACCGTTAGCAATGAGGTAACGAAATAATGAAATAATTTTCATTAAATACATCAGAGAATCTACGACATATTTGACTATATCTTATTATGTTTAATCGTATCTATATTTTGTTATGTTTAATCGTTATCTATATTGTTGAATATTTTTAATTATAGTAAAATATATTTATTTATTAATGATAACAAAATTGAACGAAAAATTGACATCTGATAATTGTAGTTAAACATAATAACGATTAAACAAAATAGAATATTTTTAATTGTAGTAAAATTTAATTATTTGTTAATGATAACAACTAAACGAAAAATTGTCATGTGTTAATTTTAGTTAAGCATAATAACGATTAAACAAAATAGAAGCTACCTGTAGTAAAATATATTAATTGTAGTTATCGATATAATATTTTTATTATTTAGTTATCCATAAAGTATTTTAAATATAAAAATGGGATATAAATTAATATTATATTTAGGTAGCATAAGGAATTGCAATGTGGCATTTATTTGAATGGTTTATTAGAGTGTCGATAGAAGATTAGATAATATTAAAATTAAAATTGAGAGAATTTATAATAAATAATAATAAGGATAATAAAATTATTTTAAATAAAATAAAAGTAAAATTATAAGATTGAAGGAGAGATTGTTATGTGACATTAATTGGAGTCTTTTATTAATATTTAGATTTATATTTATATATTATAATATAATGCATGCTAGACATCATAGTGTTTTATATGAAGCAATGAATAAACTTCTGAAGAGAGAAGAAGTCGAACACTATGTAGAAAAACGAGACCTTTGAACAACCAAGTGCCAAACACACTTAGCTCAATTTCTACCGTAAATTTTTAACATTTAGTGTAAAATGTTGAATTTTTAAGAGTCCAGCCCCCACTAACAATTCTTTCAAGCTCCGTCACCAGCGGCCATATTTAAGTTCGTGTCTAGAATTATCATGAGACATTTTTGGTAGAGCATTCTTTATTTAGTGTGTGAAAACCCTCTATCAAATGTTTTTCTTCATTTTTCTTTATTTCTGTGTGTCACTTTGTAATCTTTTACTTATTAATACTATCAATCTCTTACATTAAAGATCATTTTTTTCCACATAGTTAATATTGTTTACATTATTATTGTTGTTGTGATAGATAAATAACCTGCTTGTTTGTAGCACCTTTATGATTATTATTATTGTTGTTGTTGAGATAGATAAATTACCTACTTGTTTGTAACACCTCTATTTTTTACCAATGTGGTATTAGAGCCATGCTAACATGTAAGATCGACACTTTGCCTTGTTTGATGTTTCTCAGTATAATGTATCCTTTCTCTAGAATCAAAATTATTTTAGATGAAAATATGAGAGGAATTCAAGGCAATAACTTCTTTATGGTTAAAAACCCTAGATCTTTGTTTTATCAAAATCTGAGGAAGTTTCTTGATCTTCTTATCCTACTATTAACAATCTCAAATTTTTAGACGAATTGTTTTATTGTCATAAAAATCAACATAATATTAATCCATAACGATTTAAAGCATATATATGTGAAGTGAAAAGAATACATGACAACTTACATAAATACTTTTAAGAAGTTAAACTATCTTACCATTACTAGACCTGATGACTTTCAAACGAGTGTTGTAACCCGGTTCATGTCTTCTCCAACCCAAACCAGGACGTTGTCGCAAAAAGTTATATCCCGTTTGAGTGCAAAATCCAAATATATGACACAAAGTACCTTCACTACATGAATTTGTTTATTTTTCTCAAGCTAAACAGTGAAATAAAGAATATTCATATTGCAAACACTAAGATGTACTATGAAAGGACCAAACATATAAAAGTTGATTATCACTTTATTCAAGAGAAACTACAAAATGGAAAAATTACAACCCGGTATGGTAGAAATGCTTTTGCCAAAGCATAAATTAATCGTATGAAAGGACCAAACATATAAAAGTTGCTTATCACTTTATTCAAGAAAAACTATAAAATGGAAAAATTACAACCCCATATGTTACAAATGCTTTTGCCGAAGCATAAACTAATGGTAGAGTTGATTATACTTGTAACAAGTTGAACATGAGAAGTTTTGTAACAAGTTGAACATGATATGTTTGTAACAAGTTGAACATGATAAGTATTTATGTTTCATTTTGAAAGAAAGCGCTTGAATGAAAGAATGTATTAAGTTAGCCCAAATGGGTTAACTTAAATAAATAGTTGATATTTTTCTTATCTATGCGTACTTTCTGTCTTTTTTTTATTGAGTTAAATGTCATTTTAGCCCATGTGGTTTGGGTAATTTTGCTAATTTAGTGTAAAGGTTTGAAACGATGTTATTTTAGTCCAAACAATTTTAACGTTGCCATTTTAGTTTACTGGGTTAATTTCATCCCTTTATTTTGTTAACTAGGAGGCATTTCGGCCATTTTAAATGTAATTCTGTTAACTAGAAGGGCAATTCGACTATATAAAATGATCGAATTACCCTTCTAGCTAACATAAAAAATGGACGGAGTTAACTTAGTGAAGACTAAAATGGCAACGCTTGAAACTATTTGGACTAAAATGGCAATGTTTCAGTCTTTTGGACTAAACTGATAAAATAACCCAAACCGCAAACACTAAAATGACATTTAATTGGTTTCCAGCTAATTAATTGGTTTTGTTCACTCAACTGTTTTTATACATGTGGGTTTGTTCACTTAATTGTTTTATACATATGGTTTGAGTTCACTTAGTTGATACCTATAGTTTACATTCTACATAATTATTCTTCAATTTTTTTTACACTGATGATAATGTAGAATAAATGTTCTCCAAAATGTTCACCAATAAAAATGTATATACGTGTATATACGAAAAAATAAAGAAAAAAATGCAAAAAATTTGATAAACACACACACAAAAAAAATAAGAAAAAAGAACTGATTAATAAAACCTAAAAAGAATTAAAAACCTTTTTTTAATTGACAAAAAAAAGTTGTTAAAAATGGGTAAATATGTAATTTTAAAGTTTTAGTAGGTATAAGGGTAAGATAGTCATTATATAATTTGTTTTTAACAAACTAATTCAAAATGGGTAAATATGCAATTTTTTTTTGTTAAGACAGAGGATATATGTAATTTTGGTTTCACGTTGAGTAAATATGTAATTACAAAAATTTGTAAGAGGCTATATGCAATTGTCCCTTTTGTCAAAAAACCAACACACATGTCACTCACATGCCAAAGACCATGCACATGCAAGTCACATGTATCTTCTACCATCTTTTTAAATGCCTAGAACATTTTTAGACGTGATTATTTTTTAATTACACTATAAAATCAAGTGTTTTATTATCATTCCAATGAGTATACTATTGTTATACTTTAAAATAAAAAAAATAACATGAACTGGGCGTTCGCGAAAGTTGGTGTTTTATGGCTTTATTGGAGTGTGTAATTTTATGGAGTCTTTTGATTGTGCAATTTTTTGGAGTTTTTGCACTGTGTAACTTTACGGAGTTTTTACACTGTGCAATTTTATAGAGTTGATCACGCGATTTTATGCACTTTTTGGACTGCAATTTTAAGGTTTTAACGGTGTTTTTTAAATAAAAAAACGCCATAAAAAGCAAGTTAGAAACATAATAACCTATTTTTAAAATGAAAACCGTCATTAGAATTTCCAATTAAAAACGCCATAAATATCCAGTTCAGAAAAACACAAAATAATGTCCCAATTTAAAAACTTCATCATAAAATCCAATTTAGCAAACACCATAAAATGTCCAGTTAAAAAAAGTCATAAAAACCCCCAATTCATTTTTTTGAAAGTATATTAATAATATACTCGTTTGAAGGATAAAAAACGCTCGATTTTATCGGGTAATTTTCTTTCTTAAAAATAATCACGTATAAAAAAGTAATGAACATTTAAAAATGCGAGGAATTGTTAAAAAGTCAATAATTGTTGCAATTACTATCATACCCCTCCATGTGATGAGGCGTGTGATATGTTTATAACTATACATATTTTTCGTATCGAATTCCTTACATTCTGATGATTTTGGATGTGGTTTTCTCGCGATTTGGATACTTAATTGTTTAAATTATGGATTTGCAGGAATTGATGATGAACTTGCTAATTTCGCGGTGAAAATGGAAGAAAAATGGTGCAGCGAAAGGAACACGGAAAGACGTGTCGGAAAAGCAAGGAAAAAAATAAAATAATGCTGTACAGGACCCTTTACGGACCGTAAGACCTGGTCTTTACGGTCAGCAAGGAGGGGACGCGCACCCGGATTGACCTAGTAGCTTACGGACCGCAAGGCCTTCACCATACGGTCCGTAAGGTGATCGTATTTCGCAAAAAAATTATAAAACCAAGGCAGCCGATTAGGGTTTGGGGCATTCACGCAACACAGGCGGCATTGGAGCATTCTTGGGCGATTGTGAGGCATCTTGAAGCTGTGCAAGAGTCGTGGAAGCTTTAGGTTCGAGTTGGAGCGTTTCGGGTTCGTTAAACATTAGTTTTCGGTTTCTTTTCGTCTTGAACTATGAATTCAGTTGTTTTCAGACCTTGTTTTGTTGATTTATTGAATATTATGAGTAGCTAAACTTCACAACTACCTAGGTTTTGATGAACTAGAAGATTGTAATGCGTTTGTGACATGTTTTCGGTTATTTGATGTGATTTACATAACTTTGCTTTGATATTGATCTTGATATTGCATGTTGGTATACTTTGATTGTTTTATTAGTCAATAAATTCAGCGGTTTAGGCATGAAGAAATTCCCCCTAGACTTAGAATTTAATCTAATTCGGTTATCTTAAGATTTTCGGGTTAGGTATTGTGTTGAGAAATTGACCAAGTTGTAACATTCCCAAAATTTTTATTTATACAAAATATATAAACTTATGTTATTAAAAGGATACATCATGGGTAAGTTGACCAATAGAAATATAAGATATTTTGGGCAAGCGTAGGAACCATTTAATAATTAAATTATAAAAATACATTATATTTGAACCTACTCCATTTTAATGAAACCTAGTTCAAAACATAGATACAAATATTCTCATTCTAAATGACATATTGATTATTTTATACAACGTTATATTTTAGAAGTTATACACACCAAATAAGTGAACCAGTTAAATTAATTATAATATATATATTAAATAAAATAATTATACAATAATAATTCATAAAACCAATATATCAAAAGTAGGAAATGCATGCAAGGAACTTGAGAATTGTGAAATACTGTACGTGAAAGTCAAAGGAATATAATAAGTGATACGTGGCTCAATTTGAAGGAACATATGATCTTACGTGAACTTGAAGCTAAACACATTCAGTATAAATAGACACAACCTTCAACAATTCAAGTTGTCTAGCCTTCTTTCCATTCCTTTATCCTGCTATCTCCCTCTCTCTCTCTCTAAAAATTATATTTTTATTTTTCACCCATAATAATAATAATAATAAGGTTCTGCCTCATTTTAAGTGTTTTAATCCTTGATTACTGATACCCTGTCCAAGTGACGTAGGGCCCCGTAACGTATGACAAGGCTCTGCCTAAATTCGTTGGGGTTCTGTCTCGTGACGTAGGGATAAAGTAGAATTGGGTCACTATACTTGATGTGAGTGCACTATATATTTTATTAAATAACTCAGGAGTTATACCTAAAATATATCAACCATCCTAAAGCACCCCTGACACCCTACACTTTCTAAAATACACTCCGTATGTGAAAACCGAGCCCGAAATACAATATAGCATTAAAAATAAATGAAAAACAAGAAATAGTAAGTTAAGGCGGGCCGCGTGAGCCCACCCCAAACCCTTACGCGGGCCGTATGTAAGCTAGAACCGGACTCCTTTGGTTTCTTAAGTCTAGGCGGGCCGCGTAAGGCCACACCGTTAGTTTACGCGGGCCGCGCGTGTTCCAAATGGTGGCGCAACTCTGAGCTGACACGTGTCGATATCGTGTCGAGTCTACCTAGTGACCAGGCTAAGCTACGCAGTTGACCAGAGTCAACGCGGGCCGCGTAAGCCCAGTCCATATTTTACGCGGGCCGCGAGGGAGTCCAGTATCAGCAACTATAAATAGCAGGCATCGGATTTCATTTCTGTTCGTCCCAAATTTCATTCTCAATCACAATTTCTGTAGTAGGCTTATAATACGCGGGTATTATACCCCCTAATTAGCGAAGCTCTGCCTCGTTGTAAGTATCATAACCCCTGGATACGTATTAGATACTCTGCCCGATTGATCTAGGGTTCCGTAACGGCTGTCGTGGTTCTGCCCGACGTAGTCGTTGGAATGCCGTCTCGGGGAGGGTATTACTAATGTTAAAATGGGTTATTATACTAACGCGTGTGCATTGTTTATTCAACTAGATTATAACCAGGAAGCCACAAGGGAAATACCTAAAATAGCAATGTGAGTAATCCTCTTTTTGTTAAATGCTTTTACAAAACCTTAAATACTTTTCCCTGCGAACGACAGTTATTGAGTATTTGTAAGAATACAATTATCGTGGGTATGTTGGGGTTTTGTATACAAAATTTGTTACAACCTGGTTATGGAGTAACATTACCACAAGTCGGGTGTCGACAGTACCACGGGTGATAATTGATATAACTTGGAAACAAATGTAATTGCGGATGCGCCCTCAATACTGTTCACTGTGACTTTTTATTTAAACTTGATTAAACTGGGATTCACTCACCAGTATTTCCTGCTGATAAAATGTTTTTAAACACGTGTTTCAGGTAACTTAGTGTAAAGCCAATAGAAGCCAGCTGGAGAACACTGGAGACTTGGAAAAGTGGCAATAAAGTTACCTAAAATAAAATAGATGTTTTTATTAAATAAAATAGGATTTATTCCTATGAAAATGCATGTACTGTAAAACTTGGGTTTTATCCCATGTGTTTAATATTATGAAAATATGGTGGTTTTACTCTGATAAAATATTTCCTAACTACGGTCCTGATGAAAAATTCCGCTGCCAAATTAGACAATACACGATACCACCGAAACTGGCTCACGGCCGCCCGTTCCCGAGGGATCAGGGGTTGTGACAGAAGGTGGTATCAGAGCTATGCCACTGGTTCAAGCCAAAGAAGTGTTCTGCTGACACTTAAGTTTTAAATTCTGTGTTAGGAAATTAATATAACAATTTATGTGTTATTATGTGTTGATAAATCTTAATATTTATATTATGATTTTTATGTTTTGAGTTCAGAGTATGAGTAACCAATATGACTAGACGTACCCATAGGCTACCTCGGCAGATGTGTTATACTACACTCTTATGCAATTAGTAACTTAAGGTATCACCTTGAGTGAGATCTCTTCTTAAATAAATGAATGTACCGTAATATATATACATATATATATATGTGTGTGTACATACTACTATGTGTATATCAACCTTACTAGGAAATATTAATACACGTTCATTTTGTAAAAATATCCATAGATCATGGATATAAATTTTAGATATTAAATCTAAAATCATAATTTATGGTAAATTTACATAAGAAATCGAATAACATTATGTATCCACCTTAAATAAATAAAAGTATGTTATTTTAGTTGATTCATAAACTTCATGATCTATACCATGATCTATCCTTATGAATGGTGGTATAGATTATGGCAAATTCCTGAATTGACCTTAAATCCCGAAATCGTGTTAATATACAATATTAATTGTATGTAAAATAATATACACGTTGTAGTATAGTATACTTCTAATAAACATATGTTATAATACACCATGGGTATAAAAGAGAGTTAATAGTTAATGTTTTTAAGAAGTAAAAATAAGGGAACCTCATTTCAACCAAATCCCTCAGGATACCCAGCAGATAATGAGAAAGAAATTTTTATTCGTAAGGCACAGTCTGAGAAACTATTTACCTCTAAAAAGAGAAGTAGGATTACTAGAAAAAAAAAAGAAAAAAAATATTTAAAATTTAAAAAGATCGCTTGAGTGGATTGAGCCAAAGCAAGTTTTGAAACCCAGGTGTACCAATTTTCCACTTTATTTTATTCCTTCTGGTTTGTAACCAGTTGACCATAAGACTTTATACTTTCATAATTTTATGTTGGGATTATTTGTAAAGGTTTCTATTAAAATACTTGGCGATAAAATAAATGGTTAAATGAATATGAGGGATATTCATGATTAAATAGAATCATTTAAATCTTTAGAGATTTGGGCTAGTTGGACTACATAGAAAGGCCTAACTAAACGTTGAAAGAGTTTCTACAAATCTTTAATATTAAGGTATGTTCAGAATAGGTCTTATGCCTGGAAATAATTAATATAAGATTATAAGATTAACCAGTCATATTAATTGTAGGATTGTGTATCCTAAATTATAAAGAAAAGTATTTAAGACAGCTTGGCTGATGTATAATAGCTAAATAATACAATATTAGTAAATGAGTTGAGTTAATAAATTGGATGTTAAACTTACTTTAAGTAGTTTCGAAATTCTCATAATTTAAAAAGACGATAATACAGATAAAAGAGATGAGATTGGATTGTGATTTGTTAAACTTAATACTAAAAGAGTAATAATGAAGATGGAGATTCTCATAAAATAACTGTAGTAATAAAATACCAGTGATGTAACCGTGACACAAATAAATTTTATAAAGTCGGTTACATGAATCTATAAAAGATCTATTTAATTAAATACTTGAAAAATAGATCTCAAATATGTACAAAATAAAGTATTAATCTTAACATATTTTGAATATAAAATAGACATACTTTGATAATATGGGATGAAGTACGTTACACAAGGATTGAAAAAAAAAATCACATTTTTGAACAGAGGGCAAAATCGTAAACTAATGTTATGTGTTTTAAGTTTATACTATATATTAATATTTAATATATATCTATTACATTGCTATAACTAAAGTCTTCAATTACAGAAAGTAATTTACATATAGTATATATATCTCTGGGTAACCCATAAATACCATGTCATGAGTCACATATGCACATATTCTTCTAAATAATGCCCCTCAATCTTAAATATATATTATGATTAATTCAAAAGGAAAAAGGTAGGAATGTGATAATTGAAATAAATATATAGATGGTTACTCGAGGAGAAATTATTAAGGTAATATAAATAGTAAGCCTGGTATAGTTTAACCCATTAGTTAAAAATGAAATTGTTCTTATGAGTCCAGAAAATTTATAATTGGAGTAAATTATTTTCCCTAAACTTTTAATTCCAAAACAGTATATTTGATAAGAAATTTATTCTACTTTTATAAAAGGATAAAATAAAGTCATGGAAATAAGCTTGATGATTGGTACCATGTGATGTATAGTTATTAT
Organism: Helianthus annuus; assembly: GCF_002127325.2. NCBI lineage: Eukaryota > Viridiplantae > Streptophyta > Magnoliopsida > Asterales > Asteraceae > Helianthus > Helianthus annuus. Next base: position 72,883,392 of record NC_035434.2, on the reverse strand, counting down.
TTTATATGTGTGTATATATTAAACTGGAGATTTGAAAATTTCGTTTGTTTCTAAATATACACATGTATATACAATCTGTTGATGGTATACACAATATAATAATCAAATATCTTCTGAAGATAAACATAAGAGAAAATAGCACTGGTAAAGGCATGAAGCCATTATAAGAATAAATCATGAAACCTATTATGTTTTAAAATACTATCTGTCTCAATAAAATATTCCGTGCATCGGAATCTCATAATATATAAGCATGAATAGAGTTAGCCGGAAGCATACTTATTACATTGAACCTAGCTATAATATCAATGGAAACAATGATATAATTGAAACTCCATTTTTAAACAAAAGAAAGCCACAACCATAATCATATCTATGCTTAAATGAAAGAGTTAGGATATTAATATTCACTGGTAACAACCAGGATAGTATTTAGACTTGAACCTAAGGAGAATGCCTTAGTATAAAGCTTTGAGATAAGCCAATTACTTGCATAGATAAAGTGTGATGGTTATTGGTATCCCGTGAGGATAATGACTAGAACAGTGCAAGTACGATAAATAAGCAATAACAACTGGCCACTGTTATTTCTTGTTTATTGATACTACTCGGTTCTAGAATATGATCCATCATGAGAATACTAATTTCCTTGTTCCTTGATATAAGCCATAATAAATGATGTACTTCTGAAATCATTATTTGAGAAAATTCTATTTACGGGAAATACAATGATAACTACCTCTCCGGCAAGTCTGGGTATGATGTGGTATACACTCCAGCTTGTCCGGGTGAGATGGGGGTACCTCTCCGGCAAGACCGGGTGAGATGAGGTATATGTATTTTAATGGAATTCCCTAAAATAGTACCATGACTTGATGTCTGACCTGTCTTTGGAAATATGAATCTGTTAAATACATTGACCTTATGAATGGTGTGTATATTACAGTATGTGAAATATGTGATTATATAGATATGTATATCTATGAGGAAATCCAAAGACCATATTGATTGACAATTAGGGATAAATCACGAACAGGTGTGTCAATGATAATTCTAGATTTAATTATCAGGAATCTCTCTCGTATACGTCTATAATTCCAATGTCAAACATTATTTCGTTTGATCATCAGTCTCGAAATTCGTGCAACAAAATGAATGACAGGAACTCTTTAAGTTAGGACGCCATCAAAAGTATAAGAATTTCCTTACGATTATTGACGCATTAGGAAACCTGTAACTAAAAGTTGTGCGAAAACACAACACATCTAAACACTTACGCTAATAATTTACTCTCATAAAAAAAAAAACAAAACTTGAGAAGATAAAAATCTCACAACATAGAGAATAGTTCGGGTCAAAGTTTAAAGCAAAGACCAGAATAAACTAGGCTCATAACAAACTAAAAGTATTTTTCTATATTTCAGGGAATCTCGAGGACGAGATTTAAAATAAGGTGGGGAGGATGTAACATTCCCAAAATTTTTATTTATACAAAATATATAAACTTATGTTATTAAAAGGATACATCATGGGTAAGTTGACCAATAGAAATATAAGATATTTTGGGCAAGCGTAGGAACCATTTAATAATTAAATTATAAAAATACATTATATTTGAACCTACTCCATTTTAATGAAACCTAGTTCAAAACATAGATACAAATATTCTCATTCTAAATGACATATTGATTATTTTATACAACGTTATATTTTAGAAGTTATACACACCAAATAAGTGAACCAGTTAAATTAATTATAATATATATATTAAATAAAATAATTATACAACAATAATTCATAAAACCAATATATCAAAAGTAGGAAATGCATGCAAGGAACTTGAGAATTGTGAAATACTGTACGTGGAAGTCAAAGGAATATAATAAGTGATACGTGGCTCAATTTGAAGGAACATATGATCTTACGTGAACTTGAAGCTAAACACATTCAGTATAAATAGACACAACCTTCAACAATTCAAGTTGTCTAGCCTTCTTTCCATTCCTTTATCCTGCTATCTCCCTCTCTCTCTCTCTAAAAATTATATTTTTATTTTTCACCCATAATAATAATAATAATAATAAGGTCCTGCCTCATTTTAAGTGTTTTAACCCTTGATTACTGATACCCTGTCCAAGTGACGTAGGGCCCCGTAACGTATGACAAGGCTCTGCCTAAATTCGTTGGGGTTCTGTCTCGTGACGTAGGGATAAAGTAGAATTGGGTCACTATACTTGATGTGAGTGCACTATATATTTTATTAAATAACCCAGGAGTTATACCTAAAATATATCAACCATCCTAAAGCACCCCTGACACCCTACACTTTCTAAAATACACTCCGTATGTGAAAACCGAGCCCGAAATACAATATAGCATTAAAAATAAATGAAAAACAAGAAATAGTAAGTTGAGGCGGGCCGCGTGAGCCCACCCCAAACCCTTACGCGGGCCGTATGAAAGCTAGAACCGGACTCCTTTGGTTTCTTAAGTCTAGGCGGGCCGCGTAAGGCCACACCGTTAGTTTACGCGGGCCGCGCGTGTTCCAAATGGTGGCGCAACTCTGAGCTGACACGTGTCGATATCGTGTCGAGTCTACCTAGTGACCAGGCTAAGCTACGCAGTTGACCAGAGTCAACGCGGGCCGCGTAAGCCCAGTCCATATTTTACGCGGGTCGCGAGGGAGTCCAGTATCAGCAACTATAAATAGCAGGCATCGGATTTCATTTCTGTTCGTCCCAAATTTCATTCTCAATCACAATTTCTGTAGTAGGCTTATAATACGCGGGTATTATACCCCCTAATTAGCGAAGCTCTGCCTCGTTGTAAGTATCATAACCCCTGGATACGTATTAGATACTCTGCCCGATTGATCTAGGGTTCCGTAACGGCTGTCGTGGTTCTGCCCGACGTAGTCGTTGGAATGCCGTCTCGGGGAGGGTATTACTAATGTTAAAATGGGTTATTATACTAACGCGTGTGCATTGTTTATTCAACTAGATTATAACCAGGAAGCCACAAGGGAAATACCTAAAATAGCAATGTGAGTAATCCTCTTTTTGTTAAATGCTTTTACAAAACCTTAAATACTTTTCCCTGCGAACGACAGTTATTGAGTATTTGTAAGAATACAATTATCGTGGGTATGTTGGGGTTTTGTATACAAAATTTGTTACAACCTGGTTATGGAGTAACATTACCACAAGTCGGGTGTCGACAGTACCACGGGTGATAATTGATATAACTTGGAAACAAATGTAATTGCGGATGCGCCCTCAATACTGTTCACTGTGACTTTTTATTTAAACTTGATTAAACTGGGATTCACTCACCAGTATTTCCTGCTGATAAAATGTTTTTAAACACGTGTTTCAGGTAACTTAGTGTAAAGCCAATAGAAGCCAGCTGGAGAACACTGGAGACTTGGAAAAGTGGCAATAAAGTTACCTAAAATAAAATAGATGTTTTTATTAAATAAAATAGGATTTATTCCTATGAAAATGCATGTACTGTAAAACTTGGGTTTTATCCCATGTGTTTAATATTATGAAAATATGGTGGTTTTACTCTGATAAAATATTTCCTAACTACGGTCCTGATGAAAAATTCCGCTGCCAAATTAGACAATACACGATACCACCGAAACTGGCTCACGGCCGCCCGTTCCCGAGGGATCGGGGGTTGTGACACAAGTTGACTAATAATTAAAATCACGATATTAAAACTTGTATCCTCATCTTGTGACTCGAAAGACGATTAGGGTGAGCAAGGTTATTAGCTAATTATTGGTGGGTAGATTGGGTGACCGATAGCTCGGGCTCGTTTATTGCATCGTAATTAGGGTTTCTTAGGATTTCAATTATCAAAGTTGGGTTTGCTTTGCGATTTTGGGATCTTCTCTTAACATAACTGTCTCTGATGTCAATAGGATTCTATTTTCGTAGGACTTGGTATCGATAGCTCGAGCCGGTTCGTTCTAGCACTTCACATTTAGTCTTGCTTTCTTGTTTGGGACATCTCTAGCGGGGGGTCAATCGAGGGAAATAGATATTTAACCGTTATCATTGTCACATTAGCTTTGCATGATTCTAAGGATTCGACACCTAGGTAGCCTTTATCTCATATATATTTGATCACAATTTGCTCACGTGTTTGCTTCGTTTGTCTGTTTTGGTTCCTACATTTTCTTGCTTATTTTAGTTATTAATTAATTATTTAAAATCACTCAAAACAAATCTAAAAATTTGACTACTTATTCGATAGAGGTTCATTATCTAGAGTTTGCATATAGTGTCCACGGATTGATATCCGGTCTTGCCATCTACACTACACTGCGACCGGTGCACTTGCCGATTGTGTGTGGTTTAGGTTGTGATTCCATTTTTAAAACTTGTTCGAATTTAATATACACATTTTCACACATCAAGTTTTTGGCGCCGTTGCCGGGGACACTAGCACTTTAGAGAACGACCCGAGTCGTCTATTTAGTCGTTTACTTGCTTTCGTAGATTTCCATTGCCTTTAGGTGCCTTTTGCTTGCAATTTGTGCCTTTAGGGTTAGATTTGCTTTAGTATTTAGTTAAGTAATCTTTTTCATTATATGCACCACACTCGTTCACAGGGGCCACCTTCGTTTGCTGCTTCGTCTGAGCCCGAGCGAGATTTCCACGAGCGCCTTCGCACTTTCCGAGCTAGTCAGGTACACATTCCATCTTCTGCTTTCACTATGGGTGATGCCGATCCCCCTGCTAGGAGAGTCGTCGCTGACTACGCCAGGACGAACGCGGCCAATGCTCGATCCAGCATTACCCGACCCGCTATCGGGGTTAATCGCTGGCAGATTCCACCCCAGATCATCACGATGGTTACGAACACCATCCAATTTCATGGACTACCTTCTGAGGACCTGAATGTCCATCTCTCGCGCTTTTCAGCTATCTGCGATACGTTCCAGGAGCAAGGTGTCACCGAGGATGCCTGCAAGCTGCGCCTATTCCCATTCTCGCTCGCTGACCGTGCTCATGCTTGGTTGGAATCCCTCCCTGCGGGATCCATTACTACCTGGGCCGATATGAAAGAAAAATTCTTAGGTAAGTATTTCCCTCCTTCCAAAACCGCTCGTCTGAGGAGCCTGATCCAAGAGTTTCGCCAAAAGGAGGGAGATTCATTCTACGAGACATGGGAGCGTTTCAAGGAGTTACTACTCAAGTGTCCTCATCACGGATTTGAGGATTGGGCTTTAGTTGAGAGATTCTATCATGGAGTGACGCCCACTACGAGGAATATGCTGAATACTACTTACGGTGGCAATCTGCTGACCGCCAAGACACCAGATGAGTGCATGGATATGTTCGAGGATATAGCGATGAGTAGCTACGAGTTTCCTGAGTCTAGAGATTCATCCACTACACATAGAGGAGTGCACAAGGTCGATGAGGTCACCAGGATGCAAGCACAGATTGACGCTTTGAAACAGCAGGTGGGTGATATGAAGGTACAGAAGGAGCAGCTATGCGAGATATGCACTGGTAGGCATGACACGACCGTGTGTCCTATTGCTCCTACTGAGACACCAGAGCAGGTAGAGTTTGTGGGTAATCGAAATCAAGGAAATTTCGGGGAGCGTTACAATTCGAATTGGAGGAACCACCCGAATTTCAGTTGGAAGAACAACAACCCACCGGGGTTTCAGCAGCGTCAGAACTTGTTTCAAGACGCAGGAGCAGGATCGAGTTCGGGTACGAATAATAACCCCACGTTGGAGGAGATGCTGAGGCAGAACCATGAGACAATGAAGCAGAATCAAGAGACCCTGGTTAAGCAGACACAGTTACTGACTCAGTTCATGACCAGAGAGGAGGCACGACATCAGAAGAACCAGTCGCGATTCTTGGAGCATGAGACTTTCATGAAGAATCAGAGCATGGCTTTCTAGAATCTTGAGAGGACTGTAGGTGCGATGTCAGAGAAGTTGAGTCAGAGACCTCCTGGTGGTCTCCCTAGTAGCACTGAGGGTAATCCAAATGCCACTACAAAGGCTGTTACTACGAGGAGTGGTCGAGGAGCTGTAGAGGTCGAGCCGGTAGTCGATGAGGACCCAGAGGTCGACGAGGAGATTGAGATGGAGACCCCTGCTGGCAAAGTGCACCCTAGGCTGCGCCCAGCAAGTATAGCACAGTCCAGCGGGTCTCCAGGAGAGAAGAAGGATGCAGAGAAGGAGCCGATGAGGGTGTATAAGCCGACACCCCCTTACCCTGGTAGGTTAGTGAAGGGTAAGGACGCGGAGTAGTATGGTCGTTTCATGGAGATGCTGAAGAAGTTACACGTGAACATCCCGCTCGTCGAGGCTTTGGCGAAGATGCCGAAGTATGCGAAGTTTTTGAAGGATCTTCTTACGAATAAGAAGAAATTAGAGGATCTTTCGACTATCACCCTGAGTGAGGAGTGTTCTGCTGTCGTGCAGAACAAGCTGCCAAAGAAAATGACTGATCCTGGTACCTTTACCATCCCATGTCTGATTGGGAATCTTACTGTCAGCAATGCGCTTGCTGACCTAGGTGCTAGCATAAATCTCATGCCCTATTCCATATTCGCTAAGCTTGACCTAGGAGAGCCTTCCCCTACGCGCATGAGTATTCAGCTCGCCGATCGATCGGTGAAGTATCCGAGGGGCATCGTGGAGAACATGTTGGTGAAAGTCGACAAGTTCGTGTTCCCAGTTGACTTTGTCATTCTCGACATGGATGAGGACTCTGAGGTCCCGTTGATCTTGGGCCGTCCATTCCTTGCCACTGCACAAGCAGTCATTGACGTATTTGATGGCAAGTTGACTCTCCGTGTCGATAAGGATGAGGTCACTTTTGATATCCAACATTCGATGAGGCACACCCGTCAGCATGATGACACCCTTTACTTTATTGATACTCTCATGTCACATGTGGGTGGTCTTCTCAGCGAGATTTGTGGTAGAGATGCGTCTGATACGCAGGATGTGAGTATGGATGATCAGGGGAGTGAGGTCACTGAGTTAGATGTTGAGCAGGACCCTCTGTTGCAGGCTACCGAGCCTTCCCCTAGATTCGAGGTGTTTGAGGTTATAGGTGAGGAGGAGACACCGAAGGAGAAACCGTCTGTTGAGGTACCCCCGCCCCTGAAGTTGAAGGAGTTGCCATCTCATCTGGAGTACGCATTCTTGGGCGAGGGATCGCAGTTACCCGTCATCATTTCTGCTGGATTGACGGAGGAGGAGAAGAAGAAGCTGATGAGTGTTTTGAGAGAGCATAGGCAGGCTATTGCGTGGAAGCTGATGGACATCAAGGGTATTAACCCTTCATTTTGCATGCACAAGATCTTGATGGAAGAGGAGTTCAAGCCGGTGGTTCAGCCTCAGAGAAGGCTAAACCCTAATATGCAGGAGGTTGTGAAGAAAGAGGTGATTAAGTTGCTGGATGCAGGACTGATTTACCCGATTTCGGACTCTGCATGGGTGAGTCCCGTCCAGGTGGTCCCCAAGAAGGGGGGTGTGACAGTGGTCGTCAACGATAGGAATGAGTTGATACCCACCCGGACCGTCACCGGCTGGCGAGTTTGCATAGATTATCGCAGACTCAACGATGCCACGCGCAAGGATCACTTTCCTTTGCCATTCATTGACCAGATGCTGGAGCGACTGTTAGGACAGCAGTTCTATTGCTTTCTTGATGGATACTCAGGTTATTTCCAGATCCCTATTGCACCATAGGATCAGGAAAAGACCACATTTACATGCCCTTTTGGCACCTTCGCGTATCGACGCATGCCATTTGGGTTATGTAACGCTCCAGCCACATTTCAGCGCTGTATGGTGACGATCTTTCACGAGTTGATCGAGGACTCCATGGAGGTGTTCATGGATGACTTTTCTGTATTTGGGAGTTCCTTCGATCACTGTCTGCGTAATCTCGAGCGTGTGCTTACTCGATGTGAGGAGACGAACCTGATGCTTAACTGGGAGAAGTGTCATTTCATGGTTCGAGAGGGAATTGTGCTAGGGCACAAGATTTCACAGGCGGGGCTTGAGGTTGATCAAGCGAAGGTTGATGTTATTTCCAAGCTCCCGCCGCCTACTTCTGTGAATCAATTCGGAGTTTCTTGGGTCATGCGGGATTCGACCGCCGTTTCATCTGCGACTTTTCGAAGATTGCTCGCCCGATGACCCAGCTGCTAGAGAAGAATAGGCCATTCGTATTCGACGATGAGTGTTTGAGGGCCTTTGAGTTGATTAGGGAGAGGTTAGTAAGTGCTCCCATTCTGATTGCTCCCGATTGGAGCCTCCCATTTGAGATCATGTGCGATGCCAGCGACTTTGCTGTTGGGGCCGTTCTAGGGCAGCGTAGGGAGAAACACTTTCATCCCATTTACTACGCTAGCAAGACCCTAAACGACGCCCAAGAAAACTACACCACGACGGAGAAGGAGTTGCTGGCAGTCGTATTCGCGTGCGACAAATTCCGTTCCTATCTTGTGCTATCGAAGACTGTTATTTTCACAGATCATGCGGCTCTTCGTTACTTGTTTGCAAAGAAGGATGCGAAGCCTAGGCTTATTCGATGGATTTTGCTGCTTCAGGAGTTTGATCTAGAGATTAGGGACAAGAAGGGGGCTGAGAACGTTGCTGCTGATCATCTGTCGAGATTAGAGAGCCCCGAGATAGAGAAGACTTGGGAGGACAGGATTGGGGATGAGTTTCCCCATGAGGCGTTGATGTTTTTGAAAGCCCACGAAGAGGGTTTTCCCTGGTTCGCTGATCTGGCGAATTACCTGTCTACAGGTGACCTTGTGGAGGGCATGACGTATTAGCAAAAGAAGAAATTCTTTGCGGATGTCAAGCACTACATTTGGGAGGATCTGTACTTGTTTAGGATCGGTGCAGACCAGGTTATTAGGAGATGTGTGTTTGGGTTCGAGTCTCGCAGCATTCTGCGACATTGTCATGAGGGACCGACTGGTGGCCATTATGGTGCTGCTTATACCGCCAAACGCGTGTTTGATGCGGGTTTTTATTGGCCGACCATCTTTAGGGACGCACATGAGTTTGTGCGAAGCTGTGATGCCTGTCAGAGGACATGAAATATCTCATCCCGTAATGAGATGCCCCAAAACCCCATTCAGGTGGTTGAGGTCTTTGATATATGGGGTATCGATTTTATGGGTCCGTTCCCCATGTCGAGGGGGAACCGATACATCCTCGTCACAGTGGATTATGTTTCTAAGTGGGTGGAGGCAGAGGCCTTGCCTACGAATGACGCGAGGGTTGTTGTGAGATTTTTGAGGAGGTTGTTTGCTAGGTTCGGGACACCGAAGTCCTTGATATCTGATCGAGGCACCCACTTTTGCAATTCACAGATGGAGAAGGTCTTGAAACGCTACGGGGTAACCCATCGGCTTTCAACGGCCTATCATCCACAAACGAGTGGGCAGGTGGAAAATTCAAATAGGGGGATTAAGAGGATCTTGGAGAAAACTGTCGGAAACAGTCGCATTGATTGGTCCGAGAAGTTAGATGACGCTCTGTGGGCTTTCCGTACTGCTTATAGGACGCCTATTGGGACCACACCCTTTAGGATAGTTTATGGGAAAGCGTGTCATCTACCGGTGGAGCTAGAGCATCGTGCATACTGGGCATTGAAGGCAGTCAATCTTGACTTGCCAGCTGCGGGCAAGAACCGGTTTCTTCAACTTCACGAGTTAGAGGAGTTACGCGATGAGGCGTATGAGAAGTCGTGGGCATATAAAGAGCGTACAAAGGCGTTGCACGACAAACACTTGAAGCAGGTGAAAGAGTTCAAGTGTGGGGAGAAAGTGTTGCTATACAATTCCCGGTTGAAGCTGTTCCCGGGAAAGTTGAGATCGCGTTGGCATGGACCGTTTGTGGTCCCGTACGGAACGATAGAGGTTGAGAATGAAGACGGTCAAAGGTTCAAGGTCAATGGGCATCGATTGAAGCATTTTGTCAAGGGACCGACAGAGGATCGAGAGGAGGAGGTGATCGACCTCCCGGTTTTGAGCACCTGAGAGTTTGTTTCGTACACTCGGGGTTTCCCGAGTTGTATAGTTTGTACCATTATTTGTGTATTTTATTTTGTGTATTTTGAGTCTATTAGAGTCTGTTTTGAGTCGAACGTACTGATCTGTTTGTCGAGATGCGTAGTTCACAGGTGGAGAAAACCGAACAGAGGCGAGCGGGTGAAGTTTTGAGAATGAGGTAAGTTTAGGGTTTTCGAATTTAATAATAATAAAAATAATAATCATAATAAATATGTGAAAAAAAAAATCTGCTTTGGTACACTTTACGGACCGCAAAGGGGTCCCTATACGGTCCGTAAGCTCTTCGCAGGTCCAAAAAAAATAAAACCCCAATTTGGGGTCGTCTTCCCCATTTCAAACATTACCACCGCCTGCTCACCACCGCCTTCAATACCACAACCACCCCGATTTTTCCTCGCCATTACCACCGCCATTAGCCACCATCTCCATTCACCATCTTCACCGCCGCACCACTCCACCCACTCTCCACCTTCACACAACCAACTGCCACCACCGATAGCCCACCATCACCCGCCTCCAGCCGCACAACCGCCACCATCTCCGCCCCTTACCACCGCCGACCAGCTTCACCATCCACCGAGCTATCGGGCACCGTCTACCAACCACTGTTCACCTCGATTTCCGCACTCAATCAACAGTTCAGGTATGTATATTGTAATTCTGTCTGTTAAAACAGTACATGAGTCTGTGCATTTTGGTTTGTTTTGTCTGAGTTGCTTCAAGTGTCGAGTCAGTTTCTCGTGTCGGGTTCTGTCATGTGGTTGTCGGGTCATCTCAGTTGGGGGTTTTAGCAGGTTTGGGTTGTGTCGTTAGGTCGTGTCTGTGTCGTGTCGGTTTGGTTGTATGGTAAGTCAGGATTGTCAAGTCCTGTGTCATGGTGATTGTCGAGTCATTTAGTCATGTCGACTCATCTCGAGTTTGTGTAAAGTTTTGTAAAGTTTATTCTTTGTCGGATCGAGAGTAGGTTATGTCGTTTTAACGGGTCTTGTATCTTTTGAGTCGTTTCAGTCTTAGTTTAGGCGTTTTGTTTGTTGTTGTATGTTGTTTAATTTGCGTCGGATGCGTCCTATACAGTGCACTTGAACTTTGAATTAATATACATTAAAGTGCAACATTGCTATTGTGTTTTATTTGCAGGATTGCGATCGCCTCGCCCGTACTCAATCTCCATTCGGGCGAGGACGGTTGGTTCTTGTAAATACGTCGGGGGCATGCCGAAATTTCTAATTTTTGTTGTATATTTATTTGTTGCGGCCGCGAACGAAATGCTATACGACCGCAACTACCACCCCCAGCACACCAAAAATATATCTTTTCGCTTTCCGTTTCATTCATTTATTTCGTTTACTTTAATTGTAAAAAAAAAATAAAAAAAATTAAATTAAAAATGCATCGAAAAACGTGTTGGGGGCGGTGTCTTGTATTATTTATCTTGTATTTCTCACTATTGTAAATGAGTGCAGGTATGGCATCTTCGTCGTCAGCACAGTCGTCTCGCAAGCGAGGACGTCCTTCACGCACTCCAGTACCACAGCCGCCGCCTGAGCGTCCTGCTAGAGTGATCCGATATTCTGAGGATCCGCAGATGCCTGATCCGTTTGCAGCGATACCACCGCCAGCTGATCTCCCACCGGAGGAGGGGCACACACTGCTGCAGTTTCACCCAGATTCAGATGAGTACACAGCTTTACAGAGGTATCTCGGTTTGCGCTATCACCGAGCTAGAGTACTGGATTGGGGTTTGATGGGGCGCATGGGCGTTCGTGTGAGACTCGAGGAGTTGATCACACCTCGCTGGAGGAGGTTGTTAGACGAGAGGAGAGCGTATCATCATGAGCTTGTGCTGGAGTTTCACGCCACCTTCAGGCTACATCATGTTCACATTGCTGAGCCTGCAGCAGTCAGTTTCGCCCTTGGACGACAGACACACATACTGTCCATCGCTCAGTTCGCCGTCCATGCGGGTTTGTATACATTGGAAGAGACCACGCAACCTATCTTCACGGAGAGTTTGATGGGATGGACAGATGCAGAGTTACCTCAGTGTGTCACTACGACACAGCTGACGGCTTTTTGGTCCACTATAGGAGATGGTGCGTGGGTTTCAGGGATTCCAGCCTCACAGATCAGAGATCCGGTCATTCGCTTTCTATATCGGATTCTAGCTTGCACCATACTTTCTCGATACATGAGTCTCGAGAAAGTTACATATCATGATCTGTTTGCGTTATATTGCATGGTGGAGGGCCAGGAGGCCAATTCAGCAGTTTTCTTACTTCACGCCTTTGATAGAGCTCGAGGACGCGGTACAGACTCCAGGATCTGCATGGGTTCATATATCAGTGTACTTGCTGAGAGCTTGGGTGTGTATCAGGATTTCCCACCAAGATGGTTGCATGAGGAGCCTGTCGGGTCACTGCATAGGTTGAGTGACATGAGACAGATGATACAGTTGTTGGCACCGGGCGATCCGCCAAGATTTCTTGAGCCGAGGGCCGTGCAGTTGGGTATTGCGGCCGGAGGTGAGGCACAGGAGGAGGTCCCGGTGGTAGCACCACGTTTTAGGCATGGTGATAGGGAGAGAGCTCGGGTTAGGGGTGCTGGAGCCCCTAGAGCAGCGAGGACAGTGGAGGAGAGGTTGGATAGTTTAGAGCAGTCTGTAGATGGGGTGATAGATACACAGGCAGAGATCAAGACGATGCTTCAGCGCATCATTGATCATTTTCACATCCCTCCACAGGATCAGCCGCCACCACCAGATCTGCAGTAGACAACCTCAGAGTCGAGATTTTTGGGTTACCTTTGTACTTTTCCCTTTATTTTTGTTTTTGTGATCATGGTCTGTACTTGATACATATATTCGGGGAAATTGTAAGGGTAACCGGTTGGGTTTTGTTGTTGTACTTGTACTTTGTATATTTTATTGTATATTATGGTTATGTTTGATTTATTGCTTATAGCCGTGCAGTTTCATTATACAGGTTATACTATGATTGTTGAATCACGTAGCTGAACGGTTTCTCCATCTACGAGCAGTGTATCGAGCATGTCAGGGGAGTTTCAGTTTCACTCTTCCTGATTGTTGTTGTTGTATATTCTTTGTTTATTTCCTTTTTGTTCACATTGGGGACAATGTGTCTTTTAAGTGTGGGGATGGGGGAATTTTGTAAAATGAGTCTGTAAATACCTTAAAAAAAATAAAAAATTAAAAAAATTAAAAAATCGAAAAAAAAGAGTTGGTTTTGTGAGTCCCGGTCTTTAGCGCGTAGAAAACAAGAACTTTTTCAAAACGTCGGTCAAAAACGGTTTAATTGTCGAATCTGCGAGTTGGAAAGCACGTGTTTCTTTAAGTTGCGGGACAGTAGGTTGACTGAATCGGTTTTTGGGAAGTAAAAGGGTTTGGGATGCCTAGGATAGTGGATGGAGCCGGAGAGTTAATTAGTTGCGCATTGTCGATATCGGTAGCCCTTATTTACCACATGATAGTGAGATTTGAGCCTTTACATGTTCATATTTATATGTTCACTATTTTCGTTTCATGTGTGTTTACCGACTTTGTTGCATTACTTTAGAACTTGTGCGTTTTGATACAGTTTGAGACCTTCAGTTAGGATTTGGCATGGATATGATAGAGGCATTAGGATCACCTTGTTTGTGTTACCTTTGTGTTTGACCTGTTTCATCATTACCCCTAGATACACCACTTTGAGCCTAGCCATTCGTTTGTTACCCGTTTGTGATTTGATAGCCGGATCGTGTTATGTGATTATTATATAAGGAAAAAAACGAAAAAAAAAAGAAAAAAAGAAGAAAAAGAGTATGGAAATGAAAAAAAAAAGAAAAAAAAAGAAAAAAAATAGAATAAAGTTGTGGGTCAAAATGACCAATATGTAGTATTTGTTTCGTGTTTATCCGGTTTATTTTGTGATTATGTGTTTAGCCCATTATTTCCGAAAAAAAATAAAATAAAATACCTACCCTTAGCCCTTACCTACCCAATAAAGTCCTCTTGATCCGTGTTAAATCTTAACAAATAGGTGGAATTCTGATTGGCGTACAAGCTTATAATAGTGTGCTTCATAGTTTGGTTTTGAAAGTTCACTCAAAATAACATATTTATCAGCCGAGAGATGAGGGATATTGTGAGGGGTATTGACATTGCATGATTGGTTGCTCGAAGGTAAGAAAAGCTTGATTAGGTAGGCCCGTTTTCATTTAAATGTTATGATTCGTCACCTTTTGAACGTTGTAAGTCTTGCGAAACTTTTGTGGTGGATGACTTCGTGGTTCGCGTTATAACTTGTTCGAGATTTGTGTTCTTGTTAAAGTGTTTAAGTTGGACATGCTGCTTAGGATTTTGCTTAGGGACAAGCAAAAGGTTAAGTGTGGGGATGTTTGATATGTTTATAACTATATATATTTTTCGTATCGAATTCCTTACATTCTGATGATTTTGGATGTGGTTTCTCACGATTTGGATACTTAATTGTTTAAATTATGGATTTGCAGGAATTGATGATGAACCTGCTAATTTCGCGGTGAAAACGGAAGAAAAATGGTGCAGCGAAAGGAACACGGAAAGACGTGTCGGAAAAGCAAGGAAAAAAATAAAATAATGCTGTACAGGACCCTTTACGGACCGTAAGACCTGGTCTTTACGGTCCGCAAGGAGGGGACGCGCACCCGGATTGACCTAGTAGCTTACGGACCGCAAGGCCTTCACCATACGGTTCGTAAGGTGATCGTATTTCGTAAAAAAATTATAAAACCAAGGCAACCGATTAGGGTTGGGGGCATTCACGCAACACAGGCGGCATTGGAGCATTCTTGGGCGATTGTGAGGCATCTTGAAGCTGTGCAAGAGTCGTGGAAGCTTTCGGTTCGAGTTTGGAGCGTTTCGGGTTCGTTAAACATTAGTTTTTCGGTTTCTTTTCGTCTTGAACTATGAATTCAGTTGTTTTCAGACCTTGTTTTGTTGATTTATTGAATATTATGAGTAGCTAAACTTCACAACTACCTAGGTTTTGATGAACTAGAAGATTGTAATGCGTTTGTGACATGTTTTCGGTTATTTGATGTGATTTACATAACTTTGCTTTGATATTGATCTTGATATTGCATGTTGGTATACTTTGATTGTTTTATTAGTCAATAAATTCAGCAGTTTAGGCACGAAGAAATTCCCCCTAGACTTTGAATTTAATCTAATTCGGTTATCTTAAGATTTTCGGGTTAGGTATTGTGTTGAGAAATTGACCAAGTTGACTAATAATTAAAATCACGATATTAAAACTTGCATCCTCATCTTGTGACTCGAAAGACAATTAGGGTGAGCTAGGTTATTAGCTAATTATTGGTGGGTAGATTGGGTGACCGATAGCTCGGGCTCTTTTATTGCATCGTAATTAGGGTTTCCTAGGATTTCAATTATCAAAGTTGGGTTTGCTTTGCGATTTTGGGATCTTCTCTTAACATAACTGTCTCTGAGGTCAATAGGATTCTATTTTTGTAGGACTTGGTATCGATAGCTCGAGCCGGTTCGTTCTAGCACTTCACATTTAGTCTTGCTTTCTTGTTTGGGACATCTCTAGCGGGGGGTCAATCGAGGGAAATAGATATTTAACCGTTATCATTGTCACATTAGCATTGCATGATTCTAAGGATTCGACACCTAGGTAGCCTTTATCTCATATATATTTGATCACATTTTGCTCGCGTGTTTGCTTCGTTTGTCTGTTTTGGTTCCTACGTTTTCTTGCTTATTTTAGTTATTAATTAATTATTTAAAATCACTCAAAACAAATCTAAAAATTTGACTACTTATTCGATAGAGGTTCATTATCTAGAGTTTGCATATAGTGTCCATGGATTGATATCCGGTCTTGCCATCTACACTACACTGCGACCGGTGCACTTGCCGATTGTGTGTGGTTTAGGTTGTGATTCCATTTTTAAAACTTGTTCGAATTTAATATACACATTTTCACACATCAGCGTGTGGCAACTCGCATTTTCAGGTTATTACCGTTAACCTGCCTAGTTAAATCTTCACGACTTTCTTGCGCTTACGTACTTGCATGCAAATTACACATGTGGGTTTTACATACAAACACGTTATACGTGTAAGGTTATAACCAGGGGCGGATCTAAGGGGAGGCGATGGGTAGCCCGTGATACTCCTCAACTTTCTTGGCGAAGTGCAATTTTTTCTTTAAATCTTTGTTTTATTTATCGGGGATACCCCTAAGTAAATGTTAAGATATCCCTGAGTGTAGATGAAGATAAAATAAAACGAAAACTTCCGGTTGGAAATAAAAAATCCTGGTCGACAAAAAGTTGCAGAGCTCCTTGTAAGAATGGAGAAGATGAAGTGCTTTACTAAATAATGAAAAGGATAAAATTAGATCATGGGGTATGGAATGGATAGTCTCTTTGGAGACTACTCGCCACGTAGGCGCTACGTTATCACGGGAGGAGGACCCAAGGGTGTGGAGGACTACCCACTTTTAATAAAAAAAATCAATATATTACTAAAGGAGAGAGAGAGGGCCCACCAAATGAAATTGCAGCCAACCAACCACCATGTCGCCTCCGTCTTGCAGAAGCCGCCGAGGACGCGACGGGCCCCTAGGGGGCGGTGTGGGACGGTCCATGGACGACCCTGGGACGATGTGACACCTGTGTCACTTCAACCACTAAACAAACACCAAACCAATGAAATATTGTATTTCATACTTGGTATTTGTATAAATATGTGTATCGTTTCCACATATCAATTCTTGTTCGATTTCAAGCTTTAAATCGCTTTCTGGAAGGTTATACGCGCACCGATGCGTAAATATAACCAGTTTAATGCAACGAAAACTCCGGAATAGTGAAATAGGATTAACATACCTTAAATAACCTTTACATAACTTAGAATTAAGTCTTGGATGGTTTGGTGTGTTGAAATCAAGTTTGTTCGATCGAAGGGACTAATTGTGTCAAACTGCGAAACTATACCGATTTGTATAGAAACGAACATTCCGAAACTTGATCATAAGTTAAACATACCCTAAATATCCTTTACATAGCTTAGAAATAGGCTTTGAGGGGATCGGTATGCTAAAATAAACTTTCTTGATCAATAGGGACTAAAAGCGTCAAAAAGTGCATAAGTTTGCATTTTCGCGCATAACTTGCGTTCTGAATACATCCAGACATCCAAAAATTTATGTAAGCATTAAAATATTTTATTTTAGTATTTGGCATAAGAAAAATCCATTCGTCGCGTAGTTTGGATCGTTTTTCGCATTCATGCGCATTTCGTCGTAAATGAGCGAATATCACGATCGTACGACCAAACGAACCGACATCCGGCATATTTTTGAGCATGTTTCATGTCCATTATGTTTAGGCATCATTTTAGACCCTTGAAGATCTGCACAGAATCAATTCCAGCCTGTTTCCAGCTGTTCTACCTGTTTTTACTTCTTGCAAATGGTATTTTGGATACCATGGGCTCATTCTAGGGGCATCCATGGTTTCACAAAACAAGGGGCACACATGGAGGGCTAGGATTGAAGCTCGTTTATCGAGGAATGATCCTAACGGTTGTGATTTTCCTATAAATACCCACACCTCCATTCCTTGCAATTCACACAAATCTGATCTAATGTGCTCTAAGTTGAAGCCTTTGCTTCATACCTGAGCTATTTGGATCAAGATTTACTTGCTTGGACCCTTTGTAAGTTTTCCTTCGTTCTTTTATGCGTTTTTCGTTTAAAAGTGAAACTTTGTTTGACTTTCTGCTTTGACCAGTTTATAGTTTATGGTCAACATGAAGTTCGTTTGAACTTCATAACGTGAGTGTAATCACGATGGTTTTAGTCCCTAGTAACTATACCTACTGATTACCACGTTATTTAGGTTAGTGACGAGTCGTAGTTTCGGCCAAAATACGTATTCTCGCGTATTTTGTAACCAAACTACTTTTAGGTATCAAAACCGTTTGTTTTGATACCAAACCTGTTTTCTAACTTAACTAAACATGTTTTAGCATATTTAGCTCGTCACTTTAGGTTTAGTGCTTATGTAGAGTCGTAAGTCAAGCGGTCTAAACAACCGCTTAGACTTTCGAACTAGACCCGTTTGGTCGATCTTTAGGATCCGACCAAACATGTTTAGTGACCATAGTTGTATAGGGAATAACCTTCCGAGGTTATACCTTATGGTCACTTCGTTTAGGTAGTTGTATGATAAGTAGTTTATATGCCTTAGGAAAATTACCAAAATACCCTTTTTATGCATAATTGATATTTAAGCATATTTAACCCAAACTTTTGTCATTTAACTAATTATGCAACATAATTAAGTATGTTAGGGCATGTAATACTTGTCGTAGGACTAGTTAGACGGTCCGAACGCGTTTTACGCGAACGACGCGTTAAAGTAGCGTATGCTACCTAAACGGGTCGTAATTGGTCGTAAGCACTTAGGTTAGGTTTCCTTTTAGTATGCAGGCCTTGTTAAACCATATCATATGAGTTCCCACACTCATTTGGTTTACGAGACCTCATCCTATCCAATCTTCCGAATTAGGTCCGGCTTATTTATGTAGTTACCTATACTAGGTGCCGTTTGATTCCGTGCTCCCTCTAGCTTGCTTGGTAGTAGTTCAAGACTTCTAAGTACTCTCAAGTGAGTACATAGTCGCCTCTTTTACTGTTTTCAAATATTTTGGGGGTGAAGCATGTGTACCTATCTGTTATTTTCATGATTTCAAAATATAATTGATTATACATGTTAATACTTATCTTTTAACAAACTGAATGATTATTTATAGTTTAAACACTGATTTTACAAAGATTATAAAATTAATGTTTGGAATAGTACTTATTCTTGTTCACCAGACCGGTTGGTAGTATGATATAGCGCTATAGGATTTGACACCCCATTCCTGTTATCATGGAATGTCTGAAACCAATTTATTTTTCTCCATCCAAATAGGGATTGCCTTTGTGGTATTCCTATAGTCTCAAAGGTGTATTTTGATGCACTAGGTCTGAATGAATTCTTAAATCACATTATTTTTGTATATTTAGTTATGCTGCCAAAAGTATAGTTTGATATGCTCTCATATGTGATATTGTACAAAACCAACATATATTTTGTTAAATTAATAAAACATAGTTTGATATGTTATTTCTAAAACCAAAAACATAGCTTAATATGTTATATCTAAAACCAAAACATAGTTTAATATGTTATTTATAAATCTAAAGTATACTTTTGATATACTACTGAAAATTATTATTTTTAACAACTAAAGTATATTTAATATACTATTTGTTTAACGAATGGATTTTGGTTAGTGTTTAGGTAACGGGACGAGTGTAATGCGATGAAAACATGGTAGATACGCCGCTGGTACTTCTTATATATAAGTGTTTTCATCACATTACATACCTTGGCGTTATTTAGTACACTTGGGTAAACGATTTTCAAACTGAAATATATTTTGATATATTACTTATTCGACGTTCTTAAAACCAAAGTATATTTTTTTATATATACTATGAACCTTTTTATCAAAATATTGTTTTTCAAACAATATATTTTTTTTTACAAACTCATTTTACTTAATTATTTAATTTCCTATGTATTATTATTATTTTATATCAACTGTTTTCTTATCGATTTTTATATGGTTTACAAAACAAAAACATTTTTACAAGGATCATGACTACTTTTATTAAAACATTTTCTTTAAACTTATAAGTCATGAATCCTAATTACAACAAAACCTATGTATCTCACAGGCATTTTCATGCTGACGTACCTATTTTTACACATGTTTCAGGTGCTGTTATGTGATGATTGTTGGTGCATGCTATACATAGGATGGACTCGTGCCTTAGCGACTTTAAAATTTGAAAGATCATAGTTGTACTTATTTGATTGTATTAAAACAATGAGTTTATTAATTCAATAAAACAAAATTATTTATTCCATGGTTGTGAAACAATGATTCTGTTACAACACTCCCCGACGTTTCCGCCACGTTTTGTTGTTTTACGTGGTCGGCGTTTGACAGACGAGCCCCATACCCGGTTGTCTTATATTAATATATGAGCATTGGGAATGAAAAACAAAAGTCTGCAGGTCAGAAGTTCATTTAGTCAAATTTTGATTTATATTAAACCATTTACTTTGGTTAATTTACCGTATAAATTACTTATTTGTTTTTTTACTTTGTTTATCTAATATTTACCTGCACAAAAGCTTCCTTGTAAATGATATGCACCTACCTTTTCACAATTTATACTTGGTGATTCTTTTTTAAGCAACAAAAATATTAAAAGTTAAATTAATGCAGAAAGAAGCATTAAAATAGTTGTTTTTAAATATAATTTACTAAATTATTGTTTTTGTTTAAATGCAAATAAATATTATATAAACATGAAAAAAATATGAATATTTTATCTATAAAATTTTTAATTTACATTTAAAGTTTTATCAAAAAAATTATTAACATTCTCTCGTGTGTGGTACACCCATTAAAAAAATAATGATAACCAACATACGCTTTAGAATGTAAAAATAAAATTGTATTTGGAACATACAATTAAATTTTTTTGTTCTCACTATTAGAGAGTGACACAGAATAATAAAGTACGGATTAAGAAAGGTTGATTAACAATTTTGATTTATAAAAATAGTTTCACCACACACGTATCTATACCTACTTAATACGCAATTTCAATTATATTTTATCTCAAAAATATCATATTATAATTTCAAAATCTTATTACTAATAGTTTCACCACACACAACTCTCGAATTCTTATGGATGATGTTAGGTAAAAGAAAAATCTAAGGGCCCATTTTTAAGCCGCACAAGGCCCCTAAGGGGCCGCTGAATTCTCATGGACGAGCCTAGGTAAAAAAATTGGGATACCCCTGAATTTTTCTTCTAGTTCCGCCATTGGTTATAACACCCAGCTAACATAAACTAGTGGGACTAGTTTTGTAAACTCGGAAGTTAAATGCTAACTTTCTATGCAAGTTATAAGATTGAAAGTTGAAGGACTTAATGTGTATATGATGAAAACATCACCACAAATTCGGAATACCACACCACACCTCCATAAATTCGGAGCCCTAACCCTACCCCTTTGAAAATTCGGAACACCCCAAACCCCATATACAAACCCGGACCCCTTAAACCTAACACCATAAATTCGGAATTCCTAAACCCCCACACACAAACTCGGATAAATTCCTAAACTAAAATGGGAACTTCTATTCTCTGTATATAAATTTGGAAACCACCTCATCGACTCTTTCAATGGTTCCGTGTGTATATATATTAGCATGCAAACCCTAATCGCAGTCAGAACCTACGATCTTTCTTGCTTTATCTCTCTAAACGATGAAGCATCACACAAGGCTTTCAAATCTCTTGTTCGTCAAGTTTCCTCTTGATCTTATTCGCTTCCAGTATTATATCTTAATCTTATTTATGGTTTCTGTTTATACGTTAATCATGGTTGCGTTTTGATATTTCTTGATGATTGAAACACAGGGTTTATTAGAATCTTTACGTTTATGAGTTTGATGATTTCTGGTTTGCGTATACATGCATGTATGATGCTAGGGTTTCAATTTATAACATGAGTTTGATGATAACTTGGGGATAAATTACATGCTGTTATAGAAGTTATAGTAGTTGAAAAGAATGATAACATGATCACAAACATGTTTTTATAAGGATCTAAAAGCAAACAATTTCTGCGCAGATTTTTATGGCAACTTGTATTGGCTGTAACTTGATCAAAACATAAAGAAAACATGTGGTTCTTAAGTCTAAAACGAAGTTTGATAAAATAGCTTTCAAACCAAACTGGATTCATAATTTTTTGACAAGTTTAGGTTAGTTAAAAGATTAAAACGGAAACACAGCTACACGCTGCATTTTTCTGCAGAAGTTGCAACCTATTATGAAAGTTGTAACTTGATCTACTGTTGGAGTTAATACTTGAAATTTTTACAGTAGATAGTTCTAGGAGGTAACTAAATTTTGCAACTAGAATTTCGTCAATCGGATCGACAGGGATTTTATATAAATTAAACCGTAAATTGACGACAGAATGTGGCGAAATTGCTCTTTATGTGCTAAATGATTTTTGGTGATTTTTCTGTGAAAATTTATCCTTTGAGAAAATTACATAAACCTTTTCGGATCTAATGACACGTCTCATTATTCGTATTTTTTGTAGTTTGTTTACTATTTTAAACGAAAATCAGGAAACAGCTCAACGACGGACGTTAAGCTGAAACTGCTGAAACATGATGTTTATGTGTACATGGGCAATTGCTTGTTAGTATGAAGTGTTAATTTACTTGACGTCTAATCGAATATCATTGAACATGTTACATCTTATGAGTTGTACACATGCATGAACCCACGCGAAGGAACAATAAAGTGTCAACATGTATGCATATTATGTGATAGTATACGTGTAGAATCAATATGATTTGTGTGAACAATATCTAATGATAAAACGGTAACCATATCAGGATGTAGGGATGGCAAAAATACCCGAGTCCAATGGGTATACCTGAAACCCGACACAAATGGGACGGGTATACCCGATACCCGATGGGTATTTGGCCGGGTATGGATTAGTTTTAAAAATTTTCGCGGGTATGGGTCGGGTATGGGATTAGGTGATACCCGACCCGATTGCCCGAAACCACATACCCATTTACCCAAACTATATACCCGAATTTTTTAATTTATATTTTTTAATTTATATTTTTTAATTTTTATTAACCTTTTTCTATTAGTAATTTATTTTCGTATGTTCATAATGTGAAATATAAATTTTTTTAGTATATGTATTTGATATAATATATATATTTTGTATGTTGTGGAGTATATACATATAAGTGTATAAGTATATTAAAGTTATTATTAATTTATGATAAAACTTTTATGTAAGTAATGCACAGTTTTTGTTTATAATAGTAAAGAAATGTATTTGGGAAATCCCAACGTATATTTTTTTTAACAAACTAATGGGTATACCCGATACCTGACGGGTAATTACCCGACAAATACCCGACGGGTATTGGGTCGGGTATGGGACACAATTTTACAATTGGGTATAGGTATGGGATTACCAATACCCGACCCGAACCCAACCCATTGCCATCCATATCAGGACGTTGTTGACCACACTTAAATCTGGTCACTAAATTCTAGCTGAGCAAATCTAAAATGAGTGTATAACTTTACTAAAAGCATGCAATTCCCGGTTTTGGAATTACACTATCTCTAGTTTGTGACCAGACTTATATTCCTGGACTGGAATATGGCAACTTAAATACTCTAGTTTAATTTTATGTCTATAGTGGCCTAAATAGAACATCTATCTGGAAAGTCCTTACTCTTTATACCGATTAGTTGCCGGGTTGGCAAACGAGGTATTAGATGATAGCACTATTAGGTTTGACAAAACCTCACACTGTGCTGGGAGCCGGGCATGAACCTTTGACCTCAACTATTGCATCAATGCAGATAGACATTGATGCGGAGGGTACAAAACTTACTACTTCAGTTTTCAGTATTACATGTTTAGTTGCTTAACAATATGTTAGCTACCCATGACATAACGGGCAGCTTGGAGAGTGTCATGGTGTTAATGAACTATTTTCATTATTTAAGCTAAAAAATTGTGGTTTTCCATTATGTCTGGATTTTATACTTTGCTTCCGCTGATAACTTAAACTTACGTTTTCAAACTTTTAAAACAAATATCATTGTTCATGTTGAATGTGGTAGTTGAGCGTTTTAAAATTAATTTGAAATTGTTCAACATGATTAGTGGCTTGATCCTAGAATGTCACGCGCCTCATGGCAAAACCCCGCATGTGATTTGAGGGTGGGACAAGGCGCGCCTACAATCATAATCTCCAAGATCAATGACTCAAATCTATTCCTATGGTTCGTAAGGTTTTGGCTATATGTGGCCAAACCCTACACATATAAGTATTATAAACATTTAACCCATTTAATTTTATAAATTATTAAAAAACAACTAAATACGCAGTTGAGTTTGATTTTTTTCTTGGCATTCAGATATAAATTTTGTTGAAAATAAAAAATGTACCCAGAATCTTGTATTAAATCATCCTAGACTCTTGAATTCGATCCCGTATCAGTTCATGTAACGCTTCGCTTATCCGCAGCCTTCCGTTTTTAGAAAGATTGTATCGTAATTCTATTTTCGGAAACTCGTTTCCTTTGTAATCGCTTCTTATTTCGAACCATTGTAAATTCGAGACTTTGATCGTACTAAAATTGATATTTTATGTGTTATATACATTATTTATACATGTTTAGACCTTGACACATACATTCGTTTAACACATGATTCATAATTCTCATAAATGAAGGTTTAACTCGCAAACAACTATCGTGTATTCATAATCTCAAACCATCCATACATACAAATGCTTGATCACTCAATGATAAGGTATTTTGTCACTCGATTGGTACCTAAACACCTATTATACAAACTTGTTTGTTGCGTATTAGTCTATCACATGTCTTCATCTACTTCATTCACTTAAAACATATTTACTTCACACATCTTAAATACATAATATACTCAGCAAGTATACATCTTATAATGTTTAAAAAAAGGAATATGGGCTGGGCATAATCAGCGATCGGACAGCCTTTGGGCTGGGTTTAGTGTCTTGTTTCAATGTTAAATGCCCACTAATCCCATTCAAAGCCCAACCCACCTAAACTCTAATCCTTTTCCTATAAATACCCACTTAGTTCCAGCCATTTTCCCATTTTTACAACCCTCAAACACTCTCAAAAACCCACTTGAACACAGCTGAGTTTCAGCATCAACATCAGAAACTTTCAGCCGTTAAAAGTGAGTTCTAACTCACTTCTTCTTCTATTTCTTCTAAAACACTTGGATAACCTCTAGGAAGGTTTTCACAAGTTTGCTTGGGCAAACTAAGGTGAAACCTCACCATTTTTGAGGCCCAAAGGACAACAAACTTTCTGCTCATTTTTATCTTTTTAAATCTTCATGTTTTGATAGAAAACTTGATGGAATCTTGTTCCCATCAAGCTCACAACTTAGTCTATGGTTGTAGGTTTGTGTTTAGGGGATTTCCATCAAAGTTTTGGGTTCAAACACCCATTTTATTTCTGTTTATACATAACAAATCGATGATGAAAACAAGCACAAGACATTATCTTTTATATGATGAACTTGTGACTTGTGAAGTGTGAACAAATGGAAGCTTTGGCTTTCCAAACTAAGTTCCACTCCTTCATTTGAACATTTTTATAACTGGTTAGTTTAGATTTACTTTTGTTGTTATTCATGACCCTCCCACCATCTTCAAGATGGTGTGTGTAGTGGTGAATCATACAATGAGGTTTGACAATACATGATATTACATGACAATACTTGATTGGGCATAGTTTTGGACATATTATTACCTTATACATATACCTAATATTATATAAAAACATGGCTGAGTTTGTGGTATTAATCAAGCTATGATTAATCACCATAAACCTAAACTAGCATATCAAAGATTCTTGAGTACTTGTTATGATTCCAATGGGTGATTTGGGACCCATGAAACCACTTGATATGGTGTCCTAAACAAACTCTTAGAACTTAGATATTACTTTCATATATATATATATATATATATATATATATATATATATATATATACTTTTACTACTTTAAATTCCTAATTCTGATTCTAAACACTCCCATAAACTCCATCACCGAAGACATTCAATCTCCTGTTCTCATTAACTCGTCAACACATGGATAATTGGAAGACTTAGCAATTTTGTGAGTATACTCGAACCCATTTTACTTTTAACACTCTTGGGTGCAACATGTATTCTATATATAAACACACGAAACACTTGAAACTATTTGAATCACTCTCTATCCATGTTGAACATGAAACTTTATGATGCTTGTTAATCTCGTATGTTATGTAAACTTTTCGTGTCTATATGCTCATTAACTTCGTACAAGCCTACCTTAACAATTATAGCGCTATAGGAGTAATGCACCGCCCACGAGTCTTGGGGTATTGTTAAGTTAAACATGTTAACCTCCCGTTATTCTTTGGGATAGGTTATATTAACTCATTGGATTCTTGGGTTTGTGTCACACCCTGGCTTTGCGGAAGCGTGGGTTATTTGGTGTGACTTCTTAATACCATAGCAACAATCATAACAATGCTACATGATAAAAACATGAGATATTCACCCGTTAATAGAGTTTAGAAAAATACCATATTGTACTTGTCTTAAAACATCAATCACAAAATGAGTTACAAACCTTGACTTGATTTAATGAGTTCGTAAAAACTTAGCAAAAGACTTTAAACAATACTAGGTTTAGAGTTATGTAACCCGTCCAGGAAGAGGTTACACCTTCTAAACCCTGGATGACTTCTTTATTCAAACACAACTTGAAAATGCGTGCATACCGTGCCAGATCCATTAGTTCCCTGAAATACATGTAGTTTGAAAAGTCAATAAAATTGTAAAACCCTAATAGGATCTTTCGATAATATCAAACTATGACTTGTGTAAGTGCGGAAATCAAACACAAGTTGATTCAAGTATATTAGTAATTGAAACCAACAACAATATGATCAAAACAAACCAGAACTTGCATTCACTAATTGATTCGTGACAGATACAAGACTTCAACAAGGTTTCGGCTCCCCCTAGTTCTTCACAACTGATCAACCTCAAACCAACTAATGAGGTTTTACTATATACTAAACACTATGGGCCGTAAACCCAATAAAACCCAACCGAAACCTTATATAACCCATACATAGTTTTCGACCCAAAACACTAATTTGTTAAACATACATGAACAACCCTAAACTTTCATATTTCTCTATGTATAAATCTCAAGGTTCCAACAATCTCCCCCTAGGTTTATGCATAGAGAGTCTTGAGACTTCAACTATCACGAGCACCACCCAGACGATCTTTTAACCCACCAAAGCCTTTTGTGCGAATGTGAATGGCTGAAGCAACAGCTGCAGTCCATCCTTTAACAATTTCTTCATATTTCTCAGTAGCTCTAATTTGATTCTGAGCTAACACCTCTAGATCTTCATAAGCAAGATTCAGTAAATCAACTTGATCCACCAAGCGGAAATTCACATCATCATCACAAACAATCACTGCTTGCCCTAGACGTTCATCATAAGCCCAAAATGCAAAGACTTCAAAGCCCCTTTTGGAATCTTTCTTACTAAAGGAATCACTTTCTCCTTGTCGGTTGCAGGCCAGTGAACAATCTTCATTCGCTTGTTTGTATATGGATCTCGAACACCTTTAGCTGGTTTAACAAGAGACTCTGCAGTATGCATAGAAGGAAAACCACGAAGAACCTCTCTCTTCAATCTCTCGTAAAACAAGTAACCACGACCTCCAGGCTTATCATCCACATAAGGTGAATTAGACAGATTTGTCAAATCAACCTTTGTAAAAGTCTGAAATTGAGCTGGATTCTTGTACCACTCCATAGGTCCAACCTTTCTCTTGATCCACCATCTTCGACGATCATGATCAAATCCCCAGCTAACCACACCAGATCGATTTCCAACTTTATCGTAGAGAGTTTCACCAACATCCATTAGATGATGAGTTACTTGAGCATCATCATCATCTGGATTAAGATTCTTGTTCTTCAGTATAACAAACTCCCTTTTCTTCTTGATTCTCTCAGCCTTTTCCTTTTCTGCAACTGGATCAATCACCCTTTCAAAGTATTTTTCCATAGCAGCACTACGTTCAGCATCATCTCTATCAAAGGCTTTTCTTCGGTTCTCTACATCTGTTGGATCAGAGAATTCATTCCCAAATTTCTTCTCCAACTTCCCACGTAAATCATACACCATATTAAACAACAAACTGACATCTCCTTGAAGCTGTTCAATCTTTTGATCTTTCTTCACTATAGTATCTTCAAGTTGGACAATCTTGGCGTCTTTATGAATAGAATCTTGCTCAAGCACAACCAATCGTCTTTTCATCTCCCTCATGCTAATAAACTCATCCTCATCACTTGAGTCATCATCAAACGGCATTCTCAACAACACTTCAGGTCTCTTACCACTTGAACTGCTGGGCATATCATGAATAATGCCCGAAGGACCTGCAGAGTCAGAAATACCATGTGGCATTGCATCAACAACAGGATCAGAGTCAGCATTTGTAACTTGAACATCAGCAGTGGTGGTCTCTAATACAGTTCTTTGGACATCAGCGTTAAGCTCAAAGATATCTTCAGCAGAGGTGGTGGCATCAGTGACATTTTTCTCAAAATTGAAGTTATATAAACCATCATCATCTTCAGCAGCGCACACAGGTTGATCTTTGTTTTGCTCAAAATACATTCCGAGTCGAGGATCCCTCCTTTTCCGCTTCAAAGGCAATGAATCAGGATCCTTAGGGTTCTCACTAGGCTCTTCATTCGATACTGTAAGATTGGAAGGAGGATTTCCCATCTTATTAGTCACAGACTTTAACAGCAGAGCCAAATTTTCAGCAGTAATCACAGATGGAACAGTAGAAACAGCAGCATCAGCTTCCTTTTCAGGAGGAAGCTCTTCATCATCTCCTGAATCACACATAATCTCTATGCCCTCATCGTCAGAGTTGATTGTTAAAATCTCTGTCTCAGGCTCATCATCAACAGCACCCTGAACATCATGCTCTTCAGCAACCATTGCATTTATAGGAACGGGTGGTACTCTTACTGGATCAGCAACTACATCCTCAGTTTCAGCAAACTGACCAAATTTCTCCAGAGGAATTAAACCTTTAAACTTCTTTTCTGTACCCTTTTTTGGAGTAAGAGCTCCAAAGCAAGCAGGACCAATAGGCTTCAACTCCAAAGTATCTCCAGATCTCACCAAATCAGGATAACGAGCATTCAGAATCATCTGCAAAAATCTTGGATACATCAAAAACTTGTCCTTTCGAACTCCTGTCACATTTCTTTTCATGCCTTCGAATATGTCCTTCGAGTAATTGAACGGTTCATTAGTTATAAGACAGGTAAAAGCAGCAGACTGAGTAATGTTCAATTGATCAGTGCCTCCTCGATTTTCTGTCATGCAGAGAATGAACATGTGCACCAACAGACGCCAATAGGGATGCACAAATTTCTTCACTAACGATGGATATTTTCCTTCATAGCTTAATCTCGGCAGAATCGCTTCCACAGTTCCAGCTGGAAGCTCAATAGGATCAGTTCCCTGGTCGTTGAACTGTAGCACCTCCCTTATCATCTGCTCCGTCACAGTAATGGTTTTCTTCTGTATCACAGCAACTAAAGCTCCTTTACCATCTGCTCCAAGGGCATCAAAACTTGCAGTCTTCCAAAAATCTTGAATCAGACTCTCGTAGACAACAGGATTCTCTCTCAATGCATGAACAAGTCGGCAGCTATTCAACCCTTTAATCAGCGATGTATATAATCTCCTGTGCTTCTCTGGAGGAGCAGCCAGATAGCCTGCTTGATTGTGCGTTGAGATAAATTTTAAGTCCATATCCTACACCAAATGGAAACATTAAGCATAATGACATGAAAGTAAAATTTCAGTCAACTTAATTTAAAAACAGGTCACACTGAATCAGCAGTCAAACCATAGACTGTTAGTAACACACATGAATCAACTCGAGACTTTGAGGTTTTGAGTCGAGACCACGAGGTTTCGAGTCGAGACCATGAGGTTTCGAGTTGAGACCTCAGTCGAGACTAAGTTAACTTAACCCGAGACCTCAGTCGAGACCCTCAACCTTGAGTCGAGACCTCAATCGAGACAGACGAGGTTGCGACTCGCAACTTTATGTCTCGAGTCTTCACATGTGTTCAGTTGCAATCCTAGTCGAGACCCCACAAACAACTTAGATTCACAGTGTTTTGGATCAAACACCATAAACACCCCATGATTTCTATGAAGACCAACATATATTCAAAAACTAGGGTTTAAGATAATCATCAAATCTTCATGAAATCATCATCAAATCCTCATATTTCCTGCAAAACATCAACCACATCATCACAATACCTTCAAATCTTGGTGAGTAAAGACTCAAAAACACCGTCGAAAACAATAGTTATCATCGGAACAGAGAGAACTCGCCGGAAATTAGAGAGAGTATTTGAGAGAAAACAGTGATTGGTTTCGAGAGCATAATAAGGTATCGAGTCGAGACTTCTTTAAATACCCCAATCTGTGGGCCGGGCCTTTAACATATTTGGGCCGAGACCACAGTCTCGAATCGAGACTACATTTCAGACTAAAATTGGATTTATTATTAAGAAAAAATTTAATTATTTCAGCAATCCAACTAGAATCCAAAATATTCAATATGACCCTTCAACTTCCTGAGCATGTTTTTATGAAAACAAAACCTACAAACAAAAATTAAATAATATCGAAATATTATTTACAAAAATAAAATAAGGAAATATCATAATTGCTCAGGGATCAAATCACAGGTTTCAGGCTTGACATCACTTATCAACACTGATCTACTACCGAAAGATCTAGACGATTGCCAGTATTTTTGTCCGCATAAACTCATCTCCCTAGACCTTTTCCATATAACTGCCTGTAACAAGTTTTATCATGTTTTGATTTCTTAACAATGAACACTCAATCAAATACTAATCAAATCCCGGAATTATAGACATCACACTCTATCATGCAAGTAGCTTCCCTACCACATATTTCACAAGTCCAATTCAGATCTCTGAAATCTTAACTGGGAATAGATTGAGAAGAGAACATAATAGATCTTAAGCATAGATGGTATAATATACAGATCAAATGAGTTTTTCTCAGTTTGATATAGGTCTTTTGGGTTTCTTTTGGGCACTTGAGGGCCTCTTTCGGGTGTATAATTGATCTACAAAGCGACAACGTAAAGCTAGGTCAGCATGTATCTGGATGCAGCAGAAGCTGACGTTGCCTAGCACCTCCAGGTCAGCATATATCTGGATGCAGCAGAGGAGATACACGACTTTTTCAGAGAAGATTTCAGAGTCAGACCAAAATTGTGTGTATCGGGAAAACATACAAACATTCAAATAGAAATGAGCTAATTCCAAGTGATTTTCTTTCCTGAGGTCATGTATTAATTAGTTCTGAACAGAAACAGTCAATGCTTCCAGTCTTAAGGATAGAGCCTACCAGCACATCATACTAGAGTCAAACTATTTCGATACTGGTTTTACATGAGTCAGCCCTCGACCATAATGTGAAAGTTCATATCATTTCCCATGTCATGCAAAGCTTCTTTTTGTATTTTTCAATTTTTTATTGTTTTTGTATTTTTCATAAATTTCTCCCTCTAAATTTGAGAATAAATAAAAACTACCTAAGAATAGAAAACTTTATGAACAAATTTACCTATGACATAAAACAGAACATGCTCAGTCAGTAAAGCGGATCATTTTCAGAAAATCCACAAGCACCTGAAATTTCGAACTGCTAACAAGTTTGGTGAACAAATCGGCAGCATTTGCATCTGTGTCGATTTGCTCCAATTTAATAAGACCTCTGTCAAAGCAGTCACGTATAAAATGAACTTTAATATCAATGTGCTTGGTTTTTGAGTGGAAAACAGGATTTTTCACAATTTGTATGGCAGCATCATTATCACAGTATATGGTAGTCTTAAGATAAGTCAAACCGTAGTCCTGCAATTGATGTTGCATCCACACCACTTGAGAGCAAGACGCCGAAACGGCAACATATTCTGCTTCAGCTGGGGAAATAGCTACCGTTTGCTGCTTCTTGCATTGCCAAGATATGAGCCTGTCACCCAAAAATTGACATCCAGCAGAGGTGGATTTCCTGTCCTTGTCAGTGCCTCCAAAATTACTGTCAGAAAACGCAAACAAATCAAAATTCGAATCCCTCAGATACCACAGACCAAACCTAGGTCGGCCTTTAAGGTATCGAAAGATTAATTTAACAGCAGTAAGATGAGAAATTTTAGGATTAGCCTGATATCGTGCGCAATTGCAGACAACAAACATGATGTCAGGACGACTAGCTGTCAGATACATCAATGATCCAATCATAGACCGATAAAGGCGTTGATCAACACGGGATCCTTCAGCATCTTCAGTTAACAACGGTCTCTCTGCCATTGGAGTTTCGGCTAGTTTAGCGTCAGTGAACTTGAATTTCTTCAGCACATCGTCCACATATTTCCCTTGATGAATTAGAATGCCCCGTGAATCTTGTTTAACTTGTAAACCCAAAAACAATATCATTTCACCGAGTGCACTCATCTCGAACTTCTTTTGCATCACACTCTCAAACTCTTTGCAAAAGCTCCTCATTTGTAGACCCGAAGATAATATCATCGACATAAATTTGAACCAAGATTTGATCCTTGCCCACTCTCTTGATAAACAGAGTCTGATCTATCGTGCCACATGCATACCCATGAGCCAGAAGATGTTCAGTTAGAGTAGCATACCAAGCTCGTGGTGCTTGGTGCAATCCATACAATGCCTTGTCAAGCTTGTAGGCATATTCTGGATGATCTGGATGAACGAAACCCGGTGGCTGCTCAACAAAGATTTCTTCCTTCACATCTCCATACAGAAACGCTGTCTTGACGTCCATCTGATACACAGTGAACCCCATATATGACGCGTAGGCTAAGAAGATTCGAATGGCTTCAAGTCGCGCAACCGAAGCATATACTTCATCATAATCCAGACCCTCTATTTGTCTGAATCCTTGAACCACCAATCGTGCTTTATTTCGAACGATAACTCCTTCAGAATCTTGCTTGTTTCTGAAAACCTACCGAGTTCCAAGCTTGCGTTTTCCTTTTGGCAACTCCACAAGTTTCCATACTCCTAGCTTCTAGAACTGGTTTAGCTCTTCGTGCATAGCATAAACCCAGCCTGGGTCCTGCAACGCTACATCAATGGTTTTAGGTTCAATTTGAGAAATGTAGCTAGAATATAAGCACAAATTAATGGTTCCTGATTGGCTTCTGGTCTGAACTCCTGCATTCACAGGACCTATCACATTCTCAATAGGATGATTTCTTTGAACACTAGTTGGAATGGCAAATTCAGGTATCGTCTCGTCTAGAGATGTGTGTATGTTGCTTGACTCCCCCTCATTAGGTGCTACCAGACTGTGACTCACAGGAGTGGTTACAGTACATTCTTCAGGAATAGGATCAGCAAACAGTTCTGATCCAGCTGCATTAGTTGAAATTCCACTGGATTGTGCACCTTCAGGAGATGTTTGTTGAGGCAAAGGATGCTGTGTAAAAACCATTCCTGGCGGGTCAATGGTATGATGTCTGAAGCTTCCTTCTGCCTGTTCTTCTTCCTTAGTATCACCAAAAGACAATGGCTGCTTTGGCGTAGACACACCTGCATCTGAAGTTACACTTGACAAATTGTTAAATGATTTAAACAAATTTGCATAATCATATAACCAATCTGGTCCAACTCTAGCATCCGTAGCATTTTCTTCGAGCCATTCAATGTTGCACGACTCGACGACCTTTTTAGTTACTTTGTTGTATACTCTATAGGCAGAGCCTTTTGCATATCCAACAAAGAAACATTCGTCCCCTTTGACTTCAAACTTTCCATTAGAGTCTATAAGTAATAATACACATGGACATCCAAAGATACGAAAGTATGAAACCGAAGGTTTACATCCTCCCAGAATCTCATAAGGAGTTTTCATATGACGTTTATTTACTAAAGCATGATTCTGGACGTAACAAGCCGTGCTAACTGCTTCAGCCCAAAAGAAACTAGGAAGCTTCGAGTTAGCCAGCATAGTTCGTGCAACCTCGATAAGAGTACGATTTCTTCTTTCAGCCACTCCATTCTGTTGAGGAGTTCTTGGTGCACTATACTGACGATCAATTCCCTTTTCAGTGCAGAATGTATCCAACGTAACGTTCTTGAATTCTGTTCCATTGTCAGATCTAATAACCTTTACTTTGGTGCTCGCTTGATTTTCTGCCAGAGTGATGAATTGCTTCACTAAAACTGCAGTTTCATTCTTGTGGCTGAGAAAATACACCCAGGTGTAACGTGAATAATCATCCACAATTACGAGACAATAAGCTTTCTTGCCAATACTCAACACATTCACTGGACCAAAAAGATCCATATGAAGTAATTCGAGCACAGCTTTCGTTGAGGGTGCAGGTTTAGACTTATGAGGTTTTCAATGAGCTTTTCCTTTCGCACAAGCAATACATTTTTCAACCAACATGAAATCTTTAATTGGAAGATCACGGACTAATTGACCTTTAGCCAGTCGGTTCAAATTCTTCATATTCACATGTCCAAGACGACGATGCCACAGTAGACCATCATGTCCTGAAATCTTCGAGAATAGGCAAGTAACTTCTTCACACGGTTTCTTGTTCATATCAATCACATAAGCGTTTCCTCGTCTCTCTGCTGACATCGAGAACCAATCTTCTGGAATCACAATCCCAGGTTTAAGTACATAACATCCTTTCTTTGTAAAGTGAACTGAATTTCCTAGATCACAAATCTGAGAGATGCTCAACAGATTGTGTTTCAGTTCTGGAACATAGTTAACATTCTCAAAGCTTAAAACGCCGTTTTTTACTGTTCCTTTCAATGTGATCCTTCCTGATTCTCCTCCCGCAAATGAGACATATCCACCATTAAATTCTTTGACATTTATCAGTTGGGATAAGTCTCCCGTCATGTGCCTGGAACAGCCACTATCCATGTACCAGAGGCGCACGGTAGTCCTCCACAGCTGTTCCTGCATGATTTAGCGGGATCAGTTAGATTTAGGAACCCAGCCCATAGTGGATCTGGGTTTTCCTTGTGCATCAATGTAAGTAACTCTCTGCCATACTAGATTGTCTTTATTTAAAAACTTCAAAGGGTTTTCAATGGCAGAATTTCGATGAAATGTATGAGACGGATTGGATTGCGTGGCCTTAGCTTTAGGTTTCCAATGCTTGTTTGACCATTTAGAATTGTAGTTACCAAAAGCTTTATATTGATTTCTTCGAAAATCATTTTGTTGATTTTGTTTTTTATGTTTAGCTGCATTCCAATCTTGATCAGAAGGCTTAGTATTGCGATAGTGTTTTTCATTGTCTTAGACTTTTCAGTCGTCATTGACTCTGAACAACGATATCGGTTAGACTTGACCTTTTGATCTTGCACAAACTTCTTCTTGGACTTGGCACTTGGGAGTTGAACACAGTTTCTGGCAATGTGGCCAGCAATTCCATAATTAAAACATGTTTGACGTTTCATTTTGTGAGTATTTTGAAAATTTTGATAAGCTTTGCTTGGTTTTGAATGATTGGACTTTTTGGTTTTCCGAATATGTTTTGCTTGTGGTTGTTCTGAGCATTTTGGTGTCTGCTGATTAGAATTCACACAATCATGTGATGTTGATGAACAATTTGACACACTTTCTTTACTTTGATCATCATTTGAAGTGGATGTTTTAAGTTCAAAAACATTTTCTGATGACTCTTTATTTATCTCAAACCCTTTTTCTTCTTTACTAAATTCAGTTTCATTATTTGAACATGCAGAAGTCTCATCAATATGCGTTTCATCAACGCATTTATCATGCGAAACTAATTCAGGTTCAATTTCAACTACAGTTTCCAATGGGATCCCACTAGATGCAACATTAGGGATGCCCACTGAGACAGATTCAGAAGAAGAATCACGATACTCTTGATTTTCTTGTGAAGAAGTTTCAGTGGTTTCACTGAATGTGTCCTGAGGGACCTCACCTGTAACACTGTTATCAACCAAGGGGTTAGAAACATCACATTCACAACTATTCACTGAAGGAAATTCATCACCAGACTTATTGTTCAAAGTTTCAACACAAACATTATCAGTTTTGCCCAAAACATTAGGCTCACTAGATGAAACATAAGCAGAAAACGACGCAAACAAAGACCGACCAAAAGCAATATCAGACTCAGTTTGTTCAAAATAATTTTCAGAAATATTTGAATGAACAACTGGTTCACTCCCAAGAACATCTCCACACTTTACTTCAGAAAATTCATCTGCACATGAAGACGAAACGTTAGGATCAATTGAGCCTTTAGAAACAAAATTTGTTTGAATAGACCTTTGTTTCTCAAATTGTGACTCTTTAAATGACGACTTATTGTTTTTAGGACCATAAGTCATGTTGCTTTCATTTATCATCTCCTCCTCAGTCATTGGTAAATAAGTATAATTATCATTGTAGGGAGGAGGAGTCTGATTATAACCTAAACCACGCCCTTTCCTTTCCTTGTACGCGAGCTGTTGATCACACAAGTTTTTGACTAATTTGCTGAAAGAATCAAATTTCTTAATATTAAGCTCATTTATTTGATATCTATCTCTGATATCTTCCAGTTCCTTAGTTACAGTGCAAAGTTTCTCCTGAACATAAAAGAGTTAAGTTGATTTCACACTTACATCATCCTTGAGTTTGACGATGTCTTTTTGCTGAGCTTCAATCTTTTCTTTATAAAGTTTTTCGTTTTTTGATAAAGTAAAGTTTCTATTTTTGATATCTTGATAATCTTGAATTAGCTTAGCGTTGTGTATTCTATAAACTTCAACTCTTTGTCTACACTCAGGAGTACAGAAAACAGAAAGTACCTCTTCTTTGGTGAGACCTTTGACTGGAGCTGAAAGAATCTGGGTCATAAGAGCCAAGTTTTCAGCTGATGCCTCCTCCTCTGGTACAGAAACTTGATCATTTGAAGTCATGAAAGCAATGTTGTTTGAAGCAACTTGATTTTCTGGAGCTGAAATGTTCAGTCGCTCAATTTCGGAATTCCAATCATAGTTGATGTCAGGCTGAACCACCAAGGCTTGAGCTAATCCCAGTGGTTGAGGACTTCCAGTAGTAGCATCATCCGTTATACTTGATGTGGTCACAAGAGCTCTTTCTCGATTAGGTGTTACGGGCTGGGTAGGAGTCTGTTCTCTATTAATCGGAGGCTTTGTGCATTTTCGAGCATAGTGTCCTTCCTCATGACAGTTGTAGCAGCGTAGTTTAAAAGGCACTGTAGAAGCTCCTGTAAATGAAGCACCCCATCTGTTTTTACCAGTTCTTTTCATAAACCTAGTTGCCCTGAATGCAGCCATAGCCATCTGCCAAGTGATGTCCATTTCTTCAACATCATCAGGATGAATTTGATGTAAGTCATCGCCACACCATTTAGGGGGGTCAATTTTTCCTGCAACAAATGCATTCAAACAGTTTATAACAGAGGCTGCGATATCCAGATTTTCTTTAGACTGTCGTGTAAAGAAAGCAATCATCTCATTATTCACAGTGGAAGTAGGAGCAGCAGAGGATGCATTCACAGCGGAAGCAGAAGCAGCAGTAGAAAGTGATGGAGCATTTTGTGTAGAAGACCCAGAGTAATAGACATTTGCTGAAGTAGGAGTAGCCTTAGCAGATGCCGCGTTGCTAAACATTTGAAATCCTCCTTGAGACAAAAGAGCTGCATTGTTATTGTTTGACGAACTAGGAGCAACAGAGAATCCTGCAGCTAGCATGCTGTTCTTATAGTTGGTTTCCCTTTGTTTATCATCTAGTTCACAGGATTTGATATGAGAAATCATCTCTGACAAACTGCACCTAGCAAGATCTTTTGTTTTCTTGATCATTGCAACATGATGATCCCAGCTCTTTGGTAATGCATTCAAAAGTTGTCTATTTGTTAAAGCATTTGATGTATGAATTTCTTCCATCTGCATTTGAGTGACGAGTTTGACAAACCTTTGAATTTGGTTATCAACAGTTTCTCCATAGATATGGTTGAAATTGTTGAAATTTTGTCTCAGCAAATTTCTTCGACTCTCCTTCATGTCCTCATTTCCTTCATAAACATCGATCAGAGATTCCCACAGTTCCTTGGCAGATTTGTAGGTACGACATCCAATAGCAATATCTGGACCCAATCCCATGGTCAAATAGGACAGTGCACTTTCATCTTCTTCAATTATATTGAAATCATTTTCAGTATAATCACTTTTGAGTTTCTTTACTTTTACTCCTGGTTCAGTAGGACTATCTGTCATGATCTCCCTTAGACCTCTCATAATACTTCTCCAAATTTGAATCCTTGACCTTCACATGTTGTTCAAAACGCCACTTCCACTCAGGAAAGTCATTAGCATCGGTCAACCTTGGAATGCGTGTAGTGGTTCCAACCTTTGAATCCAGTTTTTGTTGTTTGTTAAGGGCAGCCAAGTCAACATTATTTGAAGACATGATTAATTAATCAATTAATTATTTTAAGTCCAAAGATTCTGTTCAAAGTTCAAAGTCCAAGGTCCAAATCACGTTGCAAATGTCGTTGCGAGTCGAGACCACGGTTGCGAGTCGAGACAATAATGAAGGTGACTTGAGACCACAGATGGTTGCGAGTCGAGACCAAAAAGCAGACAACTCGAGACTGAAAATGGTTGCGAGTCGAGACAGCAAGTGAACAATTCGAGACCAAGGCAGGTTGCGAGTCGAGACAACAAGTGAACAACTCGAGACCACGGCTGGTTGCGAGTCGAGACAGCAAGTTCACGAGTCGAGATATGCTGATTTCGAGTCGAGATCCTGCAAAACAAACAAAGTGATAAAACCAGCAGAAATCCCTGATTATCAGCAGCTTCCGAAATTCAAAGATTTTGAAATCTTTGAATTTTAATCCTCAACAAACCTCCGAAAAATCTGCAAACAACTCACTGAAATCACACAAACCAAAATCAGTAAATTCTTTCAATAATTTCTAAGAACAGTTTGAAGATTGAATGATCCGAAAAAACAGAACATGCAACCAAAACTGTTGTCACTGCAAAACAAACACTATCGAAACTGGATCAGTAATATAAGATATCCTTGAATCTGAATGATATCAAAACCGAACCAAGAGTTGGTTTCTTGGCTCTGATACCAATTGTAAAACCCTAATAGGATCTTTCGATAATATCAAACTATGACTTGTGTAAGTGCGGAAATCAAACACAAGTTGATTCAAGTATATTAGTAATTGAAACCAACAACAATATAATAAAAACAAACCAGAACTTGCATTCACTAATTGATTCGTGACAGATACAAGACTTCAACAAGGTTTCGGCTCCCCCTAGTTCTTCACAACTGATCAACCTCAAACCAACTAATGAGGTTTTACTATATACTAAACACTATGGGCGGTAAACCCAATAAAACCCAACCGAAACCTTATATAACCCATACATAGTTTTCGACCCAAAACACTAATTTGTTAAACATTACATGAACAACCCTAAACTTTCATATTTCTCTATGTATAAACCTCAAGGTTCCAACAAAAGTTGAGCGAGTTCATGTGTTTAGTATGTGCGCGCGAATAAACCTTTATAATCGTTGTAAGTACGAATGTTTCGTAAACTCTGGTATGAAAGCAAATAAGGAAACATATCAGTTAATGTGTATCCACATGGTCCAATCTACGGGCGCATGGGAGGGGATAGGACCTAGTCACCACATGGTCCAACCTGCGGGCGCATGAGTGGTGTTAGAATGTAATCACCGTATGGTCCAACCTGCGGGCGCATGGGTGAGGCTAAGATGTATTCACCACATGGTCCAACCTGCGGGTGCATGGGTGGTGTTGAGACAAGATCACCACATGGTCCAACCAGCGGGCGCGTGGGTGGGGTTTGTTAAGCTCATATAGACCTATCACTTGTATCCCTCAATCGTCCCACGAGCACTAATGGTCTTAAGACTTCACCTATCCAATCACATAATCTAACCGTTCCTTCCTTAGCTAACCATACCATTTGTAACTGTTTGTAGCAGTATGTAACATGTATTTCACCCCCGAAGTTATAAAACTGAAAACAGTTAAGAGAAAAGAGGGACATGAACTCACAGTATTGCATCTTCGTACTCGTAACCCAAATCTCCGCGGCAAACACGACTACCTACAATGGTCTAATGTCTATTAGACGAACGGGTAATGCCTTGTCTTAGTATGTATGATTTTGAGTTACGATTCTGGTATTATTCCAAGTTATAATAATTGTATTTAGTTCTGGAATAATAGTTAGACAACTATTTTAGAGTTATACTTCTCAAGTATTGTATATGCGTATTTCCTTCCCAAGGATGGGGGTATATATACATGTATGCTTTATAATTCCGAAAATATATTTTACTTCACACAATTTCCAAAATATATATATTTTTCCCAAAAATATTATATTTTATTCCATACAATTTCCCAAGATAAT
Organism: Helianthus annuus; assembly: GCF_002127325.2. NCBI lineage: Eukaryota > Viridiplantae > Streptophyta > Magnoliopsida > Asterales > Asteraceae > Helianthus > Helianthus annuus. The sequence continues at coordinate 72,842,914 of NC_035434.2, read as the reverse complement.
ACTTTTATCAAAATACACATTTAAGAGTATTTTCCGAAAATACATAAGTTACATTTTAAAGTTCGCATTGTAATAACAGTTCCGGTGTAACTTAAATATTTATCTGTGAGGGCGTTGGTATTATTTGGAGTCGTATTTTCATGATATTTCAAGTAATATTATTTTTACTCTAAAAATAATATATCTCTAGTTCACCAAATAATCACGTAAGCACACAAGCGTTTTATTATGGAATATATATTCTCAATATATATTTAACAAGTTTCATTTACGAAAATCCACCCCCGACACTTGGTTATTTTGTAATAAAAATCATGGCGAAATTTATATTTTGGAAAACAAGTTAAAAATATATTTATAACACTTGTCACCAAAAATATTTCTAAGTGTTATATTTCTAGAAAAATTTTGCCAGAGTTTCCTCTGTAACTGGAGGTGTCCACGCTTATAAGCGTATCATTTTCTTTTATATATAACACGCTAGATTGCTCTCAATAACCAATCCGACATTTAGACATGCAAAATACTACTTATATCCTTTCAGTTTTAATATACGAAACTGGGCTGTTTTCGGTTATTTTATTAAAATAGTTATCTTATTCCAAAAATTCCCAAATCTTTACAGAATGTCTTATACGATCCAAGTATTATTGTATAAAAATATCGTGGTCCAAATCATCACCAATATTTTATAAAAATTCATTTTCCAGACTGCATTCAGATCTACCTTTTTCTAACTGCAATTCACGGAATATTTTATTTAAAATTAACATAGGTCCGTTTGATGTAATTCCAGTTGAAGGATCACGGTGACAACAGTGACCATCTACAATATAAATTTTATGATCTGACCCTACACAGAATTCAAGTTATGACTGAAAACAGGACGCATATTTTCAGCAGCAAAAATGCAGCTCTAGCTGCTGTTACAAAATGGCACTTTAAAAATAGTAAACGAAGTCCAAAAATTATGATTCTAGTGTCATTGGAACCGTATTTCATAATACATGAATCCAGACTTCAGAAAATACATTTTTCGTTAAGTTATGACCTGTTTACAGCCAGTTAAAGTCGGCTGAAAGTGTAAATCAACATGCTGTTTAAAGGTTAGATGTTACTAAAACGCACACATACGATCGTCATCCTTTCTAATACGATTTATCTCATAACACAGGTCATTTACAGCAGCTTATTGTTTGTATTACTCAGATTTATCATGATTACTTCATTATCTTAACAATACTTCATTACTTTAACCATTCTTCATCCTTTATGTTTCAAGTCTTGTTTAAGTTCTTAGAGTTCTTATGTTTTTGATCTTTAAACATCATTAATCACTTAACTAACAAGTAAAATACAAGGATCTAAGTGCTTACCACTAGCACAAAGCTAGGAGAGTTCAAGTGAAGAAATGTGGTGGTTAAAAGAAAACGAGAGAGGTCCTTGAGCTTCCGAAAGCACCGAGCCTCCTTGTATGATCTCTTGCACCCTTGTGTATATGCAAAATAAGTGATCAAGACTTGAATATGGGTGGATGATGGTGGAGAGGTGGCGGCCGAATGGTGGTGTAAGGGAGAGAGTTTGAGTTTGAGTTTGAAGTGTGTTTGAAGTGAGAGATGGTTAACCCTTCATGCATTCTTATAGACCACTTTCTTGCTTTACCCATCATGTAACATGTCCTCTAGATATCAAGCATCCATTAATAAAATATTCAAGAAATCATGGGTGTGTCCCCACCCATGGGAACCGGTTTGAACTAGGGGGTTTGGGTTTAGTTGGGTTTCGATGATCTAGTTACAAGACTTGGTTAGGATTTAAGCATTTAGTTAGTGTGTAATATGTGTGTTATAATATAACGGGTGTTAGAGTGTTCGGGGACCCTAACTAGCTCAAAAAAGTATAAACGATGTCTTTGGCAATATTTTTATGTTCCGGGTAAAGTCCGGTCGTTCGGTTGGATATCGTTCCGTTAAAGTGCTTAATTGTTCTGTAAAGTGTCTTTTTAATGCTTTTTGTGTCATAATTAATTCCCGATGCTTTAGAAGGTATACAGGATCATTTTGTCAAGTTTTTGCACATTACTAGCATATTTAAATGCTGAATTTCATATAAAGTGCAGAATTTTGCAGTTAAAATATGTTTTAGGCACTTCCCGGCACTATAACTATCACCTAGTGACGTAGTTTTATGATTCTCACTTCCCTACACTCCCTACCAGTGTAGTAATCTATTCCCGGCTCATACTGGCCTCAGAGACAATGTATGTCTAGTGCTGGCTATGTCAGCATGTTTACTGGGTTATCCGCTCACTGTGCTAACTGTGCTTTTGTGCATCAAGTTTGTCACTATAGTTTTGTGTATAATAAATGGAGTGACAGTAATAAGGTATGATGCATGAACATGTTTGTATCAGAAAACAGAAAGCAGTGTATTCGTAATTGTAATCAAGCACAGTAATTAAGCACTAATTAAGTATAAATTAATTGTACGGATACCTGTAATTTTTAGAGTTGTCACCGTTTGAACATATAGCTTACACCGTTTCAACATACTAGTAACTTGCATATTGTTATTCATGTTGGATATGAGCCGATAAACTATTTTAATCTATATTATGCTATGTATGAAAACTTGTATACTCGCCAACTTTTGTTGATTGTATTTTAATACATGTTGCAGGTTTTAATAGACAAGATGATGCTAAGCGAAGAAAAAAGATTTAGGTGGACTTAGAAACACACTTAGATTAATCTATTTGTCGATGTATGTTTGAAGCAATGTTGTCTTTATTCGAACCTTTGTATGACATTTTAGTATTGCAGTGAAATTTAATTTAAATTATATTGTCACATAGTGTTATGATGTTTTGAGCAATTTGTTCGTCTCATCCTGATGTTTCCGCCATCGGTTGGGGTATGACAGATTGGTATCAGAGTCATAACTACAGGGAATTAGGAAAAGTAGGAATGCTTTTACCTAGTCTATAATTTAAGAGCCTTATTTTTACGTTTTGCTCGAAACTACTTGCATTCTACTCTAATTGCTTCTTATTCATTCTCTTTTGATCTTTTAAACATATATGCAATTTACGCGTTAATACTTGACACCCTATTCTTGTGTGTTAATACTTTCTTTATGTGTTAATACTTGTCTTATTGTTCCATTCTTTATGTACTATTCTTGATATGCTTTCTTATGTGTTAATACTTATTTATTGATCCTCAACATATGCCTTTCCTAAGGCATCTTACTCGATTTTACTAAACTCGAAAACACTGATATTATACAAACGAGACGAGTTTACCAAAATAGGCGTGAAACCCACAACTTGGTAAGCGACTCTCATTCCGCTTGACTCTATTTTTGCATGAAATTACACCATTAAGTTAGGAGTGAAATCCACATCTTAGTGGTAATTTCAAAGTTCAAATTCTAGTGGACCCTCGTCAACGTGTCATAATTAAATCTTGACCCGACGAGTACCAACCACACTTAGGGTACAAAAGCATCAAGTTAGGGGTGAAACCCGCATCTCGTCGACTAGTCCCACTCCTTGATTTTTCATAAATCCCGCCAAGTTTCGAATTTTTGGTTGGATTGGGACTGTAGTAACCGGAAGGGTGAATACCGTTAACTGGTGTGTGTAAGGTGTAATATGTTTTTATTAATATTTTAAGCCCATTTTACACATTAGTCAAGTTTTAAATTTATAAAACACGATATTCTACTAACACTAAACACAAACATGGGCAAGTGCACCCATCGTGAGCGTAGTGTAACGTTGGTAAGATACCGAGGTCGTCCAAGGACACAAGAGCTTTTAGTACCGGTTTATCCTCAATGTCTAATCAAACCAAAATTTTTAGAAAAGGTTTTTAAACATGAAAATAAAAACTAAAAATGCTGAAATTAAAAAAAACAGATAGACAAGATGAATCACTTGGATCCGACTCACCTTTTATGTATCCTTTGATGATTTCCGCACTTTTGCACTTTTTAAGAGATTATCTTAGTTATAGTAGTAGGCCCCTCTTTTGAAGGTGACGTTACCCTCAACCCAGTGGTTTGAGTCAGCAAGGATACAATCCCAAAGGGTTGGAATATTGGAAGATAATTAATTAAGTTATTAATGCGTAAAGTGGTAGGCCCCTCTTTTGAAGGTGACGTTACCATCGGCTAAGTGGTTTGAGTCAGCAGTGATACAATCCCAAGTAGCCGGTTTAATGTATTAATAGTAGTTTACATATGAGGAGATCAAGCTATTCGCACCCCCGCCATCCAATACCAGTGGGTATTGAAGGAGGTCCTAGTAAGCTTGACCCAGGTCCTTGCAGGATTTATACACTGAACAAGGCAAGAACCTTACCAAACCATTCCCTTAACCCCCGACCAGGTAGCCAACATATCTCTATATAGACCGTAGATATATGAATGGTGAAATTCTTTTACTTTATATAGATAGTAAAGTAATGCCAAAACACCACAGACAAATGATAAGGAAGGTCCACCTTCAACATAAGAAACTAGTTATTAAAGTCATTAATACAAAACCAAATAAAAAGTGCGAAAAGATTAAAAATCAAAAGTAATACATTAAATGTTTGTCTTCACCAAGTGATGTAAGAGACTTAGCCAAACATGGCCTTTGATTGACAAGAACTCTTACGATAAATCTTGGATCCCGAGACTACTACACACACTCTAAGGTGGATGATGGCTGATGGTGGTGGATGTGGGTGTTGTAGTGGTGGTGGAGTGGTGGTGAAGTGGGAGAGAGGTGGTTTGCCAAGGGATGCCTTTGAAGTGAGCCAAGCACCCCTATTTATAGCCTGAACAGTAGCCCGGCCATGGCGCTGTGTCCGCTAGGCACGCCCCCGTGGCCATCTCTTTTCTCTTTCTTCATTAATTGCAATGGTCTGCATTAGGCTCCACACGACCCCGTGTTTGCTAGGCATGGACCCGTGTGCAGAAGCGTATTTGTACTATCAAGATTTGCAAGATTTTGCGAACCTTAGCGTTGACCACGCCCCGTGCTAAGCTTGGCACGCCCCCGTGGTGGGAATAGAAGCTTCCACAGCTTTGTCCCTTTCTGCAGACACCTGACCACGCCCCCGTGTCCAGTGGGCACGGGCCGTGATCAGCTTTCTGTTCCTTGTTTTTGCTTGGGGAGATGCTGTCTAGGGGTCGGGCATGCCACGTTTATTCCTTTTCTTTATATTTATGTTAGTTTTTGCTACATATTTGTTCCTTTTGTTCATTTAAGCTCATTTGGTCCTGAAAATACAAAAGGAAGACAAAAGCACACTTTTTCCAACATTAGTACTAAAAAAGGGTTAGTCTTATGCCTCATTTGATGTAATTTATATGTTGCATTTTACACACATCATTAACCGACTTGTCGGCGAGAGTATACCACCTATTAGGCCAAAGCATGCTTCTCAATTTCAAAAGACTTTTCGACAACTTTGGTTAGTCAAAGTTCCGTTTTGGAACCATCCAAGTTTTAATCGAACATAAGTTTTACGATTCTCAATCTTATATGATACAATCCTCTCTTTTCACATTCGAATTATCCTTGAGATTATTCTTTTTACCCACTCATCATACTAAGACTTTTCATACACATACATATTATCTCACATGCATGATTTCATATAATTTTATTTATTTTCCTTGAAACAACAAATGGAGACATATCATCAAGACAGGAGTGATTTCCTTACCTTGGCGATTAACTCCGCTTCTCTTCTCATCTTACAACGACCTCACCAACGGATTTGGGGTGATTCCCTTACCTAGGTGATCGTTACCAAGACTTTCTTCTAATAGACTTTATTATGCAAACACAATCACGTTTATACCTAAATCGTTTATCATTCGTCAAAATCCCTGTTTATTTCAAAATGCATTGTTTATTCAAAACATATTCTCTATCCTACACTTTATTCTCACATAACTCACATACGCAAAATTTTTAATCATACCATAAACACTTGTTCCGCGATTTTTTCAAAATTTTAAGAAATGCTACTCATCAACTTAGTTGGTCTAATAAATCCATTGCCCACAAAAAACCCTCGTATTCAACGTAATTATTAAAACACACGTATCTCATATCATTATAATGAAGTTTTTTATTTTTCAATTGAGAATCAAACCAAGTTTTCATACACACCTGCAAAATATTACAAATATTGTTCAATCGTTCACTAAACTCTTTACAAAACCAATAAAATATTTTATTAACAACACTTTTCAACAATCACTAAATGCATATACCAAGTTTCTTTTCTAAGGATCAATATTTTCACAAGAACCTCTAAACTTCGAATTTCTTCTTTAATGCAAGATCATTTAAAACGATGCAAACTTACTAACTTTTGGAACCTTTTCAACATCACTCTATATGCAAATTGAACTCAAAACATGTGGGCAAGAAAACTTCATAAGGACCGACAATTTTCAACTATGTAAATTCTTTTAAAACCGTGGTAGCATTTCCATTGTTTTACAAAGTACAAATCACATAATCAATAGATGTTTTATACTCTCTTTACATTCGCAAACTAGATTCTACATTCCATGTCAACTCATTCTATTTTGATCCAATTAAACTTTACGTTTTGCTCAAACAACTATGCACGCATATCATCTTACACATTTTAGTCAATATAACTCGACAATCTCATGCATATCACTCGTTTCTTTTGTTTCGTACTCAAAACTTCTTGATCTTTTACATGCTTAAATTCGTATATTTCGATTAATACCATATACAAAAATATCATTATTTCTTACACTCATATTCATATTCATACTTATACATCTTATGTCTCCACTCATATTCATACTTACACATTTATGTTTATATCCAAATTCATATTCATACATTTTATGTTTATGTTCACACTTATATAAATCACGTTTGTACCTATATTCATATTCATATACACATTCATACATTATACGTTTATACTTATATTCACACTTACACAATTACGTTTACACTTATATTCACATCCATATTCACATTCATACATTATACATACTTATACACGTACGTTACACTCATATTCGTACTCATATTTACACTCATACATTTTACTCATATTCATACTTATACACTTATGCTTACACTTATATTCATACTCATACATCTTATTCATACTTATACATTTATGTTTACACTTACATTCATACTCACACATTTTATTCATACTTATACATTGATGTTTTCACTTATATTTATATTCATATTTATACTCATGCAACTTACGTTTATACTTATATTCACACTTATACACTCATGTTTATACTCATAATTCATATTCCTTACCATACTTATACACGTGTGGTTATACTTATACACATATTTATGCTCATACGTTTCATGTCTAAACTTATACACATATCTATACCCACGTTCATACATTTTATACTTATATTTGTACTCACAATTATACTCACATTCATGCTATTTATTTTATTCTCGTACTCATATTTATACTTCCATTCATTCATTTATGCTCAAACTTGTACTCACACTTATATTCAAAATTTATACATTCGCACCTGTACGCGAGCGAAACCCGAGGGATTCGCTTATGTGGGTCCCATGCTTATTTGAACACAAACATGTATATAAACTACATTCTATTACGCACACAATCTTATTTTCAGAATTTATGAATACCTTAATTCATACTCAACTAGTACAAGCTATGCGGATCATGCGACAATTAGTATAATCGCGGGTGCACACGGGATTATAGTGATAAGCGCATGAGAACCATAGAGTGTACTACTGTGTATGGTAAGACACGAAACGCAACATGACACCGAATATGAAACAGACGTAATGTGGTCAAAACATGGTGGATACGCCGCTGATACTTCCTATATATAAGTGTTTTCACCATGTTACCAAACTTTCGTAAAACGTTCCATGAGAAATTCAGTGTTTTGCAGACCTTCTGGACCTAATACAAACTTAAAGCAACTCACAAACGCATTATATCCGATTATCCACGACGAGACTTCATTCTTAACTCATCGTTTTCATTTATCCAATACTTATGCTATCCTTATACTCATATTCGTTTATTAGAACAATCGTTCACCCTTATACCTTCATTATTCTCCGTTAGCCTTCTTCTTTTATACAAACCCCGTTTACAATAAATCGGTTTAAACGTTCGAATCCTAACCTACCTCCTTACTTTTAGAACTACCTTTCTATTCTCTATTCATGTGCAAACACCCGTAGTTGGTCGTTACCTCCAAAACCGTCTTATGTAAGACGTCAAACCTTCTCGTTCCTCTCAATAAACAATTTTCTACAAATATATTCTTAAACTTTCCATACAAACTACCACACTTTTCATCAAAATACAAACCATTTTGTACAAAATTTTTCTTCTTAACACAACACATTTTATATATACATCTCCAATTTGATTTATTCAAAACTGTTTAAACCCACTTTGCATATACACACACGTACACGCTTTTCCTTATGCTTAATATCTCGATTCATTTTAGGTCAAACAAATTCCTTTACAAACCTATCTTTTTGTTCTTCAAAGTTTCATCCTTTTCAAAACATCTCAAACTTCAAAGTCTCAATTTTAAACAACCCTCTTATGTTTGCCAAAACCCTTTAAAGTCTTCCTTCTGAATAAATTTCGGGACGAAATTTCCTAAAGAAGGGGAGACTGTGACGCTTCGCTTATCCGCAGCCTTCCGTTTTTTGAAAAATTGTATTATAATTCAATTTTTGGAAACTCGTTTCCTTTGTAATCATTTCTTATTTCGAACCATTGTAAATCCGAGACTTTGATCGTACTAAAATTGATCTTTTAGATGTTATATACATTATTTATACATGTTTATACCTTGACACATACATTCGTTTAACACATGATTCATAATTCTCATAAACGAAGGTTTAACTCACCAACAACAATCGCGTATTCGTAATCTCAAACCTTCCATACATACAAATGTTTGATCACTCAATGATAAGACTATGTATTTTGTCACTCGATTGGTCCCTAAACACCTATTATACAAACTTGTTTGATGCGTATTAGTCTATCACATGTCTTTATCTACTTCATTCACTTAAAACATATTTACTTCACACAATAGGCCTTGTGTATGTTAAATAAACTTTGTCACATCTTAAATACATAATATACTCAGCAAGTATACATCTTATAATGTAAAAAAAAGGAATATGGGCTGGGCATAATTAACGGTCGGACAGCCTTTGGGCTGGGTTTAGTGTCTTGTTTCAATGTTAAGTGCCCACTAATCCCATTCAAAGCCCAACCCACCTAAACCCAAATCCTTTCCCTATAAACACCCACTTAGTTCTAGCCATTTTCCCACTTTTACAACCCTCAAACACTCTCAAAACCCCACTTGAACTCAGCTGAGTTTCAGCATCAACATCAGAAACTTTCAGCCACTAAAAGTGAGTTCTAACTCACTTCTTCTTCTATTTCTTCTTTGTTCTTTCTTCTAAAACACTTGGATAACCTCTAGGAAGGTTTTCACAAGTTTGCTTGGCAAACTAAGGTGAAATCTCACCATTTTTGAGGCCCAAAGTGCAACAAACTTTCTGCTCATTTTTATCTTTTTAAATCTTCATGTTTTGATAGAAAACTTGATGGAATCTTGTTCCCATCAAGCTCACAACTTAGTCTATGGTTGTAGTTTTGTGTTTAGGGGATTTCCATCAAAGTTTTGGGTTCAAACACCCCTTTTATTTCTGTTTATACATAACAAATCAATGATGAAAACAAGCACAAGACATCATCTTTTATATGATGAACTTGTGACTTGTGAAGTGTGAACATATGGAAACTTTGGCTTTCCAAACTAAGTTCCACTCCTTCATTTGAACATTTTTATAACTTGTTAGTTTAGATTTACTTTTGTTGTTATTCATGACCCTCCCACCATCTTCAAGATGGTGTGTGTAGTGGTGAATCATACAATGAGGTTTCAAACCTCCATGCTTGACAATACATGATAATACATAACACTACTTGATTGGGCATAGTTTTGGACATATTATTACCTTATACATATACCTAATATTATATAAAAACATGGCTGAGTTTGTGGTATTAATCAAGCTATGATTAATCACCATAAACCTAAACTAGCATATCAAAGATTCTAGAGTACTTGTTATGATTCCAATGGGTGATTTGGGACCCATGAAACCACTTGATATGGTGTCATAAACAAACTCTTAGAACTTAGATATTACATTCATATATACATACTTTCACTACTTTAAATTCCTAATTCTGATTCTAAACACCCCCGTAAACTCCATCACCAAGCACATTCAATCTCCTATTCTTATTAACTCGTCAACACATGGATAATCAGAAGACTTAGCAATTTTGTGAGTATACTCGAACCCATTTTACTTTTAACACTCTTGGGTGCAACATGTATTCTATATATAAATACACGAAACACTTGAAACTATTTGAATCACTCTCTATCCATGTTAAACATGAAACTATATGATGCTTATTAATCTCGTATGTTATGTAAATGTTTCGTGTCTATATGCTCATTAACTTCATACAAACCTACCTTAACAATTATAGCGTTATAGGAGTAATGCACCGCCCACGAGTCTTGGGGTACTGTTAAGTTAAACATGTTAACCTCCCGTTATTCTTTGGGATAGGCTATATTAACGCATTGGATTCTTGGGTTTGAACATATAGCTTACACCGTTTCAACATACTAGTAACTTGCATATTGTTATTCATGTTGGATATGAGTCGATAAACTATTTTAATCTATATTATGCTATGTATGAAAACTTGTATACTCGCCAACTTTTGTTGATTGTATTTTAATACATGTTGTAGGTTTTAATAGACAAGATGATGCTAAGCGAAGAAACAAGATTTAGGCGGACTTAGAAACACACTTAGATTAATCTATTTGTAGATGTATGTTTGAAGCAATGTTGTCTTTATTCGAACCTTTGTATGACATTTTAGTATTGCAATGAAATTTAATTTAAATTATATTGTCACTTAGTGTTATGATGTTTTGAGCAATTTTTTCGTCTCATCCCAATGTTTCCGCCATCGGTTGGGGTGTGACAGTTCACCCTATCTAAGGTCATGGTGCTGGTTTTTTAGGGGGGAGGGGTGGTTAAATTTTTCTTGATTGTTCATGAATCTTACCGTAGTGACTATTCTTCAATTCTCCTAATTTAAATGGCTGAACTCAAAGAAGATATCATCCAGTTCGTGACTTAGAATATGAACAATCATAAGTCATCAGTTCGAAGCTAGGTCCGCAGATACAACTATTTAGGGATTGAAATTGTAAAATTTTGACAAATCACATAAATGAAAACAATAATCAACTCTACTCTATATTTGGAATATATATATATATAGGGGCAGGATTTAGGGAAAATGCCTAAAAGTGTGAAAATGGTGAGAACGTTTATGGATCGTCCGATCAAAACAATCCATGGCTAAGATTGCACGGTGGCGTTTTCATAAATAACGTAAATTTTTTAAAGTGGACGTGCTTCAATAAGGGCAAAAAGGTAAATGTTCTTCTACAAAACACATCAAATGTAACAAAACATATATACTTCCTAGAGAAACCTCCCTAACTCCTACGGAAAACGCGGAAACCCTAGAAAATGCGAGACAACAAATATTATGGCTTCTAAAGATCAAACCAGATCCAGAGGCAAAATACATAGTGAGTTAGCTTCGATTTACAGTATCTAGTTTTATGATGTTTTTGGCGTCTAATTTTATCAATAAATGTGCATTTTCTATGGATGTGGAAGAGGAAAGGTCATCTGCTCCAAAACGCCAACGAACCACCGAGCAAAGAAAGAAGACAACAAGAAAACATGGTACAGATTGTCACTTTTTATGATGTTTGTTTTTAAAACTCCATATATCATGTAATATACTTTGATAGTTTGTTACAAAACGCCATAACTTGTATTGTTTGTAAAATATTGTTTAAATGTATGAGAACGCCATTTTACATATATCATTTTGTGTTATTAAACGCCATGTATCATCTGTAATTGTCTTATTGAACAACATATATCTTTTGTGTTATTAAACGCCATAAAAAACTAAAACGCCATGAAAACTAATCATGTTTTATAAGCAAAGACGGGTTGAGAGTGAGAATAAATGTGCACACAGGCAAGGTCCAAAACGCCAATAAGAGGAAGGCCTTAACTCAGGATGTTGAGGTTGAGGAAGAACCATTTTATGAGTTCAGTGGGGCTAGGATTTTGTCAAGAGTAAAACCTACAAACTTGAATGCTTGGTTTATAAATCTAAATCAAAATCAAAGACATGCAGTAGAACACATGGGGTGTGGTGCTGCACTAAAGATGAAAATAGACAGCGTACCCACAATGCTTGGGTACTGGTTGTGACAACTGTGCCTATAGTTATCACTAACCAATCCCGAACAATTTTGTAAGCAATAAAACCTTGTGTTTTATTAATTGGATTGTGTAATTATCTATTATATTTGCACAATATCAATCCTTTTTCAAATTCAAACCCTTAAACACTTTCTGGAAAGTTATACGCAAACTGTTACGTAAACGTAACCAGTTTAACGCGATATACACTCTGGAACAGTGACATAAGCTAAACATACCCTAAATAACTTTTACATAACTTAGAAATAAGTTTTGGAGGGTTTGGTAAGGCAAAAACAAGTTTATTCAATCACAGGGACTATTTGCGACAAACTACAAAAGTCTGCCAATTCGCGTAGCGACGTACATTTCGGAACAGTGACATAAGCTAAACATACCTTAAATACCCTTTACATAACTTAGAAATAAGTTTTGAGGGGTTCGGTTTGTGAAAAAGTCACAGGGGCTAAAAGCGTCAAAACTGCGAAAGTATGCAAATTCGCGCATATTCTGCGTTCTGACCGTATCCGGACATCCAAAAGTTTTTTTAATCACTAAAATATTTTATTTTAGTGATGGGAATGCAAAAATACCGTTTGTCGCGTAATTTGGATCGTTTTCACGTCCATTCGAGTTTCATCGTAATTAACCAAAAAACGCGATCGTACGACCAAACGAACCGACATCTATGATATTTCCAAGCATATTTCAAGTCCCCTATGCTTTAACATCCTTATAAAGCCTTGAAATTGGGTTAACAGGGGTTAAACGCGTCGAAAAACAAGTTTCAGAACTGTAGGGACCATTTTTGCCAAGTTTGAAAGTTCTGGACGACAGACTGGCTCCCTGGGAGCGACCCACTGGACTTACTGGGTCGCGGGGAGCGAGAGCAGTAGCTGGGTAGAAACCTATTTTGCTTAAAATTAGCTGAATTTGATGGTTTTGGCTGCTAGTTTCTTTGTTTGTGGACCAAGTAAAGTGTTTTCCAAGCCCCCTAATCAGGTCTAAACACTTGTATGGTGGAGATCATGCCTTGGAGAACACATTAACACATGTCATGGTCCTAGAATATTTAGATGAAGAACATGAAAACACAAATACTAAACCGATCTTCTGTGATTATCAAACAAACATTTTACAACCACTCAAGATCAACCAAGAACGTTTTACAACCACTCAAGATCAACCGATCTTCTATGTTTTCTCAAACCCTTCTCACAATCTCTCAAAAACGTCTAGCAAGTTCTATCAAATGGCTAACCCTAACTCTATAGCAACAAGGTGTTTATATACTAACAACAGTGCATACGAATTGGGCTAGGCCCACATACCTTATAAGCATAATTCGGGCTAGAAAACTTGGACTTAGACAACACAAACTCGTCACGTGGGCTTTATCAGACTCGAAATATCCTTGAAGTCTTCATATCCACGCCTTGTTTAATATCCAAAGACCAAACCAAATTTGTTGTCACATAATATGCACCACCAGACGGGGGGTTAGAAGGGTGGTTTTGTAACGCCCTGCTTTTTCATACTTTCCATAATTAGAAAGCTCGCCTTGTAATGCTATTTTTGGAAATCTTGTATTATTGTAGTCGTCTTTCCGTTATAAAATCCGAGACTTGGATCATAAATAAAATTCGTATTTCTTTAAATTCACCATCTACATATTCATACATGTTCATACGTTCGAATTCATTGTACATCGAATCCTTATTTGTAATTCATACTTATACGATACTTATTCACGATGCATGTCCATGCTTGTCCTTAAATTGTTGATACTTAAAAACCCCTAATAATATGCTTATTTATACAACAATCATCTAATATGTGACATGTACTTGTCACTTACAAACATGTTACATACTTGTACATTACACTTTTTACCTAGTTAAATCATGTTTTATTCCATATTTTACCTTGTTACAAGTTAGGGGAAACATTGTTGCATATTATTACACAACTTAATTAACAAAATTACTCATTATAATGTTTTAAATATAAAAAAAAATAAAGAAATATGGCAGCCCAATTCAGCAAAATTCAGCCCCATATAGTTGGGTTTTGTGGGCTAGTTTCAAGGTTTAACCCCTTCTAAACACTTCCAAAGCCCAGCCCATTGAAACCCTAATCCTTCCCCTTATAAATACCACTTATAATCAGCCTCCCTACCACTTTTGCAACACTAAAAACTCTCAAAACATCCTCCAAACCGTAGCTGAAAGCAAGGGTTCGAGCAGATTGACACCCCTTCACGAAAATGAGCATAACTCACTCAATTCTTATACGATTCACTCGATTCTTTTTCCTACTACTTTGTATTGACCTTATCTACGTTTCCATGGGTTTTTCACAGTAAATAAGTCCCTGGAACTCCGGCAAAAAGGCTCCAAAGTCCACTGATTGTTTTTGTTTTCATGAAATCCTTGTTATTTCTTACCAAACTTGAGTCTATCTCATCTCAAACCTATGTCCTAATGCTTACAACACTTTAGTGGTTGGTTAGGCTTAAAAACAAGGTTGAGACACTTAAAAATCAGAGGATTTAACCTCATAAACTTGGTGTTTTGTTTAGGGTTTTTAACCCACAAGTCATGTCAAACTTTGTCTTTGATACATGAGTGATTATGGAACAACTTGGGTTGTCCAAACATACAATCCTCACATGATTTGATGATTTCTCTTAGCTTAGTGTGTATATTTCTTATTCTTTATTGTATGTTCATGACCCTCCTTGGTTGTTTTTTTTACATCAAGTGTAGTGGTGAACACATAGAGGTGCCTAAATGGAAGACTTGATCTTCCTACCTCCTACATGATTTCTATGACATTTAGAGGTACCAAAATGAAGATTTTAATCTTCTACCTCATGCTTGAACTATTGGACATATATTATATAACCTAAATATATTATTCGAATAATCGAATCTTTGATGATGAACTAGTGTTCATATGTCGGGGTACTAGATTACATCATCATAGACTATGATAACTTGTCACGATTCTAATGGAACCTTGTTCCATGATAACATCTAAACTCCTTCGAGTTTCCTAGTGTCAAGAACAAGCATCATATGTACTAAATGATTATTTTCCATGTTATTCTCATACCTTATTTTTATGTTGTTTTAAACACCGAATCTCGACTCTAAACATACTTGAACTTTAACCCTTATACATTCGGACTCTAAATCTCTACTCGTCAACAATTGGATAATCGGAAAGCATATGCAAGCCTTGTGAGTATACTCGTATTTTCCCCTTTTACTTTTACCACTTTTGGGGTGTAACATGTTTATCTATCAACAAACTTACACATGAACATTTTGCTTAAACACATGAACATTCCTATAACATGCTTGTATACGTGATGGCTTGATGCTTTAAACTTGGATTAATCTTATGTGTTGAATTTATCATTAACTTCGTATGAGCCAAACCGTGACATATGTAGCGCTATAGGATTAACGACCCGCCTCTTTATCTTCGGTAATGTCATGAGCATATTGCGTTTCCTTGGTTTGATATGTTGGACACATACCATATTTAAATGTTCATCTTGAATCACATGCTTGCTATGAGGAATTGTTTAAAACTTATCTTTTGCTATGTATGTATCAAACTTGTATACTTGCCTTTGCTTTTGCATTGAATTGTATTTTTAAACATGTTACAGGTTGATGAGGACAATGCTAAGAAATGAAGTAGCGTTGATGCCTAGATACACATATAGACGCTAGGGTTTAATATGTAGTATCAATTTTGTTATGATTGTTATGTTTCTTTTGTTAAACTTGTTGTATTTGAATTTCTTGTAAGGTTGACAATTTGTCTTATGAAATGAAATTGGATTATTTAAATACTTGTCACATTATTAGCGTTATGATGTCTCGAGCAATCTTCACACTTCGTCTCATCCCGATGTTTCCGCCATTGGTTGGGGTGTGACAGATTGGTATCAGAGCCATAACTATAGGGAATTAGGAAAAGTAGGAATGCTTTAACCTAGTCTATAGTTCTAGAGCTTTATTCGTATGTTTTACTTGAAATTACTAGCATGCTATCTTATTTGCTTTTATTTATCCTCTTTTGATCTTGTAAGCATATGTGTCACTTATGTGTTAACACTTAACATGCTATACTTGTTTTTATTATGTGTTAATACTTGTTTCATCATTTTATCCTTTATGTGTGTTCTTGACATACTTTTTATGCGTTAATATTCGTTTCATCATTTCACTTTTATTGTGATATTCTTGACATGTTATACTTGTTTGTTTAATCTTTAATATACACTTTTCCTCACGCGTTGTACTCGATTATTCTAAATCCGACAACGCACATATTACACAAACGAGACGAGTTCACCAAAATAGGCGTGAAACCCATAATTTGGTGAACAACTCTCAATCCATCCACTTTCCTTTTCTTTTTACACGAAATTCACCATCAAGTTAGGAGTGAAATCCTCACCTTGATGGAGAAGTTCAAATTTCAAATTCTAGTGGACCCTCGTCAAAGTGTTGAAATTAAATTTTGACCCGACGAGTACCAACCACACTTAGGATACGAAATCGTCAAGTTAGGGGTGAAACCCGCACCTTGTCGACTAGTTCCACTCCTTGATTTTTTTAATCCCGCCAAGTCTCGAAATTTCGATTGATTTGGGACATGTAGTAACCGGAAGGGTAAATACCGTTAACCGACTTGTCGGCGAGAGTATTTCACCTATTCGGCCAAAGCATGCTCCTCAAATTCGAAAGACTTTTCGACCGCTTTGGTTAGTCAACGTTCCGTTTTGGAACCATCCCAACTTTGATCAAACATATGTTATATTATTTATTTATACGATGCAATCTTTCAAATACGAATTTACTCTCGGTATTTTCTCCACACACATACAACCTATTTAATCCTTTTCACACATTTACACATATGCATAATTTCCTATAATTTAAATTTTCATTCCTTGTAACAACGAGTGGGGACATATCATCGAGATAGGAGTGATTTCCTTACCTCGACAATTAACTCCACTCCTCTTTTTCTAAAAAAAACGACCTCACCAACGAGTTAGGGGTGGTTTCCCTTGCCTAGGTGATCGTTACCAAAACGTCTCTTCAAAATATCTTATTATGCAAACTCGATCATATTTTATACCCAAATTGTTTATCATTATTCAAAATACCCACTCATACCGATTTCAAAATGCATTGTTTTATCAAACGTACTTCTTATTCTACAATCTATTTTCACTCAACCCATATACGCGAGATTCATAATCATGTCTTAAAACGTTTTATTGCTCGAACTTCAAAACCTTACGAAATGCTACCTATCAATTTAATCGGTTCAATGAAACTCTTGCCCATGAACTTCATATTCGACTTAATCACTAAAACATGCTCACCTTCTACTTTTAATCAAAATCCAACCAACCTTTCTCAAATACTTATAAGATCTTATAGAAGTTATATGATTGTTTTACCAAATACCCTTTTCAACATCAACAAATCATTTGTTAATTTTTTTAATCACTAAGTCCTTTTGCTAAATTTCTCTTCTAAGGATCCTAGTTTTCACAAGAACCTCCTAAATTCATAATTTCTTATTTGATGAAACGAACTTACTTTTTAACGAAAACCTTTTTCCTACACCAATTTACAAAACACATGGGCAAGAAGACTTCATAGGGACCGACCATTTTTCGGATTACGTAAACCCTTTTAAACAAAATTAGCATTTCCATTTGTTACAAAATACGTTATGCATAACCAACGAGTGCTTTATGTTCCTTTACATATACAAACTATATCCTACCTTTCAAACCAAGCTCAATCTAATTTTGATTCGACAAACTCAACGTTTTGTTTAAACAACTATACATGCACATCATCTTACACATTTTAGTCGATATCTCGCGATAACATCATTTATATCGTTCGTATCTACATACTTAACCTTTTTTATCCGCAATGTCTCAACGTACACTATATACGCAATATTTATTATTCATATCTACACCTATGTTCATACGTTTATGCTTGTACTTATACACATACTACTTACACGTTTATGTTTATGCTCATACATACATGCGTATTCATACTTAAACTTATGCTCATACTTTCATCTATACTCATGATTCATACATTCGTACCTATACGCGAGGGTAATCCAAGAGATTTGCTTGCGTGGGTCCCCTACATACTTAAGCATGGACTTGCTTACATACTACATTCTTACATGTGCACATTCTAAATTTTTATGTATACCCGGATTCATACACAACTAGTACAAGCTGTGCAGATCATGCGACGATCAAAATAATCGCGGGTGCACACGGGATTATAGTGATAGGCGTATGAGAACCATAGAGTGTGCTATTGCGTATGGTAAGACACGGAACGTAACATGACACCGAAGACGAAACGGGCGTAACATGGTCAAAACATGGTGGATACGCCGCTGGTACTTCCTATATATAAGTGTTTTCACCATGTTACCAAACTTTCGTAAAACGTGCCATGAGAAATTCAGTGTTTTACAGACCTCTTAGACCTAATACAAGCTTTAAACAACTCACAAACGCATTTTGTCCGATTATCCATGACGAGACTTCATCTTTAACACGCTACTTTCAACTATCTAATACTTATATCATTCATATACTTGCATCCGTTTAGTGTCAATTGTTCACCCCATACTCCTATTATTCTCCATTATCCTTTCTTTCATATGAACTCCGTTCGCAATCAAGCTTGTTTAAACATTCAAATCCTAACTTATCTCATTACCTTTAAAACCGTCTTCCTATTCTTTATTCTTATGTAAATGTACTTAGTATACCTTTAACGCTTTATTCAAAGTACCAAATCTTTTCGTTACTCTCAATAAACAATTTTTACGAAAATGTGATTTTTATACTATCCTTTAAACTCCCCATGCAAACTACCACACTTTTCATCAAAATACTAAACGCATTATACGAAAGTTATACTTCTTGGATATCATATTTTAAAAATACCTCTCCATTCTGGGACATTCAGACTTATTTAAACTCCTTTGCCTATGCGCACGCATACACGTTTTTACCTATGCTTAAACGCCTCAACTCATTTTAGTCAAACAAATTCCTATCCTATCGTTCTTCAAAATTTTGTACTTTTCTAAACGTTTCAAAACTCCCAAGTCTCGATTCTTTTAGCCAAAATGCTTTTTCTCCAAGGTCTTCCTCTTGAATAAATTTCGGGACGAAATTTCCTAAAGGAGTGGAGACTGTAACGCCCTGCTTTTTCATACTTTCCATAATTAGAAAGCTTGCCTTGTAATGCTATTTTTGGAAATATTGTATTATTGTAGTCGTCTTTCCGTTGTAAAATCCGAGACTTGGATCATAAATAAAATTCGTATTTCTTTAAATTCACCATCTACATATTCATACATGTTCATACGTTCGAATTCATTGTACATCGAATCCTTATTTGTAATTCATACTTATACGATACTTATTCACGATGCATGTCCATGCTTGTCCTTAAATTGTTGATACTTAAAAACCCCTAATAATATGCTTATTTATACAACGGTTAATCATCTAATATGTGACATATACTTGTCACTTACAAACATGTTACATACTTGTACATTACACTTTTTACCTAGTTAAATCATGTTTTATTCCATATTTTACCTTGTTACAAGTTAGGGGAAACATTGTTGCATATTATTACACAACTTAATTAACAAAATTACTCATTATAATGTTTTAAATATAAAAAAAATAAAGAAATATGGCAGCCCAATTCAGCAAAATTCAGCCCCATATAGTTGGGTTTTGTGGGCTAGTTTCAAGGTTTAACCCCTTCTAAACACTTCCAAAGCCCATGTTAGGCCCTAAAGTGTGAGACTGACGCATCAAATTAACACAACGGGTTATGTTTACGAACTGGGTCGTACCGGGTTAGTTTATATTAGGTTTTGGACCTTTACAGGTCACTTGGGCCAAGCTTTAGGCCATGTGGGCCAAGCAGACCCAAGGGGAGCCCATGTAGGGACTTGGGCTTAAGTTAGTATATAAACAAGTTTCTAACTTGTTTTAGGGTTGGATATTCATAGTTACAATTTCTCTAGTTAGAGAGAGGCAATTGGTGGTGAACTTGTACCAGACGATTTTGCTTGTCAAAGTAATAGAATCGTGTGCAAGTTTAAAGGTGATTCGGTTTGTTCTTCGTTTCCATATTTTCGGTTCGTAGTTTCATATTTTTCGATTTGTTCTTGAATCATCTTGTGATTGGATTCCGCACTCTCACAAGATTAGGTTTGATATCATTGAAAGATCCGGTTAAACGGGACTTACAAGTGGTATCAGAGCCTTTAGAACCTATTTCTAGGCTCGGTGTGATATCAAATATTCAAGATTTCGAATTTTCGTTCATCGCGTTCTTCGTGTTCTTCGTAGTATTCATAAAAATTTTATAAGAATCATCATATTTTGCTCATTCGATCTGTTTGAAAGTTGTTAAAGGGATTATTTTTAATTTTTAAACGAATTGAAAAATTCTTTGTTTTAGAAAAAATCCCAACTTTTTAGGAAAGTTAACTAATTTATTTTGGAAATCTGTTTTCGGATTTCTTTGATTTTAAAATATTTTTAAAACAACTTCTCACAGAATGTTGCAACTTGTCGTCATCATCTCTTGAGGTTTCGAGTCACCACATACACACGTTTCCAATCCGAGTCGCAACCACTTATCAGAATTGAAGATCATGAGTCGCAACCACTGATCATCTTCATCAAGTCGCAATCAAGGTTTCGGCTCTTCACGGTTTTGTTCCGACTCGCATCCTACAATCAACAGAAGACATCATCATCATCCACTCGCAACCTCCATTGTCGCAACCTCCGGACTCGCAACTGCTTTTCCGAGTCGCAACCAAGTGATCATCATCTGAGTCGCAAACTCAGTTCCGAGTCGCAACCGAGTTCTCCAGTCGCAACCATTGATTTCGAGTCCTGATCTCAAGTCATCATCTCCATTCATCACGTCCGTTCGCCAAAATCGATCTCCAGTGAATCTAACCTGCAACTCATTGTCGTCTTCCCCATCATTTTCTCCGGCAGTCATCCCCATAACCATCGTATCAACAGCTCCTGTGGTTCCGGGGAACAATTACACTTAAAGGTTTCGATTCCGAGTCATCGATTAACTGTTTCGAGTCATCTTCTCCCGGGTGGTCTCTACTCATCAAGTCTCGACTCATCATCTTAGGTTGTCTCGACTCATCATCCTCCGCAATCTCGAGTCGCAACCGCGGTTCCGATTTCGCGTATCGGTCATCCTCTCAATCAGCAGTCTTCTCCGATATCTGTTCATCTTCAACAACCTGCACCTTCTCCGGCCATCATCATCAACCTGCAACTTTCACCATCTCCGCCATAAACCACCATCTCTCATCCGATTCTGGTTCGTCGTCCACGGTCACCACCTCCGCTACCTCCGATTCTAGTTCATCACACATCCGATTCTTTAAAAAAAAAATGTCTTCAAAAAGAGAGATGCTTCAGCAGAAATTCGAAGGATTCAGTTACTCATACGGTGAATCTATAGATGCAGTGATTGGCCGGTTTGTTGAACTGCTTTCTGAAATGGAGAAGGCAGAAATGGTGGTGTCTACTCGCATAAGCAACAGAAAGCTTCTGGAGGCTATAAAAGGGATTCCAAATCAGGCGAACTGTAGTTGGTTTATGAATGTTAATCAGATAATAGTGACAACCGACGGCAACTGTTACAAAATGAAGTCAGATGAGCTGATCTCTCTTATCAAATCCTATGGCAATGCTGACTCACCACAAAATTCAGCATCTATGTTTAACAAACCCATGGCTCAAGAAGTTACTCGTGATCGTGAAGAGATACTTTTTGTATTTTGCACTCCTGAGTGTAGAAAAAGAAATGAGGCATATCGATTACACAACGCTGAGTTGGTTCAAGACTACAACGACATAAAAAATAAAAATTTTACTTTATCAAAGAATGAAAAGCTTTATAAAGATAAAATTGAAGCTCAGCGAAAAGACATCATCAAACTTAAGGATGATGTTAGTGTAAAAACAGCCCAACTCTTCATGGTTCAAGAAAAACTATGCGATGTGACTAAGGAACTGGAGGATATCAGAGAGAGATATCAAATTAATGAGCTCAACATTAAGAAATTTGATTCTTCCAGTAAATTAGTCAAAAATTTGTGTGATCAACAGCTTGCGTACAAGGAAAAGAAAGGACGTGGTTTGGGTTATAATCAGACTCCTCCTCCCTACAATGATAATTATACTTATTTACCCATGACTGAGGAGGAGCTGATGAATGAAAGTAAAATGACTTACGGTCCTAAAACTGATAAGTCATCAATCAACAGCAGACCTGTTGATAAACGACCGACTCCTCCAATAAATTTTGTTGCTAAGGGTACAATTGATTCTAACGTTTCTTCATCATGTGCAGATGAAGTACCTGAAGTACCTGAAGTGATGTGGGGCGATATGTTTGGGAATGAACCAGATGCAAATTCAGATTTTTCTAAAAACTCAATAAATGAAACAGCTTCTGAATCTGTTTTTGGACCAAACTTTTTTACGTCGTTATTTGGTTCTTTTTCAGTTGATAATAATTCTGATGTTTCCTGTTCAACAGCAACTGAAGCTGAACAAACAAATGAAAGTGAGAGTGAAGATCAACCATGTTCTGATTATTCTTCTGAAACTGTTTCTGTAAATGTCCCTGATAATGTATCATGTGGGACCACTGAAACACACTCTCAAACGGATCAGGAGATTTCTTTCAAAAACAAAGCTGCCAGTGAACCATTCTTGGACACAAATGGTTCATGTGCTGATAACTCGTCAAATGATTCTGCTAAAGTTTCTGGTATTTCTTCCGACAAACCAGAACTCTCGGATCCTACCAAAGCTTTTGAAGAGAAGACTGACGTGAACAAGGCTCCAAATGCGCTAGCTGAACAATCTGAACCTTCGGTTCGTGGTGAAAAGGTTCAAATCAGGAAACAAGAGCCAAAACCAGTAGGTAAAGGACGCGGAAATAAGAAGCCTAAACATCAAAGACGATCAGGCTCTCCACAGTCCTCAACGGGCAGCAATAGTCATCAAAAGGCCCGTGATGTGAAAAATTCCTTTGTTAAGCCAGTCAGTAATGGCAAATGTGAAAAATATGCATTTGACTGTGCTAACAAAGCTTTCGGAAAGACTGGTGAGATTTCTGAACATGACGTGCAGTCTACTCAAAACAAGAAAACTCAGAAGAAATCTCCACCACAGAAGGCCCCTGCAAACGACAAGTATAGGCATCCAAATTCATCGTCGTCTGCAAGAAATGTGCAACAAAATCAAGCACAGAAAGGATCGGTTCATCCTTCAGGGCCTGCAAGAGCTACACGAGCTGATCAGAATGCCTTCTACGTGAAGAGACAGACATGTTTCAATTGCGGCATTGCTGGTCACATTGCTCGGAACTGCACAAATCGTCCCTACGTACCCTACTATATGCAAAATCAGAGGGTTACACCAAAGGGCAACTACCATTCTAAGCCAATGAAGGTATCTTCACCTAAGGCAATGAAGAATGTGAATCCCACGGTTAAACCTTCTGATGGGGATTGGAATGCTGCTAAAGCAAAAAGAAAACAAGCTTTGAAACCTACAAAAATTTCGAAAAATAACAAGGTTGATAAGCCAAATGTTTTGCCAAAGGCATCTAAGAAATTAGAAAAGCCTAAACAAATTTGGAGAGCAAAACAAAAAGCAGCTACATCTCCAATCCTTGAAACGAAAGGGGACTTGTGTTTAAAAGAGGTGTCTTACTTTGATGCTTCAGGAAATCCCAGGACCACGATGGCCTGGGTACCCATGTCTTACTAATCTCCTTAATTTTCAGGAACAACCAAGGAGGAGCTGTTGACAATCTCTGGAATGTTGATAGCGGTTGTTCCAGAGATAAAAACGGGTAACATTTCACTGTTGCAAAAAGTTCAAATTTTTTTTACAGATGATATGTTTCCTTTGGAGGAGATTCGAGAAGTAAGAAATGATCAGCAAGGTACCGTTTAAATTCAGTACTTTGATTTGAATTTGATTAGTCATCAATCTGATGACAGAACGGTTAAGCAAAAATATTTTTCTTTCTTTTTCTTAGTTTATAACTTTGTATATAAAGTGTCCTTTCTCTCGTAAATGGTAAATTTGCGCAAAAAATCCAAGATTTATGCACAAATTTAGGGGGAGAGAGAGAGACATATATAGAGTTTAGGGGGAGAAAATGAGAAAAACACAAAAACATTAGAAAAATGAAAAAGCCAAAAAGAAAAATTGCATGATATGGGAAGTGAAATAAATGTTCGTGTTAAAGGGTTTGACTAACACATGTAAGGTGCCATAGCTGAAAAGACTAGGATCTACTGCGATATGTCGATAGGCTTGACGCTCAACATGATAAAAGATACTGAGTGATATAAACATAATGAACTATGTACCATGTGGGTAACATACCAACGGCGTATGATTTCATGGTCTTAAATCTTGCATTGATAGATAGCCAACATCTGAGGTTTCGGGTCTTTATATTGTTGAATCATCCGGGGATATCTTGGTTGTCTTTCTGTTCAGAACTAAAATTGTACATGACCCCAGGAAAGAAAGTCACTTGGAATTAGCTCATTTCTATTTGAATGTCTGTATATTGTCCCGATACACACAATTTTGATCTGATTCTGAAATCTTCTCTGAAAAAGTCGTGTACCTCCTCTGCTGCATCCAGATACATGCTGACCTGGAGGTGCTAGGCAACGACAGCTTCTGCTGCATTCAGATACATGCTGACCTAGCTGTATGTTGTCGCGCTATAGATCTAATACACCCGAAAGAGGCCCTCTAGTGCCCAAATGAAACCCCAATAAACCTATATCAAATTGAGAAAAACTCATTTGATCTGTATAGTATACCATCTCTGCAAAAGATCTATTCTGTTCTTTTCTCAACCTACTCCCAGTTAAGATTTCAGAAATCTGGATTGGACTTGTGAAATATGTGGTAGGGAAGATACTTGCATGATAGAGTGTGCTGTTTACATTTCCGGGATTTGATTAGTACTTATTTGGGTGTTCATTGTTAAGAAATCAAAACATGATAAATCAGATTATATGCAGACCTAGACACAGTCAGGATATCTTAAAGGATGACATCAGTATACTCACCTGCTACGATGAATCGTTGTGCTTACCTTGATCGCGGGGGTATGCCTTGGAATGGGACACACGGGTATAATAGTATAATATTACCTTAAGCATATCACGAAGTTGAAAATTGAAAGTTGAGTTGTTAAAGTTTAAGTGGACAAACATATTGGCAATCGCATAGACCAGTTTGATTAGGCTCGTGCTGAAAAGTGTTCCTTGGTCTGCCTGAGAACGAATTTTGATCCCTTTGCAATTGTAATTGTATATTATGGTAGTTGTTTATACTTTGAGTTTTTATTTGTTTTAGTTCTTAAAAATTAAAAATTAAAAAAAATAGAAAAATTCAAAATCCAAAAATAGTGTCTTGTTTTTCTAAAATTAAAAAAATATATAACCGTTCTTGAAGGTTTGACTGATCATCAAAAATTGAAAGAATTTAAATTGTGAAATTTGATGTACCTAGTGTTCATGTGGTACTCTCCCTGTTGCATAAGAAATGTTTGCTTATGAGTTTGTGAGCATGTGCAGAACTTGATTTCAATCAAGAACAGGGGTTGATGAAGATTGAGATGCTGTTAGTTGCTGAAGAAGCCTGAAGCAGCACAACAACAAGATGTACCAGAGTCAGAAGAATCGGATACGAAAAGCCGTCTGACAGTGAAAGTACATTTGAAGAAGTACCGTGAACCTGCTTGAAAGACAAAGACTGAAGAAGAAAAGAGCTGCTGAGAATCCTCCTCTCACATTCTTTCTGACAGAGAATTTTCAAGCAAAGCTGATCAAGATCCTGATATGAAGCTAACCGCAAGAGCTGAAGAAAGAGACCCAGTGCTGAGAGTTCAGAAGTCAAGAACTTCCACAACATCTGCAGCATAGTGATAACCATAGACGACGTTGAAGACGTTCCAGAATTCAAGTATGAAGACAATTTGATGGCATCAGTCTAGGGGGAGACTGTTAGGCCCTAAAGTGTGAGACTGACGCATCAAATTAACACAACGGGTTATGTTTACGAACTGGGTCGTACCGGGTTAGTTTATATTAGGTTTTGGACCTTTATAGGTCACTTGGGCCAAGCTTTAGGCCATGTGGGCCAAGCAGACCCAAGGGGAGCCCATGTAGGGACTTGGGCTTAAGTTAGTATATAAACAAGTTTCTAACTTGTTTTAGGGTTGGATATTCATAGTTACAATTTCTCTAGTTAGAGAGAGGCAATTGGTGGTGAACTTGTACCAGACAATTTTGCTTGTCAAAGTAATAGAATCGTGTGCAAGTTTAAAGGTGATTCGGTTTGTTCTTCGTTTCCATATTTTCGGTTCGTAGTTTCATATTTTTCGATTTGTTCTTGAATCATCTTGTGATTGGATTCCGCACTCTCACAAGATTAGGTTTGATATCATTGAAAGATCCGGTTAAACGGGACTTACAACCCAACCCATTGAAACCCTAATCCTTCCCCCTATAAATACCACTTATAATCAGCCTCCCTACCACTTTTGCAAAACTAAAAACTCTCAAAACATCCTCCAAACCGTAGCTGAAAGCAAGGGTTCGAGCAGATTGACACCCCTTCACGAAAATGAGCATAACTCACTCAATTCTTATCCGATTCACTCGATTCTTTTTCCTACTACTTTGTATTGACCTTATCTACGTTTCCATGGGTTTTTCACAGTAAATAAGTCCCTGGAACTCCGGCAAAAAGGCTCCAAAGTGCACTGATTGTTTTTGTTTTCGTGAAATCCTTGTTATTTCTTACCAAACTTGAGTCAATCTCATCTCAAACCTATGTCCTAATGCTTACAACACTTTAGTGGTTGGTTAGGCTTAAAAACAAGGTTGAGACACTTAAAAATCAGAGGATTTAACCTCATAAACTTGGTGTTTTGTTTAGGGTTTTTAACCCACAAGTCATGTCAAACTTTGTCTTTGATACATGAGTGATTATGGAACAACTTGGGTTGTCCAAACATACAATCCTCACATGATTTGATGATTTCTCTTAGTTAGTGTGTATATTTCTTATTCTTTATTGTATGTTCATGACCCTCCTTGGTTGTTTTTTTTACATCAAGTGTAGTGGTGAACACATAGAGGTGCCTAAATGGAAGACTTGATCTTCCTACCTCCGACATGATTTCTATGACATTTAGAGGTACCAAAATGAAGATTTTAATCTTCTACCTCATGCTTGAACTATTGGACATATATTATATAACCTAAATATATTATTCGAATAATCGAATCTTTGATGATGAACTAGTGTTCATATGTCGGGGTACTAGATTACATCATCATAGACTATGATAACTTGTCACGATTCTAATGGAACCTTGTTACATGATAACATCTAAACTCCTTCGAGTTTCCTAGTGTCAAGAACAAGCATCATATGTACTAAATGATTATTTTCCATGTTATTCTCATACCTTATTTTTATGTTGTTTTAAACACCGAATCTCGACTCTAAACATACTTGAACTTTAACCCTTATACATTCGGACTCTAAATCTCTACTCGTCAACAATTGGATAATCGGAAAGCATATGCAAGCCTTGTGAGTATACTCGTATTTTCCCCTTTTACTTTTACCACTTTTGGGGTGTAACATGTTTATCTATCAACAAACTTACACATGAACATTTTGCTTAAACACATGAACATTCCTATAACATGCTTGTATACGTGATGGCTTGATGCTTTAAACTTGGATTAATCTTATGTGTTGAATTTATCATTAACTTCGTACGAGCCAAACCGTGACATATGTAGCGCTATAGGATTAACGACCCGCCTCTTTATCTTCGGTAATGTCATGAGCATATTGCGTTTCCTTGGTTTGATATGTTGGACACATACCATATTTAAATGTTCATCTTGAATCACATGCTTGCTATGAGGAATTGTTTAAAACTTATCTTTTGCTATGTATGTATCAAACTTGTATACTCGCCTTTGCTTTTGCATTGAATTGTATTTTTAAACATGTTACAGGTTGATGAGGACAATGCTAAGAAATGAAGTAGCGTTGATGCCTAGATACACATATAGACGCTAGGGTTTAATATGTAGTATCAATTTTGTTATGATTGTTATGTTTCTTTTGTTAAACTTGTTGTATTTGAATTTCTTGTAAGGTTGACAATTTGTCTTATGAAATGAAATTGGATTATTTAAATACTTGTCACAATTATTAGCGTTATGATTTCTCGAGCAATCTTCACACTTCGTCTCATCCCGATGTTTCCGCCATTGGTTGGGGTGTGACAGGTTTGGGTAAAATTCCTGCCTCGTTCAGTGTATATGTTACACCCCCAAAATCCACCTGCGGAGTATCACCGCTTGGGAGCGTGGCTGACCAGGATCAAGCCACCAATCATATAGAACATTGTATCAAGTAAAGGTAATTGTAATTAAACCAAACCAAATCCATATGAAAGGTGTTCTAAAACATAAGTAAGTTATCACTGTTTAGCGGAAGCGTATAATAAAAACTCAACATAATTGAGTACGAAAAGTCATAAGTGTTTAATAAGACAATCACGATCCAAGCCCACAACGACCAGCTCCTCCCTGTGCAAGCTCCATGTACCTAACGACCTGCAAGGCATGTAACAGAGGATCAACAACTAGTTGAGCGAGTTCACAGAAAGTAAGTGCGTAAAAGTAAGTTCGTTGGTAACATGTGGCTCTATTGGGCCGATAGTACGTTCTATAAGTGGGGGCTTCCCATGTTGTATAACCACTAGACTATTCGTAACCATAAGTGTTCTACATATCCCGAGAACAGTAATACGTACAAGTTTACGTAGGTTTTACGTAAGTAATCCTTCACAACCGAGGATAGGGGTACGTGGGGGTTTACGTAGGTTTTACGTAAGTGCCTGACACAACCGAGGAAGTAGCGAGTATAATTTCACGTAGGTTTTACGTGAGTATCCTTCACAACCGAGGATAGCGAGTAGCATAAGTATACGTAGGTTTTACGTATGTGTCCTGCACAACCGAGGACGATGGTATGGTAGTCTAGTAACAGTGTATGTACGAATCCAGTCAATCCCATTCCCAAGCCCTTGGGAATCCCATGCCTTAGTAAGGGTGTGAACTCACCTTGGTTTGCTCGGTATGCTAAAGAAATACACACGCTCACAGTTAATCAATCACGACCTATAGTACGCACGTATGTATAATCAGTTTCGAACTCGAAATGTTTCACAGGCAAATCTATGTCATAAGGTGCTTAGCAATTAATATCATATGTCACGTAAGCAGTTAAATCAATTAACAGGTTTAACAGAGTTAACATACCACAGAATTAACGTTTCAACAGAGTTATCTTTCTAACAGGGTTATACAACTTAACCGAGTTTAACCGAGTTAACAGAGTTACTAAACTAGAAATGTTATGTACCTAACAGTGTTAACATGTTTGTCAAAATCAAATAACCTAACCGGAGTTAACAAGTTAACAAGGTTAATGACTTAACAGAGTTTGTACAATTAACAGTGTCGACAACTAACAGAGCTAAAAACTAACTGAGTTAAATAGTTTTACATAGAGACTACAGACATTAAATCGAAAACACTTTTGGGCCGAAAACAACATTGGGCCGAAATCACTTGGAGCCGAAAACCAAACTTGGGCCGAAAACCCTATGGGTTTTCGTTGGGCATAAAGGTGACGAAAACACCTGTGGGCCGAAATCAACTTTTGAACGAAAACTGTTTGGCGAAATCCCTAGGGTTTTCGTTGAATTTGAGGTGTGACGAAAACACAAAGGGATTTCGTCTAACCCTTGTGTTTTCATGGTGTCTGTGTCTTCGTGGTCACGGCGTCAACATCAAACAACAGCTATAAACAACACAGCAACCGAATTCGATTATCCTTGATTATCCTTTACTATTAACCGTACAGTTGTTAATCAATCATGACCCTCACAAGTACTACTAACCACTGTAACAGGAGCATCACAGAGACATATACATCATCTAACATGAACCCTAGTTTACATACATAGTCAATCGGTTAACATGGCTATCACGTAAACGAACCATTACGAAATACTTGCATGCCCCCGCACCACGATCCCATCAATATGATTCAAGAATACACATCCAATCATAAATCCTAGAACCCTAAATCCATATCATGATCCGCATACAATTACATAACCAATTGACCAAGCATATCAACATCAAGAACAAAGCAACAAAACATATAAATCACTAACCAAAACCAAGAGTGATTGAGCAAAGAGAGTCGGGCTTCGAAGGAGAGAGGATAGCCGCCGGGTTCAAAACAGATGAGAGAGAGAGGAGGTGATTAGGGTTTTCTAATTGCCCATCATGCGTACAGGTTAAGCAAATCTATATACAAACACTACTGGGCCAAAGCCCACTTGGTTTTCGTTGGTGAGTAATGGACGAAAACACTTAGGTGTTTTCGAACATGGTGTGTTTTCGGGTGGGAGCATTTGGGTTGGGGTGATTTCGTGAGGGGGTGGGGGTTTCGGCTAGAGGATTCCACATTCACAACATTATACATACGCATATATTACCCCTATAACCATACAAACATATATCAACCAATACAGTTATGTTTAACTTCAAATACTCAAATCACCCACAATATGATTCAACGTATTACAAACATGTACAGTTGTGAAACAAACCAGTCATGTAAACAAACAATCTAAACAATTAACGTCGGGAGTTCCAACGAACTCGAACAAGAGGGATTCTCTTGCTTTTGAGGACCTTAACATCCCGGTCCGTGATTTCAACTGGTTCCTCGACGAACTGCAACCGCTCGTCGATAGTGAGTTCCTTAAAAGGAACTATGAGGGTCTCATCTGACAGGCACTTCTTCAGATTCGACACGTGAAATACATTGTGAACTGCACCGAGTTCAGCTGGTAGGTTTAGCCTGTAGGCCACTTTGCCTATTTTCTCAATGATTTCGAACGGTCCAACATACCGTGGATTGAGCTTGCCTCGTTTACCAAATCGAACCACGCCCTTCCAGGGTGAGACTTTAAGTAAAACCCGGTCCCCGACCTGAAATTCCAAAGGCTTCCTACGCTTGTCCGCGTAGGCTTTCTGACGGTCGCGTGCTGCCGCCATGCGTTGTCGTATCTGTGCAATCTTTTCCGTGGCGTCCACTACAATCTCTGGACCCGTGATCTGACTATCCCCCACCTCTGCCCAACAGAGAGGTGACCGGCATTTACGTCCGTGCAATGCCTCGAATGGAGCGGCTTGTATGCTGGTGTGATAGCTGTTATTGTATGAGAACTCCACCAAAGGGAGGTGCTTTTCCCAGCCGTTGCCGAAATCAATAACACATGCCCGAAGCATGTCTTCAAGAGTCTGGATCGTTCGCTCAGACTGCCCATCCGTCTGAGGATGATACGCTGTGCTCATGTCTAACCGTGAGCCGAAAGATTTATGCATCGCTTGCCATAGCTCTGACGTGAATCGTGCATCCCGATCCGAAATGATGGAGGTGGGCACCCCGTGCCTCGAAACAACTTCTTTAAGGTAAACGTCTGCGAGAGTGGAGAACTTATCCGTTTCCTTTATAGCCAGGAAGTGTGCAGACTTGGTGAGTCGATCCATGATCACCCATATGGTATCATTCCCACGCTGGGATCTGGGTAGGCCTGTAACAAAATCCATGGAAATTTCTTCCCATTTCCACTGCGGTATCTTGGGTTGTTGAAGTAGGCCCGCTGGTTTCTGGTACTCCACTTTGACTTTTGCACATGTCAAACACTTGCCAACGTAAGTCGCTATGTGGGCTTTCATGCTAGGCCACCAGTATGTAGTTCTGATGTCATGGTACATTTTATCCGACCCTGGATGTACCGAGTAGCGAGACTTGTGTGCTTCATCCATCACAAGTTCTCGTAAACCGCCATACAGTGGGACCCAAATACGTCCTGTTACATAGTAGGCGCCGTCTTCCTTTTGTTCTAATCGTTGCCTTGAGCCGCGTAAAGCTTCAGCCTTTACGTTTTCTGGTTTCAATGCTTCCACCTGAGCATCTCGTATCTGTGCAGGAAGACTGGACTGAATAGTGAGCTGCAAGGCTCGTACGCGTCTAGGTAGAGTGTCTTTCCGACTGAGAGCGTCAGCCACAACATTGGCTTTGCCTGGATGGTACTTGATGGCGCATTCGTAATCATTAAGTAACTCGACCCATCGTCGTTGACGCATATTCAATTCCTTCTGCTTGAAGATATGCTCGAGACTCCTGTGATCGGTGTAAATAGTGCACTTGGTACCGTACAGGTAGTGTCGCCATATCTTAAGCGCGAAAACAACAGCTCCCAGCTCTAAATCGTGCGTCGTGTAGTTCCGTTCATGAACCTTGAGTTGACGAGAGGCGTAGGCAATAACTTTATCCCGCTGCATCAATACACAACCAAGCCCCTGTATCCATGCTCACAATAGACGACAAAATCATCCGTGCCCTCTGGCAATGAGAGAATAGGTGCGCTGCAAAGCCTATCCTTTAAGTACTGAAAGGTAGTTTCTTGTGTATTACCCCAACGATAGGTAACACCTTTCTGTGTCAACATAGTGAGCGGCTGTGCGATCTTGGAGAAGTCTTTGATGAATCGTCTGTAGTACCCCGCCAAACCCAAGAATTGGCGTATTTCCGTCGGTGTACGCGGTGCAGGCCAGTTCCTGATCGAATCTACTTTGGATGGATCGACATGAATCCCATCCCTGTTCACCACATGGCCTAAGAAGTGGACTTCATGAAGCCAGAAGTCGCATTTTGAAAACTTTGCGTACAGTTGTTCCTTTCGAAGAAGTTCCAAGATAAGACGTAAGTGCTGCTCGTGTTCCTCCTGACTCTTGGAGTAGATCAGGATGTCGTCGATGAAAACAATGACGAACTTGTCAAGATAGGGTTTGCACACCCTGTTCATAAGATCCATGAAGACTGCAGGCGTGTTCGTAAGCCCAAATGGCATGACTAGAAACTCGTAGTGACCGTAGCGAGTTCTGAATGCTGTTTTGGAGACATCCTCAGCCCGGACTCTCAGCTGATGGTAACCTGACCTTAGATCAATCTTGGAGTAGTAACTCGACCCTTGCAACTGGTCGAATAAGTCGTCAATGCGTGGAAGAGGATAGCGGTTCTTCACTGTGACTTTGTTCAGTTCGCGGTAATCGATGCACATCCTGAATGTGCCATCCTTCTTTTTCACGAATAGTACTGGAGCTCCCCAAGGCGAAGAGCTTGGACGAATGAAGCCCTTATCCAAGAGCTCTTGTAGTTGCTTTGACAGTTCTTCCAGTTCAGTTGGAGCCAAACGATAGGGTGCGCGAGCTATAGGTGCTGCTCCTGGAGGTAGCTCGACTTGGAATTCGACCTGACGATGAGGCGGTAGACCAGGTAAATCCTCAGGAAACACTTGAGGAAATTCACGTACAACTGGAATATCCTCTATTCTTTTCTCTTTCGTCGATGCATCAGTAACAAGTGCCAAAATGGCAGTATGCCCCTTTCGTAAACATTTCTGAGCCTTCAAGAAAGAGATGATGCCAACCACCGCACCACTCTTGTCGCCTTGAACTTCGAGAGGTTCCTTACCCAAACGAGGAATACGAATGATCTTCTCCTTACATAGAATCTCTGCCTGCTGCTTAGATAACCAATCCATGCCGATAACGATGTCGAAACTACCCAGAACTATAGGAATAAGGTCGATGGAGAAAGCTTGACCAGCTAAGACAATACTACAACCCTTGACTACCTGCGTGGCTTCTAAACTCTTACCATTAGCTAGTTCTACTACATGTTTGGGGTTTAGGGGTGTTGGTGCACGTTTTAACAATTTACTCATTTTCAAAGACATATAACTCGTATCCGCACCCGAATCAAACAAAACAGTAACATAGATATCGTCGAGATGAAACTTTCCCATAACGACGTTGGGATCATTTCTGGCATCACCCTGCCCCAACACAAATGCACGACCCCTTGCTTCATTGCCGTTGTTGTTCCCACCATTGTTGTTGTTGTTGCCATTTCCCTGATTGTTGTTATTGTTGTTGTTGTTCTGGTTCCTGTTTAGCTGAGGGCAGTGCCTTTTGAAGTGCCCTTCTACGCCACAATGAAAACATCCTTTGTTGCCCTGTTGTTGATTCTGCTGTGCTTGAGGATGCTGCTGATTCTGGTTTGCAGGCCGAGGGCTTCTACAATCTTTGGCCTCATGGCCCATCTTGAGGCATCTTTGACATCGACCCTTGTTACACTGGCCACTGTGGTGTCTGTTGCAGTTGTTACACTTTGGGAGGTTCCCTCGATATCCGCCCTGCCTGTGGCTGCCTGAAGAATGCTGACTGAGACTCTGGTAACTGTCAGTCTTTCGCTGCTGAACCTGTGACTGAACTGAAGCTGATCCCTTGCTGGACTCCCCATCCCATTTTCTCTTGTTGTCGCTGGGAGTAGCAAGTGTAGTAGCAGTGGTAGCGGTAGTGGTAGCGCTGATACGTTTAGGCAGTCTGTTCTGATCCACTGCCTGATCTGTGATGCGATGAGCGAGGCGCTGAATAGCCTGAATGTTGTCAAGATTAGCCGATGTCACATGGCTCTGAATCTCTGGTGCTAATCCCTTGAGGTACAACTCGATGCGCTTGTATGGAGGGTCCACCATAGTTGGACACAGCACGGCCAGCTCGTTTGACCGTTTAGTATAAGCTTCGATTTCTGACCCAGTCATTTTCAAATGATAAAACTCATCCTCCATCTTGTGGATGTCTTCCCGAGTACAATATTCCCTTTTAATCAGTTCCTTGAAGTCATTCCAAGGGGTGGCGTTAGCAGCTGCCAACCCT
Source organism: Helianthus annuus (assembly GCF_002127325.2). NCBI lineage: Eukaryota > Viridiplantae > Streptophyta > Magnoliopsida > Asterales > Asteraceae > Helianthus > Helianthus annuus. The sequence continues at coordinate 72,807,348 of NC_035434.2, read as the reverse complement.
AAGATCTGCACTTGCGCGTTCCACCAAGTTAGAGAAATCCCCTTTAAAGTACCAGTGGCATACTTGACCCTGCGAGCCTCAGGGCATTCACACATCTCGAACACAGACTCGAGCTTTTCAAACTAGTGGAGGAGTCCAACCGCTCCTTCAGTGCCACTAAATATGCTAGGACGACAATCCATAAAGTTCTTGAAAGTGTAGACGGGCTGCTGAGGGTGTTGACCTATTGTGTACGAATAGGACAAGGTTAATCACAAGAGTTAATGTAGGATCTGAAGATCCTAGTGTGAGTCTAAACTGCAGGGTATACAACCTGCTTGAGCAGCTGCAAGTGCCGCAGCAACTTGTTCATTAACGAAAGCCGTCAGCTGGGCTTGTGTCATGTTAATTCATCCGGCCATTGATCTTCACATCAAAGGCAACAGAAGTGAGAAAGGTTCGCGAATAGTGCGATGACAGAAGAGTGTAAGCACATAGGTGTTCTCAAGCAATAACAAGTAATGAGCAGTGTAATCTAAGCATACTACGAGCAAAGTTCTATGTATTTCTAGCATGCAGGCAATAAACATAAACCTTATTACCTAGTATGTTGAGTCTTGCACGTGGAGCGAAGCGTCGTTGTGGATCATTGAGAGCACTGTTCTGGTTATAGTCCGGTTTTAATAAAAACGTTTCCCCATATTAAAACCAAGTTCTCTATAACCAATGGCTCTGATACCAATCTGTCACACCCCCAAAATCCACCTGCGGAGTATCACCGCTTGGGAGCGTGGCTGACCAGGATCAAGCCACCAATCATATAGAACATAGTATCAAGTAAAGGTAATTGTAATTAAACCAAACCAAATCCATATGAAAGGTGTTCTAAAACATAAGTAAGTTATCACTGTTTAGCGGAAGCGTATAATAAAAACTCAACATAATTGAGTACGAAAAGTCATAAGTGTTTAATAAGACAATCACGATCCAAGCCCACAACGACCAGCTCCTCCCTGTGCAAGCTCCATGTACCTAACGACCTGCAAGGCATGTAACAGAGGATCAACAACTAGTTGAGCGAGTTCACAGAAAGTAAGTGCGTAAAAGTAAGTTCGTTGGTAACATGTGGCTCTATTGGGCCGATAGTACGTTCTATAAGTGGGGGCTTCCCATGTTGTATAACCACTAGACTATTCGTAACCATAAGTGTTCTACATATCCCGAGAACAGTAATACGTACAAGTTTACGTAGGTTTTACGTAAGTAATCCTTCACAACCGAGGATAGGGGTACGTGGGGGTTTACGTAGGTTTTACGTAAGTGCCTGACACAACCGAGGCAGTAGCGAGTATAATTTCACGTAGGTTTTACGTGAGTATCCTTCACAACCGAGGATAGCGAGTAGCATAAGTATACGTAGGTTTTACGTATGTGTCCTGCACAACCGAGGACGATGGTATGGTAGTCTAGTAACAGTGTATGTACGAATCCAGTCAATCCCATTCCTTCAATCCCATTCCCAAGCCCTTGGGAATCCCATGCCTTAGTAAGGGTGTGAACTCACCTTGGTTTGCTCGGTATGCTAAAGAAATACACACGCTCACAGTTAATCAATCACGACCTATAGTACGCACGTATGTATAATCAGTTTCGAACTCGAAATGTTTCACAGGCAAATCTATGTCATAAGGTGCTTAGCAATTAATATCATATGTCACGTAAGCAGTTAGATCAATTAATAGGTTTAACAGAGTTAACATACCACAGAATTAACGTTTCAACAGAGTTATCTTTCTAACAGGGTTATACAACTTAACCGAGTTTAACCGAGTTAACAGAGTTACTAAACTAGAAATGTTATGTACCTAACAGTGTTAACATGTTTGTCAAAATCAAATAACCTAACCGGAGTTAACAAGTTAACAAGGTTAATGACTTAACAGAGTTTGTACAATTAACAGTGTCGACAACTAACAGAGCTAAAAACTAACTGAGTTAAATAGTTTTACATAGAGACTACAGACATTAAATCGAAAACACTTTTGGGCCGAAAACAACATTGGGCCGAAATCACTTGGAGCCGAAAACCAAACTTGGGCCGAAAACCCTATGGGTTTTCGTTGGGCATAAAGGTGACGAAAACACCTGTGGGCCGAAATCAACTTTTGAACGAAAACTGTTTGGCGAAATCCCTAGGGTTTTCGTTGAATTTGAGGTGTGACGAAAACACAAAGGGATTTCGTCTAACCCTTGTGTTTTCGTGGTGTCTGTGTCTTCGTGGTCACGGCGTCAACATCAAACAACAGCTATAAACAACACAGCAACCGAATTCGATTATCCTTGATTATCCTTTACTATTAACCGTACAGTTGTTAATCAATCATGACCCTCACAAGTACTACTAACCACTGTAACAGGAGCATCACAGAGACATATACATCATCTAACATGAACCCTAGTTTACATACATAGTCAATCGGTTAACATGGCTATCACGTAAACGAACCATTACGAAATACTTGCATGCCCCCGCACCACGATCCCATCAATATGATTCAAGAATACACATCCAATCATAAATCCTAGAACCCTAAATCCATATCATGATCCGCATACAATTACATAACCAATTGACCAAGCATATCAACATCAAGAACAAAGCAACAAAACATATAAATCACTAACAGAAACCAAGAGTGATTGAGCAAAGAGAGTCGGGCTTCGAAGGAGAGAGGATAGCCGTCGGGTTCAAAACAGATGAGAGAGAGAGGAGGTGATTAGGGTTTTCTAATTGCCCATCATGCGTACAGGTTAAGCAAATCTATATACAAACACTACTGGGCCAAAGCCCACTTGGTTTTCGTTGGTGAGTAATGGACGAAAACACTTAGGTGTTTTCGAACATGGTGTGTTTTCGGGTGGGAGCATTTGGATTGGGGTGATTTCGTGAGGGGGTGGGGGTTTCGGCTAGAGGATTCCACATTCACAACATTATACATACGCATATATTACCCCTATAACCATACAAACATATATCAACCAATACAGTTATGTTTAACTTCAAATACTCAAATCACCCACAATATGATTCAACGTATTACAAACATGTACAGTTGTGAAACAAACCAGTCATGTAAACAAACAATCTAAACAATTAACGTGTAACAGTGCGAAGATGGAAATCTTGGGAACTCGAGTTGTCACAGTATAGATCCTGCGAGGACTTGGTTCCAGCTTATTAGGACTTCCTTTGAGGCATATAGCATCAAATTGGGGGAAGTAAGAGCAGCTTGAATCCCTTATAAATAAGCTACTATTAAAACTTTAGACCGGCCTTGCGGGACTGTATCCCTGCTGCCTTAGACCAATATGGCCGAGGGTAGCGTTGCCTCCAAAAGAGGGACATGCCACATTTTGCATTCATAACTTATCTTTCAATAATCTGGCCTTGCGAGACTATATCTCTGCTGACTCAGACCAATATGGTTGAGGGTAGCGTTGCCTCCAAAAGAGGGACATGCCACTATAACTAAGATAATTTCTTAAAAAGCCCAAAGTGCGGAAATCATCAAAGGATACATAAACGACGAGTCGGAACCAAGTGATTCTATCTTGTCTATTTGTTATTTTATTTAGTTTCTTTATTTTACTTGTTTAAAAATCTTTACTCAAAATTTTTATTAGACTAGACGTCGACGATATTCCGGTATTAAAAGCTTTTGTGTCCATGGATGACCCTGGTATCTTACCATCACTATACTACGCCAACGATAGGTGCACTTGCCCTAGCGTGTTGTAGAGAGTGATAGTTTTATATCGTGTTTTTATAAATTTAAAACTTGATAAAAGAATAAAATGGTACTTAAAATATAGTAACGAAATCAATACGCACTCGACACCACGTCAGTCTTCCTCTTGAATAAATTCCAGGACGAATTCTCCTAAAGTAGGGGAGACTGTAACGCTTTGCATTTTTGTACTTTCCTTATTTAGAAAGTTGTAATTGTATTTCTATTTTTTGAAACTCGTAATCGTATCGTATCCATAATTCCTTTCCAATCTTGTAATTCGAGGCTTTAAGAAAATTCATTTTTACACATATACTTGTTACATACTTGTGTTATCCGCAATCATACGTCGAATACATGTTTATACATAAAGGTCGAGACTAAAAATACTTGGAATTATTAACCATGCATGCATACACTCATACTATACTTTATTACACTTTGAATACCTAAAAACGAGCTAAAATGCAAGTTTACGACATTAAATATCATAATTACAAAGTTCAGGGGCTAAAATGGACATTTTCAGAAAGTACTCCCTAGCGCCACGCGGGAGATACTAGGGTATCCCCAGGGATGCGTGGGAGAGATTGATTCGCAGCAGAACGCTTCCAGCTCGCGGGTTGGTCCATTTTTGTCACCTTTTTCACCTTCATTTACCCCCTAACTCATTTAACTCTAACCCTAATCAACCCCATTATAAATAGAAGCCTCCATACACTTCTAAACACTTTCCGAACACTTAAATCACTTCCAAATCTTCTTGTTCGCTCTCTAATTTGCAAGACTTGGTAGAAAATTGCAAGCATTCTAAGTGAGTTTTAGCTTAGTTCTCTTCTTATTTCTTCATGTTTTCTTCTTTCATTCTACTTGGATAAACTCTAGGAAGATTTTCATAACTTTGCCATGGCAAACTAAGGTGAAACCTCACCATATTTGAGGTCCAAATTAGAGTTAAAATTCGGCTTTCTTTTATACTTTTGTATCTTGCATTTCTTGATCAAAACCTGGTTGAATCTTGCACCCACCAAGCTCCCAACTATGTTCATAGTTGTAGATTTGTGATGTGGTTGATTTCCGCCAAGAAACAAGTTCAAAAACTCTTTTAAATTATGCTCATACATGTTCCAAGTGTTGATACCATCCAAGATTCACCATCTTCAATATGGATAAACTTGTGTTTTGGTAGAAGTGTGAACCGTGGGAGTCTTGACTTTCCAAACTTCCACAACCTCACTTGTTACCTTGTTTATGTTCATCCAAGTAGCTTCCAAGACTCAAAGTAACACAATCCCGCCGCACCTCCAATATTTACCATGATGGGTATGGAACACTTGGCAAAATTAGTTAGTTTATTTTATTCTTATTCATGACCAACCGGGTTTATCAGCTAGGTGGATAAACTTTGTGTTTTGATGAATCATACAAAGAGGTATGCATACCTCCATGCTTGACTTACATGTATTCTATGATACTATATGATGGACTATATTATAAATATATATTATATACATAGCCAAATTCTTATTATTAACCGATTGATGGTTAAATGTTATGAGTATAGGTTACTTTATCTTCGTTCTAAATTCCTCGTTATTGATTCTAATGGCCAAGTTAGGACCCATGAAATCACATAAAAATCTTAGTGTTAAAACGAGTGTTTATGGCAAGATATATTTTCGTGTACATACTTTTTACATACTTAAATTCCGAATCCGAATCTCTCACCTAATCTGAAAACTCACACACCTCCATTTCCACTTGTTGGGTAACTTCGGTGTTCCAACTCTCAACACTCGTCAAATTCACGGTTTAATCGGAAAGTTAGCAAAACCGTGAGTGTACATGACCCCTTTTTACTTTTCGTCAATTTGGCTGCAACACGTATACTTTATGAAACTCACACAATCACATACTTTATGCTTAAACACAAACAAACAATCTGATATACATGCTTAATATGTTATGCTAGGAACTCATACATGCTAGAACTTATTTGCACTATGATATGTCATTAACTTCAATCAAGCCTCCCTTAACATGTATAGCGCGCTATAGGATGAAAAAAAAACACACACCGCCCGTATTCTGTAGGTCACGTTAAGTTAACCAAAACGGTCTCGTCGTTGCTACGATGAGATTACGCTAGCGGGAAACTTTGGGTTGACAAGTAGGAGTTGTATGCTAGTATTGCTATGATATGTTCTATATTATGTTTATGCCATGTGGATTCGTTTAACCGTTTTATACTTATGCTAGTAACCAAACTTGTATACTCGCCAATACTTTATGTGTTGACATGTAATTTAATACGTATTGCAGGAAATTGTTGTTGATGATGATGAACGAAATCTAGTAGGGAGACTAGAAACGCACCTTTAAATTTTAGTACTTATGTTGCATTTTGTTTCTTTGATTAAGTTGTTGTATTTGCTTCAAAAAGATGTAATTGAATTTAGCAATGAAATGAAATTTTGATATTATTAAATATTGTCACAAATAGTGTTATGAAGTCTCTTGCAATCTCGTTTTCGTCTCACTCCGATATTCCCGCCATCGGTTGGGGTGTGACGGATTGGTATCAGAGCCATAACTATAGGGAACTAGGAAAATTGCCATGATTTGACCTAGTCTATAGTTTAAGTACACAACTTGACCATTCTTGAATTCTTATAATTAAAATACTCGCATTCTTCCTATTTTGCTTCTTATCTCTTCTTTTGTCTTAATTATACATGCCTTTCCTAAGGCTAATACAATACACACACGAAGACGTGAAGACACTCGCATTTCACAAATGAGACGATTTTCACCAAAAGTAGGCGTGAAGACCCACAACTTTTGGTGAAGTCCCTCAATCCGCATATTCGATTTTTCACGAAATTACACCATCAAGTTAGGAGTGAATCCACATATGTATGCCAAATTTCCCATTCATACTCTAGTGGACCCTTACCAATGAGTCGGGATTTACTTCCTTGACCCGTTCGGTGAGTACTAACCACACTTAGGATACGATGTTTCCAAGTTAGGGGTGAAACCCGCATCTTGACAACTAGTCCCACTCCTCGATTTTCAATCCCACCAATGTCTCGAATTTTCGATCGACTAGGGATATGTAGTAACCGAAATGATGAATGCCGTTAACCGCTCCTCGGTGAGAGTATTCTACATATTAGGCTAAAGCATGTTTCCCTAACTCGAGAGAACTTTCGATCACTTTGGAATAGTCTTAGTTTCGTTCCGAGACACTCCAAGTTTTACATTGAATCTCTTTTATGGTATATCCATTTTAATGTATTTTTATACTTGATACCTCATTCGTTTCAAAACGAAGCACAAATCACACGTTACCCGCAATCTAAAACAACATTAATGCTCGAGAACAAACTAAATTTACATTCCTTTCGTCTTTATTCGTAATTATACGATGTGAATGCGTGTTATACTTGTGCAAACTATGTGAAACCTACGTGTTATGTGAAAATATTATTATGCTCATCCATGCAAAACAAACATGATTTTCTAAAGAGTAAACTGCCATTTTGGTCCCTATGGTTTAGGCAGTTTTGCCATTTTAGTCCAAATCTCAAACTTTTTAAATCTGGGTCCCTGTGGTTTGCATTTTGTTGCCATTTTAGTCCAAATCTCAAAAACTCTCATTTTTTACTATTGCAACATGTCTATTTTGTCCTTTTTTTCAGGGGCATTTTGGTCATTTGTAATTATTATAACATACCCCTCTGTCTCTGTCTCTCTCTCTCTCTCTCTCTCTCTCAGATCATCTTTTTCTCTCTCTCTCAGATCTTCACAAAACCCAGAATGTCTTTATAAACCCAGAATGTCTTCACAAAACCCTCTTCATCCCCATCACAAAATCCGACCTTTTGTTCACGAACCACACAAATCAGCTACAACAACCGCACATTCACCAATCAAAAGCTAAAAATTTCAGATTCACAATCTCACAAAACCACAAATTAATGCTGAAACAAGTAGATCAAGTAACAAAAATCAACCGTAATGAAACAACCAAGAGGATAAAGTACCAAACGATGCGATCGCCAGTTAATTGGTGCGGAGAAAGTGATTGGTGGCGAATCGAAAAGGAATCGGAGATAGTGACTGTGAAGGAGCACAGCGGCGGTGTGGCAGCGGAGTCCAGGTGTGCTCAAAGGATCAAGACAAATCAAACAATCTAACACGTCCGGATCTGTCAACACCACCTTCAACTCTCCATTCACATCATTAACCACCGTTGAACCACTCCGATTCGCCACCACACCACTCGCCACTCCTCGGAACAACACCGCCGCCGATGATGACGCCATCTGCTGCTGCTGCTGCTGATCACATCCTTCCGGCACCAAAAGCTCAACCTCTTCCTCATCTTCATCCGTTTCCACTTCATCATCATCTTCCTCATCCGGTTCTAACTCCTCATAACCTTCCGAATCCGATTCACAAACGTGGGTTTTCCTAATTGGATCTGTTGAAGATCTGTTGAATGATTTGTGAAGTTCATATGAAGATCTGTTGTGAAGATGAATCTCAATATTCTAATGATGTTGTGAAGTTCTTGTGAAGATCTGTTCAATCTCAATATTCTCATGTTCATCATCATCATTTAGAATTTTGTTTTCCACATCTGGGTTTTGTGAAGATCTGAGAGAGAGAAGAAGATGAAGATATGAGAGAGAGAGGGACAGAGGGGTATGTTATAATAATTACAAATGACCAAAATGCCCCTGAACAAAAGGACAAAATAGACAACTTTCAACAGTCAAATGAGGGGTTTTTTTTTTAGTTTTGGACTAAAATGGCAACAAAAACGAAACCACAGGGACCCAGATTTAAAAAGTTTGAGATTTGGACTAAAATGGCAAAAGTGCCCAAACCACAGGGACCAAAATGGCAGTTTACTCTTTTCTAAAACATATTATGATCAAGTCTCTTCATTTCCCCTATTTCGATCTTTTCGATGTCTTCCAACCGTCTCTCGGACTCCAAGAGAAGCTCCAAGTCCAACTCTGACGCAAGGTCTAAGAAAGAGATGATGAAGTTCATGGCCAAACAAATTTTCCAGATATCGTTAACAGGATCCAAACCCCCAACAACGTCGAATCCCCTCATGCTTTGGCCGAATCCAAAGTCGACCCACCCAAGTCAACCTTCACATTCAAACAATTCAACTTGTGTTGTCCAATGCCGTTTACAGGTGAAGGAGTGACAAAGATGCTCCAATGGTTCGATGCCATTGAAGTCACTTTTCGTCATAGTGGGTGTCCCGAACACCTTCGCACTAGCAACGCCACCGACGTTTTCCGATCGAGGGCACTCGATTGGTGGACGGCCGAGCGGAATGCACGTGGTGACGACGCAGCCTACGCGTTGACTTGGACCTAGCTCAAAAATTAATGCACTAAAATTTTTCTCACCCCTCTTATTTATTTTGCACTTTGTATTTGATGATAATCCAACTTTTTATATCTCTCTCATTATAAGAATACTTTTATTAATTGAAGTAGTTTTTGTTGGTGCGAATCGTGAGAAAAGAGTGTGGTTCGTTGATCAAACTTTTTAAATGGTGGTGGTAAAATTGTAATAACTAATAAAGATTAAAATAACTTAAAGGATATAAAAAATAGGGAAAAGATCAAGTAGGAAGTTAATTTTGGCTAGGAAGGATAGGAAGCCATAAGATTATGACATGTGGCAAATTTTAAAATAAAGAGAAAGGGTATTTTAGTCAATCTCATCATTTCTTCTTCCTTCTTCTCCCCAGTTACTTCAAAACCCACCATTTTCAAAACCCACCATCTCCAACCTTTTCTTCACTTACTATCTCAATAATCACTACAATATAGTGTGATTTTCTTCATCAATCAATGATTCAACCACCCGATCAACGTGTTCTTCAGCTTTTTTCGAAGAAAACCCAGTTTAATTTCATTCAAAATCTCGTTTTTTCTGGTGATTTTGAAGATAATCACTCGATTTGTTCGATTCAATCGCTGATAAGTGTTTCTTTCATTCAAATTTCGTCAATTGATGAAGAAACCGGCTTCGATCCATGTAAGAAATTCTTTAATTTCATTTTCACGATCTGGGTTTTTATTTAGTCATTGCGTTTTACGATCTTGGCGGGGGTCCGGGGGCGACAACCCCTGGCTGGGGTTGAGCTCATTTCGAAGACAGTAATTCGTAGACAATTCAGCCAGTTCACAGACAATTCAAAAACAGTTCACAAACAGTTTTATGTGTCCATTGCGTTTTAGAAATAAGAGAGTTTTATGTGTTTTCTGGCTATTGCGTTTTAGAAAAAACACATTTTTAAGTATTTTAGTCATTGCGCTTTAGGTAAAACACATTTTTGAAGTGTTTTTAGTCATTGCGTTTTAGGTAAAACACATTTTTAGGTGTTTTCAGTCCATTGCGTTTTACAGAGAACACTTTCTTTTGTTTTTTTAGGTCATTGCGTTTTAGAAATGAGACATTTTTAAGTGTTTTCTGGCCATTGCGTTTTACAAATAAAACATTTCTTTGTGTTTTCTGGCCATTGCGTTTTACAAATAAGACATTTCTTTGTGTTTTTTGTGCATTGCGTTTTAGGTAAAACACTTTTTATGTGTTTTCAGTCCATTGCGTTTTAGAAATAAGACATTTGTTTGTGTTTTCTGGCCATTGCGTTTTACAAATAAGTCATTTCTTTGTGTTTTTTGTGCATTGCGTTTTAGAAAAATGTCATTTTTTAGGTTTTTTTCATTGCGTTTTACGTAACTAGTGGTTTTTCTATTGCGTTTTACACAACTGGGTTTAATTTTTTTTTTTTTAATATAGCAATAGTATACTCGTTTTAAAGATAAAAAAACGCTCGTTTTTTTGGTGCAATTTTTATAAAAAAATAATGTCGTATGAAAGAGTTATTAACGTTTAAAAAATGGGAGGGAATTGAAGGAGAGAGAAACTATTGGCTTGTATTGACTAGAATGCCCTTGAACAAACTCACGCGCCTCTTTTCTTCCTTTCAATTTCCCTGATTTAATCTTAGCCCTTGATTAACTTAATAGATGGTCAAGATCACTTCCTAGCCTTCCTAGCCAAATAAACTTACTATTGTATCTTCACCCATAAAAAATAACCTTTTTTTTTATTTTTATGTATTAAATCTAGTTTTGATAGTTTTAAACAGAAATAACTTTTATATGTTATAATCTTTTAAAAAGTTCTTGTATGGCTTAAAAGAACAATCTCTCTGACTTTTTCATTTTGGATCCCTTAATTTTCTTAACTGTTTTTTTTTTTTTCTAAATTTTGATACAATGACAAATTAAGTTTCTAATTTTTCACTTTTATTCTTAGGATTTTGAGTTTTTCTTTTCTTTTTTTACTTTTATGTTTTAGTGCATATCATGTTGTTATAAATTCGAAACGGGTAGTTGATTCGTCACAACTTTATACATTTTGTTTAATCTTACCGTATCTTTATATATTTCTTTCGTGTGCATAAACACGTTAATGTCATCGTACCAACACGCTTAACGAACGCAAACGTGCCCTTAAACGCAGAGTATAAAAGGTGTCCCGCCATAAATATTTTTATATATTTCTTTCATGTGCATAAATACGTTTCAACGGAAAAAGTATAAATTCACGTTTCGTCGTTTGACGTAAACGGAATAAATTCACATTTTGACCTAATGAATCGTGTAAAATATAATACGTTTTCATGCTTATTTTGACATACGTTTTCAGCTGGTTTACATTTTCACATACATAAAAAAAATGTAAGTTTTCCCAAAATGTAATTTTCTTTATTATTGTAATCAAAATTACACTCATAGCGGCCGATATATGTTGTAGTTATGGTGCGAACATATCGAGTTATCATTCCTTGTTGATAGACATCTTTCGTAATTACGGTGTGTAATGCGTCTTATACTGTCCGCTTGAAGAAATGATTTCGCTATATATAATTATTATCTATAGTTTGACATAAATTTTAATGCCATTACTAAAGTGATGTCTATTTATTTAAAGGATCACATGCAACAAGAGGAGTCACATGCATATGGTTGTGTGGGCTAAGGTCCCCAACAAATAACCAACTAAACACATCTGGCAACAACATGAAATCCCATGTTACCAAAATTGAAGTCCAGTTAAATGCAACAAACAAAAATTAGGAATAAAAGACACTTTAAAAAGAAGTCAGAAGGGAGTAAGTAAGATAGAAGATGGACATTTAATATGGCGATGTTTTTTTTTTTAACGGCCAACAGAATCAATCCCGAGCACTTTTAGGCACCCACTGGACAAACGGAGTACTCCGAGAGTAACCCAAGTCCACCACTAATTCCGGGGAAAACCCAATAACCCACCCGCCTGAAGGACGACGGTGAAATTACCAATAAAATTTGTTTGGCTCAAGAATCCAACCCAGGTTTCCCTGGATCTCCTATCATTGCCCACCAGTGTCTCACTCTGCATAAAGTGGAAGTTGAACCTACATCTCTCAAGAGAAATGCAAGCTTTCCATCACTTGATCTAGATATTATTCGTGATGTCTTATTTTATTTAAATAATATGATGATGTTTCAACTTATGAGTACAATATATTTGTTTATTCTTGGTTATATTTAACAAACGTCAAGTTAAACAAGTAAATAAGAAAAAAGTATGTAGAAAAAATATTTATTGGTTCGAATTTTTCTTTCTTTTTTTTTCTTTTTTTGTATTATTATACATTTACTATTTGTTATCAGAAAAAAAAACCCGTCAAATATATTACGATGAAAGCAAAGAAAGATATTTTTTTTTAATTCTAACTGCAATTATCCTCTTTGATAGTTCTCTTTATTTCCTATTGGATTATCACATGATTCCTGTTTCGACAAGTCTTTATCACGTTCATAGTTCCATGTTACATACATATACGTGCATATAAATATATCTTTATCTTTAACTTTGGCACAAATAGTTGTATTTATATAAAATTCTCGTGGTATATAATTTATGGATTTTTGTTCTTCTTGCTGATTCACAAAAAGTTAAAATGTGTTCAAAATGAGGTCAAGGTAAATGAGTTATTAATACTTAGGGTAGTGAGTATGATATGGAACTTTGAAAAAAGAAAAAATGAGTAAAACTTTTGCCACATAGAGACTAGAGTATGTGATTTACAAGAAGTGAACCAATATGTTTGAAGATCTTCTTTAGTCGTGTTTACTAGAATTCCTATGCACGCACATAAGTGGGTGTGAAATTCGGTTCAAATGACATATACTTCTTGAACTTGTGAATGTAGTTTTGTTGTTTTTGTTTTACTTTTTTCTATTTATGTTTCTGTTTTTTGTAGCTTCTTGCTGCGTTTTGGTTTGTTAATAAGCGTTTTCGTTGCCATTAAAAACAACCATCAGGTTTACACAACCGTATTTGCTCCAAAATATTAACTAGTTGACTCCCGAATCATAATTGAGGCTTATGAATTGTAAGATGTCCAGGTTCACCGCAATAGAAGAGGGATGTGAAATAAATAATAATATTTTGTTTAAAATATGAGAACACTAATTTTGAAATAATGTTTGATTATACTAATTCTCTATCCATTCCATAAACGATAAATCACATAAAAATCGATGCTTTATCGGAGTCATGAGTCAAGTCTTCACCACTTCGGCAGTACAACCATTGTTGCTTCATGGGAACGATTTTGTTGGGAGACAAAAACTGTTTCAAGGGAATTGTGCCAAAATGTGGACCGGTCCTACTCTAACTGTCATAACATTTTTGGTTCGTGTGATATTTGTAACCTGAACTTCTATTTATATATACGCATTTCATATATAAAATGATATGTTTTTGTAAATATTGTATTATTTTATTTTTAACAAATAAATTATTTATTTATTTTATAAAATAAAAGGAATCCACTTTTCTACAATTTATACATGCATGCACGAATTTTGATATTTAATAAAGAAAACGATGCCTCATAGGATTTTAGTTGAGTTTTCACTTTGAATTTGATTTCATATAGATTACTAATTAATTGTAACAAATTTAGATTTTTAGAAGAACACAATGTCTAGAGAATTGAATCTAGTTGATTCACTAGTTTGATTGTTAGAAGCTACAATAATATGTTTGAAACAAATGTATCACAACTTATAGTTTGTTTAAGCTACAATATGTTGATTGTTAGAACTGTGAAACCCAGATTTTCAAACCATAAATTCGAACCATGTTACTACTTACCCGACGAAACAAGCTAAGTATCAAACCAGCTAATTAATTTAGCTCATTTCCAATCAGGGACGAAGCTGGCATGTAACTAGGGATAGCCCAGGCTACCCCTCAACATTGTCAGCGAAGTGCAAAATAAGTGCAAAAGTTTTCTTTTCTTCTTCGCTTTATGTACCATATACCACTTGAGCAAATACTAGAATACCCTAGGTCAAAAAAAATTTGGATACTCCTGAATTTTTCTTCTAAATCCGCCACTGATTTCAATGGTTTGTTCAGTTTGAAAGGTTTTAACATCTTTAATATCCGGTGCACCAATTTTTTTTTCTAGATCTATAGTTGTTTAGATTTTCCTTTCTAGGTTATATTTTAAGGAACAAGGATAGGTGATGTTACCATTAAGTGTTAGATGGGGTTGAGTCTACTTATGAATGAAGGACGTTTAGAATTTTAAAAACCTAGCTTCGTTATAAATGTGGCTCATGTGCAATAAGACTTATGTTTGTCAGAAAACATTTTATATAAACACATGGGTTGAACCAAATGCCAATAAATAAAGTGAATATAGAGAATACATTTTCTAAAATACGAGTTATATTAAAATAGTTTCTTTGAAAATTGATATCTTTACAAAGAAAACATATATCAAGATTCTTTGATGTAGATTGAACATGATGTCTCATTTAGTCATTTCCCAGCGATCTACGATTAGATACCGTGTATTTGTTGGAGAAAACCTTGTCTTGGAAAAGTAGGAAACAACTAGGTGTATCTTGATCGAAAATGTTGAGTCACAAATGATATGGGTTTGTCCACTTCTCAAAGAACTTGAGTTTTTTTTTTCTTTGAACGGTGATTTTCTTTTTGAGTAACCCAATGTCACACCGTCTAAAAGTCGACCTTAGCCAAGATCTGCCCAGACTACGTTGTTTTAACCGGGGCCGCGCTGGGTTGGTCAGACTTGGTTACGGCGTTCCCCGACCGTACTGCCTCCACACGAGTTGCCTCGCTGAAGTAACAGCCGGATGAAAACCGGGGTGCGGCTCAGGATCGAACCCCCCTCGGTGTGTTTATGCCCAAATGATGTTGTATGCTATTATTCTTGGACTTGATATGTTGGTTTGCTGTTCGTTTTGGAGCCGAGGGTCTCTCTGGAAGCAGCCTCTCTATCCCTATGGATAGAGGCAAGATCTGTCTACATCCCACCCTCCCCAGACCCTGTAAGTAGCTTTGCTATTTGTGGGATTTTTACTGGGTATGATTGATTCATTGATTGTCCAACCACTGGGCATAAGCCCAGGGTTATATCCATCCCAATATGACACAAGTGGGAATTGAACTTGAGTCTTTATCGTAAAAAACCCAAGTCTCCTACCTAGGGCTGTAAACGAACCGAACGAACACGAACAAGGTCATGTTCGTGTTCGTTCGTTAAGGAAATTAACGTGTTCGCGAACTGTTCACGAACACATACCGAACATAACTTTATGTTCATGTTCGTTCGCTAAGAAAATTTAGTTGTTCACGAACAGTTCGTGAACACTGGTCTCGAACACAAACGAACACAAGCAAATAAAAACAAACATTTAACTTGAAAATAAAAAATAAAAACATTGATATCTTTAAACATTATATAAGTAGTTAAACACAACCATCAAATGATAAATCAAAACACAAGAAGTCTACTACACTACCAAACAATGAATCAAGTTTAACTAACTTAGACATAATTATCCCAAAAAATGGTTTAGAATGTCCAAATTTTAGCTAACTTAGAAAAAATAGGGTTTCAAGTTTTCAATAGATAAAAGGTTTATTATTTATTATTTTTTTAATATAATCAAACGAACACGAACGAATATAAACGAACGTAACCCAACATATTACCAAACGTTCACGGACGCAGTCGAACGAACGAGGCCTGTGTTCGTGTTCGTTCGCTAAGCTAACCGAACGAAATTTTTTGTTCGTGTTCGTTCGTTAAGCTAATCGAACGAACATAAACGAACTTCTCGCCGAACGGTTCACGAACTGTTCGCTGAACGTTCGGTTCGTTTACAGCCCTACTCCTACCACTAGGCCACAAATGGGGGGATAAAGAACTTGAGTTGTTTCAGACAATTTGATGAGTTAGCCGATTCGCAATACATATAGCCAAGGGTCAAAGTATTTCATTTCATGGGAGGGCGAAACATATAACATATAGAGATTGACTATTGTCTTATGTTCCTGGGGCGCACCGGACACTGCGTGACTATTGCCATCACCACTTTGGTGGGGTGGTAGAGGCTTTGTGTCTCTTGGGGAGAGACCAGGGTTCAAATCCTGGCATGGGGTAGAATTGATGTAATTTAGGAGTAGTGTTTATGTAATCTTTGCCGTTCAAAAAAAAAAAAAAAAAAACGGCGGTGCTATTCCAGCCAGTGGACCTTACCTCCGATTGAGTCGTTTCCAGGGTGGGCAGGCTGTTAAACAAAAAAGATAATTCTTCCCGAGGAATTAGTAGTTTATTATTTTGTATATAAGCCGATGGCCCAAAGTTAACTCTCTAGGGTTTTCACTTATATATATAGGGAGCCGCTAAAATGAAAACCACCTCCAGTTGTAAGAACCATGTGAACCAGTCTCCACCAATCAGGTGTTGTCAACAAAAAGGGTGTTTTGGTCTTTTTCCCCAAATGTCTAATCCCTCACTATCTCTCTTCATTAAATACCACCAGACACTTCTCTCTATAATATTCAAAATCATATCATTCTCTCTCTAAAAATCAAAACATCTTTCTTATCTCTTTGTCACCAAGATCTGCATATTCGTCGGACATATCTCCGGCCTCCCTTCCTCTCCGCTGTCTCCGCCACCCCACAGCTACTCCTCCGCCGCCGCATTCGTCACAAAGATCTGCATATTCGCCGGTCTTTCACCCCCTCAAAAACACGTCTGCAAATATTCGCCGGTGTGAAACCTTTGATGGAATACCCTCTCTCCTCCTTGTTCTCGTTGTCGGTAAGACACAAATATCTTTGTGAGACACAAATATGGCGGTGGCGTTGCAGCGGTGGCGTTGCAGCGGCGGCGGTGGCGGTGGCGGTGGCGTTGCAGCGGCGGGGTGGCGTTGCAGCTCCGGCTGAGAAAGAGGACGGCGGTGGTGGGATGCCGACGGTGGGATGACTTTGAAGGTTGTTTCTCTCTCTAGTAAGATATGCTCTCTCTCATCTCTCTCTCATTGAGGAGGAAGATGGTGTGAACACCTTCTGTGTGAGATGGGTTTTCTTGTTTTATGTTAAAGATGGTGTGGAACACCTACTGTGATGAGGGTAAGTGTAAGAGTAATATTCAACGGGTCATCATGCAAGGGACCAGAGGTAGCAGATAGTTTGGACTGAGTGTCAACCGGTGTAGCAACAGGTTTACAAGAGTCCATAGATGCTCGATGAATAATGTCTTTAGCATAAGCCTGTTGAGACAAAAACAGATCGTTGCCGTTCCTGGTCACCTGTATACCCAAAAAATATGATAATGGTCCCAAATCCTTCATAGCGAATTCCCCGGACAATGTAGACATTAACCGTGTACGGAGGGCCTCAGTCGACGTGGTGAGAATAATGTCGTCAACATAGATAAGAAGATACGCGATATCACGACCATGATGATAAATAAACAAGGAGTTATCGGACTTGCTTTGTCGAAAACCTTGCAAAGTGACGAAGTCGGTGAATCGCTGGTACCAGGCTCGCGGAGCCTGTTTGAGACCGTAGAGGGATTTGTTGAGACGACACACATAATCAGGAAAGTCGCGGTGTCGAAAACCCATTGGTTGATGCATGTACACCGTTTCTTCGAGATTGCCGTGTAAAAATGCATTAGTGACATCCAACTGGTGAATCGGCCAAGACTTTGACAATGCAAGAGAAAGAACCAATCGAATAGTGGCAGGCTTGACAACGGGACTGAACGTTTCGCCACAGTCAATGCCTGTTTGTTGCTTCTGACCATCACAAACCAGCCGAGCTTTATACCGTTCCAAACTGCCGTCCGACCTGTATTTATGTTTAAACAACCACATGCTGCGTATAATATTCATGTCTGGAGTCCTGGGTACAAGCTCCCAGGTCTTGTTTTTAATAAGAGCACTAAATTCGTTAGACATAACATTATACCACTCTGGTGAGGACAAGGCAACCTGCGGGTTTTTGGGAATAGGAACGACAGCGGAGGTATGTAAGTTAAAAACCTGTTTGGGTTTAGTGATGTCGCTCATAGAGCGGGTTCGAATGGTCCGAGTTGTGGTAGGTGGGGGAGGGGGTGGGGGAACAGTAGGAGAGGTCGGTGGTGCGGTTAGGCTGGGTGTTGGAGATGGGCTGGCAAAAGATGGTGGATTGGGTTGAAAGTGGGCTGATGTGGTGGGATGGTCCAAGGGGTGCGGGCCGGTATGGGATGGGGGCTGTGGAGGAGTGAAGTGGGCTGGTGTGGTGGAATGGGCCAAAGAATGTGGGCCGGTGTTGGTGTGGTGATGTGGGGGGTCGGACGAAGGAAGGGGACTGGAAGGTGGGGCAGAAGGTGGGCCATGTAGATGTGGGCCTTGGGTAGAGGTGTTGGGGGAGTGTGAGGTGGTGGGGGACTGTTGGAGATATTCCCACACAAGGGGATGGATGGTGGGATTTAGGAAATCATATGCGGGGGGTTTAGTTGGGGATTGAATAGTATAAGGGAATATAGATTCTTCAAAGTGTACGTGACGAGAGATAATAAGTTGATGTGTGGTGAGATCGAGGCATCGATAGCCTCGATGATTCGAGGGATACCCGAGAAAGACACATGGGTGAGAACGAAAATCTAGTTTGTGTATGGTGGTAGAAGGCGCGAGAGGATAGCAAAGGCACCCGAAAATGCGAAGGTGAGCATATTCGGGGACACATTTGTCAAGCATCGTGGTGGGGTTTTTAAATTGGTAAGATTTGTTGGGTAGAATGTTAAGGAGATAAGTAGCGGTTTCGAGCGCGTGATGCCAAAAATTGGGAGGTAGGGAAGCTTGGGCCAGAAGGGTGCGAACCATATTATTTATGGTGCGGATTTTGCGTTCCGCCTTACCATTTTGTGAGGAGGTGTAAGGACATGAGAAACGGAATTGCATGCCGTTTTGATTGCAAAAATTATAAAAATTTTGGTTGGCGTATTCTTTTCGGTTGTCACATTGAAACTGTTTAATTTTTCGGTCAAATTGAGTGTGAATCAAATTATGTAGGGTGGAGGAGGTATGAAAGACTTGTGATTTAGTAGCTAGTGGAAAAGTCCACAAAAAATTGGTGAAGTCGTCCAAGAAAAGAATGTAATATTTGTGGCCACCCGTACTAAGTACGGGTGATGTCCAAAGGTCACTGTGAATGATGTCAAATGGTGCACAAGTATAATTAATAGAATCATAAAAAGGCAATCGCACACTTTTACCAAAAACACAAGCTTGACAAAGAGTTTTATTAAGTTTTCCATAATCAACAAAAGACGAAATTTTCAAAGACTGTAATAAATCATTGCCAGGGTGGCCCAAGCGTTGATGCCAGCGATCTTGTGAAACAGCAACAAAAGCGGATGGTTGTGTAGAGTTGAGGGGAAGAGGTTGTGTCAGTGGATAAAGGTCGCCGGTGCTGTTACATCGTAGGATAGGAGCCCGAGTTTTGAGATCCTTCACAAGAAAACCAAAGGGGTCAAATTCAATAGACACTAAGTTATTAGTGGTAAGACGACGAATGGAAATAAGATTTTTGATAATATTAGGAGCAAATAAAACATTATTCAGTTTGAGAGGGGGGAAGGGTGGGGGTAGGACCTGGTTGCCTTGTGCCAAAACAGGGATAGACATGGCATTTCCAACGATAATATTTTTATTAGTGCACTTATTAAAAGTAGACGGGGAGTATATACCTTGCTCATTAGCCGAGTGAGAGGTGGCACCGGTGTCCATTATCCCGCGATCTGGAGAATTGAGTGCCAAGGAGTATAGCGCCTGCTCGATGTCAGTTGGAGAATAAGTGGTGTGGTTAGCTTGATCGGGCCGCGGACCGAGAATGCCTTGAGAGGACGGTGAAGCAGGCTTGGAAGGATATGGGCAAGGTGGTTGGGCTGAATTGTTGTTGTGGAGAAGGCTGGCCCATTGTGAAGCAGTCCAATTACTTGGAAAGACTATGTATGGATGGGCATGACTGGGTTGTTGGTTGGTATAGGGCCGGTTGCGGCCAGATGACGATCGACCACGACCGCGGCCACGACCCCCACGGGTGCGACCACGGCCCCCACGGTCATAGGAGGGTGTGAACTGGTTGGGTTGTTGCTGGGTGGAGGCAGTGGCGGTGAGTGCAGTAGCGGTAGAAGAAGAAGCACGAACAACCTGTCTCTTTTTCTTGCTTTCTTCAAGTGTGAGACGCGAGCGAGTTTCATTGAAGTCGGGCAGCGGCTCGCGGTTTTGAAGAACAGTAGAGATTTCGTCATATTGTTCGGTAAGACCGGTTAGGATTTTGATAACGAGCATTCGATCGTCAACCGGAGAACCAACGCTCTCAAGTTGATCGGCCAAGTGCTTGGCATGCTGGCAATAGTCGGCCATGGAGGAGATGTTATCCAGACTGAGATTAGCGAATTCCTGGCCGAGAAACACGGCACGGGTGTTCTTGTTGTCACTGAATTCGGTTTCAACAGAGGTCCAAGCGTTGTTCGCAGTTTGTCCGGGTTTGAGAATGATGTGAAGGAGTGTAGGAGAGATGGTCGCATAGATCCACTGGAGCACAATGGCATCCAGTCGAGACCACAAAGCATCAGCAGCAGCGGCTTCAGCTTTGGTGACCGCTGCATCAGAGGAGGAGGCGGCAGCAGCTTCAGGCTTGGGTGCAAGATGATGAAGGACCTCATAGGCTTGGCAGTGGACCTTGAACAAGGTTTTCCATGTAGTGTAATGTGTCGAATCTTTGTCTAGAGTGATCGGGATGTGGGTCTTGATGTTGGAAACAGTTAGGGCGGGATGAAGTTTGGTATCCATGGGAATAGAAGTGAAGAAGAATATGCAGGGAGGATGAGCCGAAAGCCGGAGAAGAGAGTAGGCAGCCGGCGGCAGGTAGGGTTTAGGGGGAGGATCGATATAGGTTTGATACCATGTAAGAGTAATATTCAACGTGATTTCATTCCTTGATACAATGCCCTATAAATAGTACATAATCAAATCTTCTAAATGTGAGAAGATATGGATACAATAATTAACATAATTACAGAATATTCTATTAGTAAGCACATTTTGATGGGTTTTTTTCTTCATTTTTTATGATTCCACATTTAGACGGGGGTTTTCATGATTTCTTTGATTTGATGGGGTTTCTTTTGATTTGTGTTAAAGATGTAGATATACCTTCTGTGATGAGATGGGTGAAGGTGGGTTTTTAATTTTTGGGTGAATCTTGGTTTGAATCTGACCGGTCAACCTCCGGCCGGTCAACCTTCTGTGATGAGATGGGTGAAGGTGGGTTTCTTTTGATCGTTACTAGTTTAAATTGGAGGTGAATGATGGGTGAAGGTGGGTTTTTAATTTTTGGGTGAATCTTGGTTTGAATCTGGCCGGTCAACCTCCGGCCGGTCACCCACACCCCTGAAGCAACCTGATGGCGGACCCCCGGCAGGTCAACCTTTCGTGACTCCAAAGGTTCAATATGTTTTTGATGGGTGAATGTTGTTTTACCACTAATGTTTTGATGATGCTGGTTATTTGATCGGTTGGATCTGGGTGGCGATGATGAAAAAAAACCTAGATTTTAATGACGATGGCGTGGCAAGGTCGGCGGAGGGTAGGTTTTTGAACCTGCAACCCTGCTTTTGCAGCCTCTGATTATCGGAAAATCTGAGCCAAAACATTGTTTTTTTTTAAGATTCCACTCGTTTTTTTTATTTTTGTTTTGTTGGGTTTTTATATTTTTTTGAGGCGTCGATGATGATAACAAAATATCTGAGACACCTCCCGAGTTTGCGATTTCTAGGTGCGTTCGTTTTTGCGTAAAAATTTTTTTTTTGAAAAAAAATTAAACCGTAAACTTTTTTAACGTAAACCGTGAACTTTTTTAACCTAAAACGTAAAAACATGAAGCGTAAAACATAAAAAGTTTTACGTAAAATGGAAAACGTAAAAAGTTTAACGTAAAGTTTTAAACGTAAAATGTAAACTTTTTGACGTAAAACGTAAAATGTAAAAAGTTTTACGTAAAACGTTAAAAGATTTACGCAACACGTAAAAAGTTTTTTGGCGGTCGTAAAACGTAAAACGTAAAAAGTTTTACGTAAAACGTAAATAGTTTTACGTAAAACGTAAAACGTAAAAAGTTTTACGTAAAATGAAAAATTTTTAACGTAAAACGTAAAACATAAAAAGTTTAACGTAAAACTTAAAACGTAAAAAGTTTAAAATTTTTTACGTAAAACGAAAAAAGTGTACAAAATGGGCGCGGTAAAAAAAAGTGAAAAAAAACGGCGCGGTAAAACGGCGTGTAAATAACGTATAAAAAATTGGCGCGTTAAAAAACGCGGAAAAAACGGCGCGTTTAAAAAAACGACGCTTGAAAAAACGGCACGTAAAAAATGGTGCGTTAAAAAACTTCGAAAAACGTAAACTTTTTAACGTAAAACGTAAAAAGTTTAACGTAAAACGTAAAAATTTTAACGTAAAACGTAAAGCGTAAAAAGTTTAACATAAAACGTAAAACATAAAAAACGTGTTAAAAAACGTGTTAAAAAACGTTCAAAAAACGGCGCGTGAAAAAATTGTAAAAAACGGCGCGTTCAAAAACGTGGAAAAAACGGCGCGTAAAAAACTTGTAAAAAACGGTGCGTTAAAAAACGTCGAAAAAATGGCGTGTTAAAAAACGTGTAAAAAACGGCGCATTAAAAACGTCGATTGAGAAAAAAGGCGCCTTAAAAAAACGGCGCGTTAAAAAAACGTCGATCGAGAAAAACGGCGCCTTAAAAAAACACCGCTTTAAAACGGGACGTAAAAAGCGTGAAAAACGGGGCGTAGAAAACGGCGCGTAAAAACATGACGGTAAAATGGCACGTAAAAAAATGGGGCGTAAAAAAACGTAAAAACGGTGCGTGGAAAACTCGGGAAAAAAACGGTGCGTTAAAAAAACGTAAAACATTTTACGTAAAACGTAATTCGTAAAAAGTTTTACGTAAAACGTAAAAATTTTAACGTAAAACGTAAAAACTTTTACGTAAATCGTAAAACGTAAAAAGTTTAAAATTTTTAACGTAAAACGTAAAAAGTGTACAAAAAGGGCGCGTTAAAAAAAGTGAAAAAAACGGCGCGTAAAAACGGCGCGTAAAAAACGGTGCGTGAAAAACGGTGCGTAAAAACGCCGCGTAAAAAACGGCGCGTAAAAACAGCTTTAAAAAACGGTGCGCAAAAAAAACGGCGCGTTAAAAAACTTCGGAAAACGGCGCGTAAAAAACGACGCGTTAAAAAAACGCCGCGTTAAAAAAACGCCGATTGAGAAAAACGACGCCTTAAAAAAACGGCGCGTTAAAAACGGCGCGTAAAAAAGGCGCGTAAAAACGGCGCGTAAAAAACGGCGCGTAAAAAACGGCGTTAAAAAAGGCGCGTTAAAAAACAGCGCGTCAAAAAAACGTAAAAAGTTTAACGTAAAACTTAAATTGTAAAAATTATAAAAATCTTTAAAATAATCTGAATTTAAAAATGTTTTTAATAAAGAAATTATGTTTAAAAAATAAAAGTAATAAAAAGTATTTAATGAATAGAACAAAAAAGGTAATTTAAAATTAATATATATAAAAAGACAAAATAGAGTTATTTTACTTAAATACCCTTTTGGATTATAATATTAAAGACATAATAAGACAAAAAGCTTTTAATATTAATGTTAACTACTTTTAATCACATCCATCCATCTAGTTGATCTAAGGGCCATAAAGTGGTTCCCATGGTTCTTACAACTAGAGATGGTTTTCATTTTAGCGATCCCATATATATATATATATATATATATATATATATATATATATATATATATATATATATATATATATATATATATATATATATATATATATATATATATATAGGGATAGGATCATGAGAAAACTAGATCTAAATGAGAAAACCAAAAAACTATTAAATATAGGGGTATTTTTGTCAACAGACATATTTACACGCTTTCTGTTCGCCCAATTCATAACCCACACACACAGTCTCGATTTTCTTTTCTGGAGGTTTCGTGTTCAGCAATTATCGAATCTTACATCAATCAATTCCATAATTGTATCAATTACTCATACATATAACGGATCTCATACTGAATTAAAGTTGTTTCGCATCCAGATTCGTGTTTAACAATCGTAGGTAATCGGATTTCATGTTTATTTTATCACATATTGTTCATAATCGGAATTCGGACATGTTTGATTGTTGTTTAATCGATATTGTCGTTAAATCGTTCAGGTATGGCTTCATCCAGCAGTTCTACAAACAATGGTGCAACTATTGTTGACGCATTAATCAGTTCTAACGGTGATGACGGACATGAACGCATCGATGAGTCAACTGATGCTAACAATTCAAGTTATGGCAGTCATAATGTCCGTCCATTACGTCTGTATGACGTTGATCAATTAGGTAATTTATTTATTTTATTAAAAAAATGTGTATTACACATGTGTACACGTGTTTGTATTACGATGTGAACTGTATATATCATTAATTGTTAACATGTTTGTATTTTCAATATAATATGTTGTTTTTCTTTTAAATATATTACTATAATGCATATGTGCAATGTTTTTTTTTTATTTGGCTGTAATTTTCGTGTTCATATTGAAGGAGATATAACAAGCCATGTATACATAACAACTGATGGAACAAAGTTCTGGAAACCTTTGGTGTCTCCTGAATATACACCTACCTTCGGAATGGTTTTTGACACATGGAGCGACGCTGAGAATATGTACAAGTCTTATGCTGAGAGGTCTGGGTTTTCTGTACGTTTGGGTGCCTTGAAGAGAAATGGAAATGTTATTACACATAGGTATATGCAATGTACCAGATCCAGTAAACCTAAGCAAACACAACTTGAATCGATGGACCCTAGTGCTTTTAAAGTATCTCGAAGTAGCAGCTACAAAGTTACTGACTGCAGGGCGCGGCTAAAGCTTAAAGCTATCTCAGGCACTACAAAATTTTTCGTTTATGGTTTTATTGAAGCTCATAATCATGGATTGGTCGACAAGGACAATCTAGACTTTACCAGAAAAAGGATGAAACTTAGTTATGACGACCAGAGGTTCATTCACAAACTAAGCTTGAACAAAATTGGCCCTAATGTCGCGCATAAGATTCGAGCTTCGTTAAAGGGTGGGCACCATAATGTACAAGGAACTCTAGTAGAATTCAAAAATTTCACTAGAGATCTACGGTCTTTTATCGGCAAGAAGGATGCACAAATGGTTGTTGATACGTTAAAAGCTCGTATGATAAATCTGCCAAATTTCTTTTTTGAATGTGTGGTGGTTGACGGTGAGCTAAGATCGTTGTTCTGGGCTGATGACGTATCCAAGTGCAATTACGAAGCCTTCGGAGATGTGTTAGGTTTTGATGCAACATATCACACGAATCAGTAAGTTTTCTATCTTTGTTATGTTGCATAAATGATACGAACAATGTGGTTACAATCAGTTAGACTGTTTTGTTGTATTACATCTATGTAAAAACGATTCGTATTTTATTAATGAATGTATTACTGATGTTATGTTTGTCATATTACACTAAATTCATTGTTTTATGTTGTTTTTGAAGGTATAACATGATATTTGTTCCGTTTACCGGTGTCGATCACCATAAAAAGTGTGTCACCTTTGGTGCTGGGCTATTATACGATGAAACAATTGGTTCTTACACGTGGTTGCTTACCACATTCCTTAAAGCTCATAACAATAAGCAACCAATGTTGGTGTTGACCGATCAGGATGCTGCGATGAAACAAGCAGTTTCTGGTGTATTCAATAAATCTATTCACCGGCTGTGTATGTGGCATATTGTAAGGAAAATTCCTGCAAAGGTATGATAGTATTTTTTACATACATTCATCTACATACGTGTAATAGTTGTATACTTTAATGTCATTCATTTATGTTTGTGATTTTTTTTATTCAGATTGCAGGTGATGTATTGGAAAATATAGACTTGAGAGCTGCTATACATAAGCTGGTTTGGAATTTGTTTATCACACCTGAAGAATTTGAAGAAAGATGGAATTTGCTTATGGAAGGGTTACACTTGAAAGAAAATAATCGGCTGAACGAGATGTATGAGATTAGGGATCAATGGGTTCCGTGCTATTTTAGGGATGTGCACATGTGTTGTCTAATGAAAACCACCTCGAGGTGTGAGAGTTCGAATTCCCTGTTCAAAACAAATTCTAGTGGAACAAACACGCTCGTGCAATTCTTGATGTGTTTCGACACAGCAATTGATGGGCAGCGGTACACTCAACGCAGATTGGAGTTCGAAAGTAACACAATAGCACCATCAATGCCGAAGAACGTGCCTATCGAAAGACATGCCTCGGAATTATATACACATACGCTGTTTTTGGAGGTGCAAAAAGAGATATACAGAGGCATGCATTCTGCTATATTGCTTCAAAAACCCCAGAACTTGATGGGGTAAAAATTTATACCATTGTTCATACTAACAGACAGTATAAAGATATTAATGAATTTGAGGTAATTGGCTTATTATATTGTTGTATTACATATGTACATTATAATTATCAACATTATGTTTTTTTAACATTTGTAACCTATACACATGTGATGCAGGTCAGTTTTGATACACGTGATAGATCGGTTTCATGTTCGTGTATGGGTTATACGCGCCTTGCTATTTGTGCAGGCATGCCTTTTGTGTGTATAGATACAACCAGGTTGATGAAATTCCCGTTCAGTATCAACCTGGTAGATGGAAACGAGACATATTGCCAAGGAGGGTTTTTAGCATGTCGAACAGGTATTCTGCCGATACAGACACGGAATCTGTAATCCGGAATGAGATTTTTGATTTGGTCATTGAGTGTACTGATCGTCTAAGGCATAATATTGGTAAACTTTCTGAGTTGTCTGGTGAAATTAAAGAAATTAGGAACCGTGTGTTTCGCGAATTCCCGACTGAACCGACGTGTAACAAGACATCAGCTGTGATCAGTGACCTTCTCAAACAGCCTGAAGATATGGAAGTCTCGATAAATCCGCCACAAGGCATCCGGAACAAAGGGTGCGGTACCAACCATCGACTCATCGGTCCCGGGGAAAAGGCTGTTGTTAATAGTGCTAAAACTACTAGGCTGTGTGGAAAATGCAAGAAATACATTAATGATCATGACTCGCGTAATTGTGAAAAAGTTCGGGCTGCCAAAGAAGCCGCGGCTGCTGCTGCAAAAGCTGTTAAAGTTGGTAATGTTGCTGTTCCAGAAGATTCATGTCACGTTGGTGTCGTTGATTTGTCTAACGGTGATACATCTGTTGGACCATCGTCTCGCATTTGTACTCGGGCCACTAGAAGATCCACTAGAAGATCTACCGTACATTCGTCCGACCCGCTTGAAGAGTGATTTGGTTTATACAATATCGAGACTTGTTTTTACATAATAAGCAATGTGACTCTTACATTACACATGTGCTTCGAATAAGTTTCATGGGATTATGGATTTTTTTTTTCTAGTATTACACATGCATCCTGTTTGTGATGACATGTTTTTTATGGATTGTGTTACAGGATTAGGTTCAAACGTGAACAAAATCCCAAGAGTGAACTGCGTGAACTGATCTGGGCCCTTGATTTTTATGATCTTGAGATTAAAGTGAGTGGCATGATGGTAATTATTTGGTTAATTTTTTCCATTTAATTAAATACAAAAAGGGTATATGTGTAATTTCCATCTTAAATTGATTTGCATAAATCTTGTTCTCTCATAAATCAAGTAAACACTATCATCTTCATTATTTGATAAAAACCCTACCCAAAAACTCCTAGCCGACCCCTGCTCTCTCCCTCGTTCTCTTCTCCGGCTCCGGCAACCGGAGCAACGCCGGCCACCTTCATCACCCCGATATCCGGCCGCACCCCCACACACTCAAACCACGACCAATTGATCGATTTTTTTGTCTCTCCATCTCGATGATGAAACAGAGTGCCACCGATCCGATGTTTATCGCCGGCGATGTGATGTTTATCGCCGGCCGATCTGATAGTTTATCGCTGAATAGAAATATAAGCATCTCCTCCAGCCACCGTTTCCCCCGTCGTTCTGCCGATGTTTCACATCTATATAACACCCGCCGCCACCAAAATCTCCGGCCATGTTGCCACCAAAAAACATCTTTAAGGTTTTGTTATATGTGTTATCACCGTCTAAATCCTCGACTGCCACAAAAAATCGAATAAGCATATTGGATTTTTTTCCGATCTTGATGGGACGAAGTCTGCATTTGAAGAAAATGACCATTCTGTGATTATGCAATGAAGAAGGAAGAGGTGATCTCTTTTTTTTTTAAGATTACGTCAAATCCCAATAAAACATATATTATTGTTTTAATTGATTTTAAGAAGTATTTTCGTTTCCAAGATATCATTATTTTATTTGATTTTAAGAAATATTTTCGTTTCCAAGGATTTAGCCACTAGAGGCATAACCTCATAGGTAAAGCCATCAAGTGGGTCCGAGTTTCCTGTTTTTTTTCTTTAATTTAAGGTTTTTTTTTAAATGTGTTTAATAGTTTTTGTATTGAGGTATGAAAGTGTGTTGATGTTTTATTATAATAGTTTTTGTATTGATGTATGAAAATGTGTTAATGTTTTATTATATTCGTTTGAGTGATTCATACTCATAGAGGCTTGTACACATGTGTATTCTGATTTTGCTCTGTTTTTAATGCGATGTACACATGTGTATTCTGATTTTGCTCTGGTTTTAACGCGATGTACACATGTGTATTCTGATTTTGCTCTGTTTTTAATACGATGTACACATGTGTATTCTGATTTTAACGCGATGTACACATGTGTATAGCGTCTGTTTTTGTGATATCTCAGAATTTTGTGTGTATTGAATGTGTAAGGTTGTTGATGTACACTTGTGAATTATACAAAGTATTAGTTGCTGAGTTTTTTTGGTGCTATTATAGGAGATGTCGTTAACGAGAAAAGTGGTGATGGAAGGTCGATAAGGATGATTCACGTATGAGGTCGATAAGGATGATTCACATATGTTTGTTTTCTTGGTCGATAAGGACGATTCAACATACAACGTGGCGAATAGTTGTAAAAGATTATGTTTGTTTTGTTTTTTCGATTATGTTGGGTTTATTGTTTCTACGAAACTGGAACTTGTAATTATATGTTTTTTTTTGTTTGGTTTGGAAAACATTATGGAACTTGTAATTTGTTAAATATAAAATAGTTTTACAGGGTATTGTTTCTATGTATGTATTATGTAGCTAATTACACATATGTACGATGCTGAGTACACATGTGTACTGTTCTATGTATATCCAAGTACACATGTGTATACCGTTGAAATATGAAGGTTACGTGGATCTTAAAAATCAAAATTTGAATTCTGGTGATGAAATCTGAAATAAAAATTAAAATTGAAATATGGTGATTTGTTGTTTGTTTTGATAATTATCTTATTAATAAATAAAACATAATGTGGATAATAAATTTAAAATAGGAAAGATGCTACTTAATTCAATTATTAAAATAATGATTTAAATCTAATTTTTTTATATAATTACAATCCTACCCTTAACAACTAAAAAGGAAATCAAGGGTCCAGATCTGTTCACGCAGTTCACTCTTGGGAGGTTGTTCACGCTGGAACCCTACCCTTGTGTTACATGTCTAAACTTGAGTTTATGTTACATAAGCATACATGGTGTTACATATTTTGACCTTATATTCAATGTGATATTATACTACATGTATGCATTACTTGTTTTATGGTAACATCGATGTTGACATCATATTACACGTCTGATGGATATGTTCACATTCATTTTATATGTACATTTCATATGATATTGTTATTATATTACAAATAAAAATCATTGTACATTTCATATGATATATTAAAAATAAAAATCATTCAGAACAATCCAAGCCATGATACGTTCGTTTTTTTTTTAGTTATGTGGTTGTATTTCACGTGTGCTATATAACGTTATCATAAAGTTGTGATACGTTTTTTTCTTTTTGTATGATACGTTTTTTCTTGTGTATGATACTGTTTGCTAACACATTACACACGTGAAATGCATACAACTGTCAAAACCGATAAACATTCGTATCCAATATAGATGCTAGAATTTAAACGTGCATAAAGCATAATATGTCTTACACAATCATGTTATACTAATAATATTGTATCAATCATAACATCTAAAGATTGTATCAATACGGGATAATAGTCAAAAGCAATATCGAAATGATACGATTTTCCATCTATCCTTTGTACGTTGCACCTTCCAGTTCATTCTGTTTGGCCGTGTACGCTTCATTCTTTGCATCCGCTATAACATTTTCTTTGAACACGTTTGCATCAGAAAGCAGGATTCTTGCACAATATTTCATCCTGAGGTTGTTTATCTGACTTTGTTGCATTGATTCCCTGTTGTTGAATCCGCATTCAAACGGTTTGTTCTTTCCATAGTACAACTCCATATGCCGCATGGCGAAAATCCCGCAGTCAGTGAAGTTGTCTCTTGTTGCCCAGCCAATCTCTTTCTTTGATAGTGTTACGCTTGATAGTGCTTGTGCACTCGGGTGTTGGACACTACGCATGTAAGCACATATGATATGTTTCTGCCAAATAATAAAGTGTATGTTAGGTGATATCAACATCCACATTGAAAATGGTGCATATGTGTATCACTGTTTAATGTCATTGTCATTATATTTTAATAACTTACAATCTTGTTTAGTGTGCCTTTTGACGCGAAGTTGTTACCGTCTTTCATCGATACCCAAGCAAATTTTGGATGCATGTTATCTATCACTTCAATTGAAGGCTCCCTCAAGTCAAAGCATACTAGGTAATAGTGGTGACTTTCCAGTACAGGAATCACAACTACATCATATGATTTCAGATCAAGTTTGTCGGCGTTACGTTCAAGCACTATTAACAGGTTCTTTTTGAATGCTGCTGTCCTTGCCTCCACAGTATGCTTTCTGTTTAGCATCCATCCATTCTGTTTTGTTATTTAAAAAAAAACACACACACGTTTGAGTATATTTAATAGTAATGGTAAAGAAAATTGTTTATCATATAATACTTACAATTGTCGACGTGTAACAAAACAAACGTTTAGGTCCATCCTTATTTTTCAAACCTTCTTGATGATTCAAAACACCCGCCCAACAATCTATAGCACATGTGTACAGCTGTTTGCCTGGAATAAAGTGAGCTAACAGAAACGCTCTTGTTTCCAGTCCGTATGCAGTTGCGAAAATATCTTTCCTGTATACATATGTTCACATCAGTTACACATGTGAATCATAATAATATTTTGCAAACTTCATAATGCATAAATGTAATAAAACTTACAAGAACAGTCTTTCGACTTCTTTCTTTTATGCTTCTATTTTTGCTGCCTTCAGTTCCTTTTCCATTTGTTTTTGTTCTGCTTTTGCATCTTCTTCTGACATTGCTCTCATTTTCTTTTTCGTTGCACTCTTTTCTTGAGTTGTTTGTCGTTTTTCTCCATCATTTTTGTCATTGGCGATTGCCAACATATACGACCATATCAGTTGTTCCTCGTCGTTTAGTTTTTCATTGATGTCTACCGGCTGATTAATAGACGCGCTTTGTTGATGCTCAGCAGATTTTAAGTTTATTTCACCCGATATGCTCCCAGACTCTTGTGAACTAATGCCGAGATCAAAGTTCGGCATTGAGGTATCACGTTCTTTCTTCTTTTGCACATGTGTAACTTTGTTCATTTTTTCAATGATTTCCCCAATATTTTCTTCAAAAAATTGCGTCCATCCAGTTTGCGTTACATGTTCATTGATATCAATCACCTCTTTGTATATTGTTTCGTATTTTTTATGCAGTTTTGTATCTCAGGTATGTCCGGGAAAGCCAAACATGCATCACACAACGCTTTTTCTAATATTTTTTTGTCCCTCGTGATGCGATCGAACAGAGCGTCCAGTTTTATAACATTTCCCTGTTGATATTACATGATAAGTATGTAGCACACGTGTGGAATATATACATATATATATATATATATAATACAGGTTTGGATAAATGTATACAATAACGTACCGTCAAATCAGCTGGATTACTCGTATCATCGTAAAGAATTATCTCGTTCAAATTGTGTTTTGTGACATGTTCAGATGTGTCGTTTTTTGGATAAACGTATTGATCTCTTAACTCGCCCATGCCAAAACCTCCATTTTTCAGTTCGATTCTCTCCCTCTTTCGCAACTTTTCGGTTGTCCAGAATTCAAGCGGGCTCATATGTCGATCAACATTTATTGGAGGGACATTTGTTCGATCAACGTACAACAGCTGTTCACATGTGTGGCATAAAACAGTTAG
The DNA here is from genome assembly GCF_002127325.2 of Helianthus annuus. Classification (NCBI taxonomy): domain Eukaryota; kingdom Viridiplantae; phylum Streptophyta; class Magnoliopsida; order Asterales; family Asteraceae; genus Helianthus; species Helianthus annuus. The sequence continues at coordinate 72,774,691 of NC_035434.2, read as the reverse complement.
AACATATTTATAAGTTGATACATATGTGAACGATAAACACAATACATATCACATGTGTAATAAACGTCATATTACACGTGAAATCTGATCAACATGCACATGTGATCATTATAGTGATAACAAACGCAATTTGTGAATTACAATTACACGCATACACACACGTGCGCGTATATAAAACATGTAATACATACCGTTAGGATTGTTAACGCGCCCGTGAAGAAACAATTTTTGTCACACCTTCTCCATGTTTTTTTGCATCTCTTGATGGAATTGACGATGTACGCGCACCAATCAACATGTTGTGGGTTTATTTCATCCCTCATATGGTGTAGGAAATTAAGATCACACTTTCCTTGGTCTTGATTTTCAACAAATGTGCTCATGAATAATGTCAAAAAATTCAATTTGAACATTATTCCATCATCATCGCCGTTCTCCTCTATGTTTTTTGATATGGCTGAAGGTGTAACGTAACTTCCCTTGTACATGTTTCTCCATTCCTTTGTAATCCCAACAATTTTTCTTGTATTCGAATGTTTCCAGATATATACCATGGTTTCTTATCCCCAGAAGGTTGTGGATTGCATCCCCATCAATCTTAATCTTAACACATCCTGCATTGATCTCCATATTGTCTGTATCAAGATTGTCAACTACGTAATGGCCCAACCTCCCAGGTATGCCGTCGTTTTGGATTGATAGAAGTTTACCAAAACCTAGGCTTCTAACAGCTTCTTTCTGTTTCTCTGTCATACCTTTTATCGCTATACACAGTTGTCTCGGAGATACACGTGTTCGTATCGAACACCAATTACTACCGTTTGTAACCTTCGTTTTTTTACCCTTGGGTGTGTTTTTTGCGTCTTCGTGTTCATCGTCAACTGTTTTCGAGCGTATCGACTTTCTCGACCTCAATTTTTCGGTAACAGATCTTTCGTTTATTGGGTTGTCGTCTTTAGCATCAGGTGCATTTGAGCGTTTCCTTGTTTTTCTGGCTTTAATATGCACACCTGCAAATCATCAGACGTTATGACGTTACATTAACGGTGCACGTGTGCATTGGATGTACATTCAATCACATGTGTAATATAAATGACTAACAATTAAATACAATTACAACTTTAGTCTAGACGTTTCACAAAATATCCATTTAAGTCCATGTTTTTTTTCGTTTTAACCCTTTGACCGTATCAGTGTGTTTAATATACACGAGTTCTTTCATGCATATATACATTTCAGTACAGTTATAGGTTATATTATTCGTGTTCACTTGCATTGCACATGTCACATGTCACAATACACTTATGATGCACATGTGCATTACATACATATTCAATATCATATGTGCAATACAATATGTAGAACACATAATCACATGTTAACGCTTAACAACCATAATTGTGGTGCATGTGTTCACTAAAAATTGCATTTGACTCACATGTAAATACAGTACAATACATTTATATAGCAGTTTGGTACATATATCATTATCACACGTGAAATACATATACACTTTAATGACGTGTATTTGCGTATTAATTACATACCTGTAACAGTATCGTCAACTGTTTTCGAACGTGTCAACTTCATCGACCTCAATTTTACGGTAACCGATCCTTCGTTTAATGGGTTGTCATTGTTAGCATCAGGTGCATTTGAGTATTTCCTTGTCTTTTTGGCTTTAATATGCACATCTGCAAAACATCAGACGTTATGACATTACATTAATGGTGCACGTGTGCATTGGATGCACATTCAATCACCTTCAATCACATGTGTAATATAACACATACAACACATAATCACACGGTAACAGATAGAATATAAATATATATATATATATATATATATATATATATATATATATATATATATATATATATATATATATATATATAGGGATGAGTCCTCTGTAGTTTGTTATTCACTGTTAACAGTTTTTTTTGGCAATTATTTGTGACCAACTATCCGACTAACTATTAACTTCAATTACAACTTTAGGCTAGGCATTCCACAAAATATACATTTAAGTCCATGTTTTTTTTATTGTTTTAACCCTCTGACCGTATAAATGTGTTTAACATATATGAGTTTATTCGCGCATATACACGTTTCAGTACAGTTATATGTTGTATTATTGGTGTTCACTTGCGTTGCACATATCACACTACATTTATGATGCACATGTGCATTACATTCATATTCAGTAGCATAGGTGTAATAGAATACGTAGGACACATAATCACATGTTAACGCTTAACAAACATAATTGTGGGCACGTGTGCAATATATATACAATGAATGACGTGCATTTGCGTACTAATTACATACCTGTACCAGTATCGGCCGTGTCAGGTGCTTTTTGCCTTTTCCTTTTATTTGCTAATGGATGATTCGTGTTGTTGGCTGTTTATAAAAAAACATAAATAAATAAATAAATAAACAAATTACACTATGTATATGTGTATATGAATGTGTATGTGCGTTAGAACTATATGTAATGCTTCCAAGTGAACATATGTATTTCTTTTTATTGTTACGTATCATAACTTACCAGATTCTCCGTCGTTCACAACGTTACTTTTGGTGTCTCGAGCTTTATCCTTGTTGTTTACAGCTTCGTTTTCTTTGTTATGGCTTTCATCATTGATATTGTTGTGCATGTCCTTAATTTCGCTGTTTTGAACATCATCTTTTTTCTTGTTGTTCGATTTAACCATGAATCTGACTTTTTTGCGAACTGTGATGTTGTTTGTCATATTAAAAAAAAATTAATAATAATAATGATAATAATAAATAAATAAATAAATAATAAAACATAAAGAGTAACCATAATTATTGAGTAAACGGATGAACAAATGGCAGTAATGTTAAGAATATAATATTTTTTTTTAGTAATACCTGGTTTTGCCTGGTTGGTTTCGATATTGCCGGTACTTTCATCATTGTTGAGGTTCACCATCATTTCTTTTTTTTTTTCTTTTATCGCATCAGCTGCTAAATGGAACATATAATGAATATAACATATGTGTAATATAACATAATTATATGTGTGACCATAATACACAAGTGGTGGATACGATTCATATTTATAACTCATATAATCATCGTATATCAATAACATATTTATCATTTATATTACACATGGCCATCATATCATACGAATATATGTGTATATATATATATTTCATTTGTATTTTCACACGTGAACCGTATACACGAGTACCACACATGTGTGACACATTACACGCATCATAAATATCATTTAACATTATATTGCATGTGTGAACCATATATACGAGTATAATACATGTGTGACACATTACACGCATCCTAACTATCATTCACCATTATATTGCACATGAGAACTGTATACACGGGTATCACATATGAGACACATTACACGCATCGTAACTATCATTCAACATCATATCTGCACATGTGAACCATATACATGAGTATCCTACATGTGTGACGCGTTACGCGCATCCTAACTATCAGCCAACCTTATATTTGCACATGTGAACTGTATACACGGGTATCACATATGTGATACACGTTACACGCGTCCTAAATATCATTCAACGGTGTACTACACATGTGAACAGTATACACGATTATCACACATATGAGACACATTACACGCATCGTAACTAACATTCAACATCATATCTGCACATGTGAACCATATACATGAGTATCATACATGTGTGACGCGTTACGCGCATCCTAACTATCAGCCAACCTTATATTTGCACATGTGAACAGTAAACACGAGTATCACATATGTGATACACGTTACACACGTCCTAAATATCATTCAACGGTGTACTACACATGTGAACAGTATACATGATTATCACACATATGAGACACATTACACGCATCGTAACTATCATTCAACATCATATCTGCACATGTGAACCATATACATGAGTATCCTACATGTGTGACGCGTTACGCGCATCCTAACTATCAGCCAACCTTATATTTGCACATGTGAACTGTATACACGAGTATCACATATGTGATACACGTTACACACGTCCTAAATATCATTCAACGGTGTACTACACATGTGAGGAGTATACACGATTATCACACATATGAGACACATTACACGCATCGTAACTAATATTCAACATCATATCTGCACATGTGAACCATATACATGAGTATCATACATGTGTGACGCGTTACGCGCATCCTAACTATCAGCCAACCTTATATTTGCACATGTGAACAGTAAACACGAGTATCACATATGTGATACACGTTACACACGTCCTAAATATCATTCAACGGTGTACTACACATGTGAACAGTATACATGATTATCACACATATGAGACACATTACACGCATCGTAACTATCATTCAACATCATATCTGCACATGTGAACCATATACATGAGTATCCTACATGTGTGACGCGTTACGCGCATCCTAACTATCAGCCAAACTTATATTTGCACATGTGAACTGTATACACGAGTATCACATATGTGATACACGTTACACATGTCCTAAATATCATTCAACGGTGTACTACACATGTGAGGAGTATACACGATTATCACACATATGAGACACATTACACGCATCGTAACTAACATTCAACATCATATCTGCACATGTGAACCATATACATGAGTATCATACATGTGTGACGCGTTACGCGCATCCTAACTATCAGCCAACCTTATATTTGCACATGTGAACAGTAAACACGAGTATCACATATGTGATACACGTTACACACGTCCTAAATATCATTCAACGGTGTACTACACATGTGAACAGTATACATGATTATCACACATATGAGACACATTACACGCATCGTAACTATCATTCAACATCATATCTGCACATGTGAACCATATACATGAGTATCCTACATGTGTGACGCGTTACGCGCATCCTAACTATCAGCCAACCTTATATTTGCACATGTGAACTGTATACACGGGTATCACATATCTGATACACGTTACACGCGTCCTAAATAACATTCAACGGTGTACTACACATGTGAACAGTATACACGATTATCACACATATGAGACACATTACACGCATCGTAACTAACATTCAACATCATATCTGCACATGTGAACCATATACATGAGTATCATACATGTGTGACGCGTTACGCGCATCCTAACTATCAGCCAACCTTATTTTTGCACATGTGAACAGTAAACACGAGTATCACATATGTGATACACGTTACACACGTCCTAAATATCATTCAACGGTGTACTACACATGTGAACAGTATACATGATTATCACACATATGAGACACATTACACGCATCGTAACTATCATTCAACATCATATCTGCACATGTGAACCATATACATGAGTATCCTACATGTGTGACGCGTTACGCGCATCCTAACTATCAGCCAACCTTATATTTGCACATGTGAACTGTATACACGGGTATCACATATGTGATACACGTTACACGCGTCCTAAATATCATTCAACGGTGTACTACACATGTGAACAATATACACGATTATCACACATATGAGACACATTACACGCATCGTAACTAACATTCAACATCATATCTGCACATGTGAACCATATACATGAGTATCATACATGTGTGACGCGTTACGCGCATCCTAACTATCAACCAACCTTATATTTGCACATGTGAACAGTAAACACGAGTATCACATATGTGATACACGTTACACACGTCCTAAATATCATTCAACGGTGTACTACACATGTGAACAGTATACATGATTATCACACATATGAGACACATTACACGCATCGTAACTATCATTCAACATCATATCTGCACATGTGAACCATATACATGAGTATCCTACATGTGTGACGCGTTACGCGCATCCTAACTATCAGCCAACCTTATATTTGCACATGTGAACTGTATACACGGGTATCACATATGTGATACACGTTACACGCGTCCTAAATATCATTCAACGGTGTACTACACATGTGAACAGTATACACGATTATCACACATATGAGACACATTACACGCATCGTAACAAACGTCCTAAATATCATTCAACGGTGTACTACACATGTGAACAGTATACACGATTATCACACATATGAGACACATTACACGCATCGTAACTAACATTCAACATTGTAGTCATGAATCTCACACATATTTCACGTGTTTGGGCGATTATATGTGTCTAACTCAGTGTCGGTATATTACATACAACAAACGTCAATTATCATCCACAATTAACGACTTAAACATGAAATGTGTGACGATTTTATCTATTTTTGTATATATTGACAGTGATCGGTGCGAACATAGTTATTATCGATGTGTTGTGTGAGTGATACATCAAAATGTATGATGTTTTTTTTAGCAAATTAACGTGATAGGAGTTCATACCTGGTAGATCTTCCTTATTTTTTACCGATTTGATGGATCGATTGTGCATCGATCTCCGTTTGTATGAAACCCTAGGATGTCGCCGAGAGAGATGGAGAGTTCTTTTTTTTTCTCAGGTCTGAACGAATGTTGGTGAGGATAGGCGGTCCAATTTTTTTTTTTTTTTACTTGTATATTTCCCAAACTACCCTCTTGTGTATAGATTAGAGTTAAATGTCCGTGATTTATAAACTGACTTATATTAGCCGTTGATCTTGTTTGATCAATGGTTGCTTTTTAGTTTTTTAGTTTTCTTATTAAAACTAGTTTTCTCATGATCCATCCCCTATATATATATATATATATATATATATATATATAGAGCAAGAGAGGCCGGTTATCATACAAATAACCTAATCGTACATGATGTACGCTTCATCCACAACCGTCGGATCATCTCTCTTAAACAGCGCGTTTTTCTATTAAATTTATCAAATTAGGATTAATAAAAAAGAAACCGCCAAGGTTAAAATCGTCGAATTTAAGATCAAAACACCCGTAAGATCCTAAATCAAAACCAAAAACAAAATTATAACAATTAATCAAAAATCGATCGATTCCTATTCACCAAATCGATCGATTCATATTCACCAAATTTTTCTGAGAAAATGAACTTCTGATGAATT